>NC_045438.1:43146675-43238316 GCF_002776525.5 Piliocolobus tephrosceles
AAGAAATGGGGAAAGGATTCCCTATTTAATAAATGGTGCTGGGAAAATTGGCTAGCCATAAGTAGAAAGCTGAAACTGGATCCTTTCCTTACTCCTTATACGAAGATTAATTCAAGATGGATTAGAGACTTAAATGTTAGACCTAATACCATAAAAACCCTAGAAGAAAATCTAGGTAGTACCATTCAGGGGAGATCTTATGTGAGATTAAGAGGAAATGAAGAAGCAGACACTTTTGTAGCTCATACACATTGTCATTTATCATCTGGATCTCCTTGCTGGTGGGAGACAGCAGCCAGGCCTTCAACTGCTCCACCTTCACCAAGGTCCTCCTTCACCTTTTCTGACTGCTGGCCCAACTGTGTGTTTAGCTCCTTCATGAAGAATCTCAGATTCTGCAGGACACCCATACCACCAAGACCCAAGGCAACAGAAGCTGACATGGTTCCAGTTTGCTCCGTAAGCTTTAGCTTATTCTTGCTCTCCTCATCCTCTTGGCATCCTTTTTTCTTCCCTGCATCAGCCACAGCCATCCCCACAGAGCCAGCATCGGCCATAAGGACAGACATCAACCTTACAGAGTGTGCTTAACCAGCTCTGACTGTGGAAGACCAACTTCCTGTGCATATAGGAAAGGAAATATTCATTGTTCCTTTTGTATCTTCCTTTTCACACTTTAAAGATGCCATTCCAATGTATTCTGGCTTTAATATGATAATCTCATCCGTATATGTATTCAGCTTCTTTCTTAGACTTTTATTTTAGGTTTGGGGTACATGTGAAGGTTTGTTATATAGGTAAACATATGTCATGGGGGTTTGTTGTACAGATGATTTCATCACCCAGGTATTAAGCCCAGTATCCAATAGTCATCTTTTCTGCTTTTCTCCGTCTTTCCACCCTCTTCCTTCAAGTAGACCCAGTGCCTGTCATTTCCTTTTTTGTGTTCATAAGTTCTTATCATTTTAGCTTTTTCTTTTCTTAGCTCCTTGGAGATTTTTCTCTATATCACTAACTTTCAGTGGGTTATGATTATGATTTTGCTTTTGTGTTTTTGTATTTGAGACAGAGCTAGGCAAGGAGTTCTTAGTTAGATGTGTCATCTAAAGCATAATCCATAAAAGAGAAAAATTAATAAATTAGCAAAATCTAAAATTTTATACTGTGAAATACCTTGTAAAGAGAAATAAAGAGACAAACTACAGTCTGAAAAAGAAAACTATTTGTAAGCCTTATGTCTGACAAAGATCTTTTATCTGCAATATATAAAGAACTCTCAAAACTCAATAGTAAACAATCCAATTAAAAAACAGGCAAAAGATATGAACAAATATTGCACCAAAAAAGAAATACTGATGGCATATAAGCAAATGAAAAGATGTTCAACACTATTAGTCATAAAGGAAGTACAAATTAAAACCACAATCAGATATCACTACACACCTATTAGAACAACTAAAATTAAAAATAGCATTAACAGAAAAGGTCATAATTCCATTTACATGAAATGTCCAGAATAGGCGAATCTACAGAGACAGAAAGTCTATTGGTGGTTGCTAGGGGATGAGAGGAGGGACAGGGAATGGGAGATGACTGTCTATGGATATCTTCGTGTGTGTGTGTGTGTGGGATGATTACAATATTCCGGAATTAGATAGTGATCATAGCTGCACAGCTTTGTGCATACACTAAAACCAGCTGAATTACACACTTTAATTTAAAAGGGTCAATTTTGTGATGTGTGAATTTTATCACAAAAGGGTCAATTTTATGATGTGTGAATTTTATCACAATTTTTTAAAGTAGTGATAATATGGCCGGGTGCGGTGGCTCATGCCTGTAATCCCAGCACTTTGGGAGGCTGAGGCAGGCAGATGATGAGGTCAGTAGATCGAGACCATCGTGGCTAACATGGTGGAACCCTGTCTCTACTAAAAATATAAAAAAATTAGCTAGGCGTGGTGGCATGTGCCTGTAGTCCCAGCTACTCTGGAGGCTGAGGCAGGAGAACCACTTGAACACGGGAGGCAGAGGTTGCAGTGAGCCAAGATCATGGCACTGACTCCAGCCTGGGTGACAAAACAAGACACCACATAAAAAAAAAAAAAAAAGGCAGTGATAATATTAAATGCTGCTAAGAATTCAGAGAAACAGTATCTCTCATACAGGGCTGGTATAGCTACTCTGGAAAATAACTTGGCAATTTCTTATGAAACAAAGCATGCACTTAGCATTTCACCTGGCAGTAGCAATCTTAGGAATTTATCCCAGAGAAATGGAAACTTAACACAAAAAATCTGTACACCAATGTTCATAGTCATTTTATTTATAAATAGCAAAATATTGCAAACAACCAAAATGTCCTTGAATGGGTGAATAGTCGAATGAACTGCCAAATCCATACAACAAGAAGCTACTTACTAATGCAAAAAACGTGTTCTTTTTTTTTTTTTTTCTGAGACAAGGTCTTATTCCGTCACCCAGGCTGGAGTGCAGTGGCACAAGCTCAGCTCACTGCAACCTTTGACTCCTGGGTTCAAGTGATTCTTCTGCCTCAGCCTCACAAGTTAGCTGGCACCACAGGTGCAAGCCACCACACGTGGCTAATTTCTTGTATTTTTAGTAGAGATGGAGTTTCTTCTTGTTGCCGAGGCTGGTCTTGAACTCCTGGCCACAAGTGATCTGCCCACCTCAGCCTCCCAAAATGCTGGGATTACAGGCATAAGCCACCACACCCAGCCAAAAAATATGAACTATTGATACATGCAACAACCTAGATGGACTTCAAGGGCAACATGCTCAGTGGAAAATGTCACTGTCAAAAAATTATGTACAGTAATGATTCTACTTATAAAGCATTCTCAAAATGACAAAAGGATAGAAACAGAGACAGGTTAGTGGTTGCCAGTACACAGAGAAGTGGGTGAAGAGGTGGAAGAAGGTGAGGGCCAGGTGCAAATATGAAGAAGTAGGTAATGGAATTGTTCTGTTTCTTGATTGTTGTGGTGGTTACATGAATCTGTATATTGGAATAAAATTGTAAAGAACTATTCACACATCCATAATAGTGAATGAATGTTTTTTAAATGGTGAAAAGTTGAATAGCTATAGCTTATTTAACAGTAATTTGCCAATATCAATTTCCTAGTTTTGATATTGTAGTTATATAAGATGTCACCACTGGGGGGAAGGGAACACAGGACTCTGAGCTATTTGTGCAACTTTGTGTGAGTCTATAATTATTCCAAAATGAATAGTTAGGGTCAGGCATGGTGACTCATGCATATAATCTCAGCATTTTTGGAGGCCCAGGTGGGAGGACTGCCTGAGGCCGGGAATTCAAGACCAGTTTGGGCAGCATAGTAAGACCCTGTTTCTTTTTTTTTTTTTTTTTTTTTTATTATACTTTAAGTTCTAGGGTACATGTGCATAACGTGCAGGTTTGTTACATATGTATACTTGTGCCATGTTGGTGTGCTGCACCCATCAACTCGTCAGCATCCATTAATTCATCATTTATATCAGGTATAACTCCCCAGTGCAATCCCTCCCCCCTCCCCCCTCCCCATGATAGGCCCCAGTGTGTGATGTTCCCCTTCCCGAGTCCAAGTGAACTCATTGTTCAGTTCCCACCTATGAGTGAGAACATGCGGTGTTTGGTTTTCTCTTCTTGTGATAGTTTGCTAAGAATGATGGTTTCCAGCTGCATCCATGTCCCTACAAAGGACGGAAAAAGAAACTCATCCTGAAAAAATGCTCATCATCACTGGCCATCAGAGAAATGCAAATCAAAACCACAATGAGATACCATCTCACACCAGTTAGAATGGCAATCATTAAAAAATCAGGAAACAACAGGTGTTGGAGAGGATGTGGAGAAATAGGAACACTTTTACACTGTTGGTGGGATTGTAAACTAGTTCAACCATTATGGAAAACAGTATGGCAATTCCTCAAGGATCTAGAACTAGATGTACCATATGACCCAGCCATCCCACTACTGGGTATATACCCAAAGGATTATAAATTATGCTACTACAAAGACACATGCACACGTATGTTTATTGCGGCACTATTCACAATAGCAAAGACTTGGAATCAACCCAAATGTCCATCAGTGACAGACTGGATTAAGAAAATGTGGCACATATACACCATGGAATACTATGCAGCCATAAAAAAGGATGAGTTTGTGTCCTTTGTAGGGACATGGATGCAGCTGGAAACCATCATTCTTAGCAAACTATCACAAGAAGAGAAAACCAAACACCGCATGTTCTCACTCATAGATGGGAACTGAACAATGAGCTCACTTGGACTCAGGAAGGGGAACATCACACACTGGGGCCTATCATGGGGAGGGGGGAGGGGGGAGGGATTGCATTGGGGAGTTATACCTGATATAAATGACGAATTGATGGGTGCTGACGAGTTGATGGGTGCAGCACATCAACATGGCACATGTATACATATGTAACAAACCTGCACGTTATGCACATGTACCCTAGAACTTAAAGTATAATAATAATAAAAAAAAGACTCTCCCCTGTGACCCTCCCTAATAAAAAATGCACACTGAGGGGAATTTTGGGAAATGTAATTGAGCTCCACACTCACATGTAATATTTCAGTTTATTTTAGCAAAATTTTAACAAAGTGGACATGGTGATAAAGATGTCCGGAAATGGCCAGGCATGATGGCTTATTCCTCTAATCCCAGAACCTTGGGAGGCCAAGGTGGGATGATCACTTAAGCCCAAGATTTCAAATCTAGCCTGGGCAATATAGTGAGATCTTGTCTTTACACAAAAATTAATATATATATATATATCGGTGTGATGACAGGCACCTGTAGTCCCAGGTACTGGGAGACCGGGACAGGAGGATTGCTTGAGCCCAGAAGTTTGAGGTTACAGTGAGCCATGATTGCACCACTGCATTCCAGCCTGGACAACAGAGCAAGATCCTGTCTCAAAAAAGGAAGGAAAGAAGGAAGGAAGGAAGGAAGGAAGGAAGGAAGGAAGGAAGGAAGGAAGGAAGGAAGGGAGGGAGGGAGGGAGGGAGAAAGGGAGGGAGGGAGGGAGGGAGGCTGAAAACCATCTGGAAAAAGCAGCGTGTATATCTGGTAGCTTTAGATTTGATTTATTGTGGTAACCACGCCCCAGAAAAGTTTCATCAACTCTACTTACTGGAGAATATTATCTGGCTGGATCCCAGTAGAAAACAAGTCTTTCCCAGGTGGAATTTTGACAAAAATCTAGTAAATGTACGCAGATGAAGGTAGAGTGAAGCAAAGCAAGAAGGAAAATTGGGGCATTGGAAAAAGCAACAGTAGGAAGTCTTTCCCTCCCAGAGCCCTGTGCAGCCTGGAGCCAAAAGGAGCTGTGGTGTGCAGGGACCCTGCTGGTGCCAGAACCTTGGTGTCACCTGGAAAGAGTAGAGAAATACCCCGACCCAGCCTCATTCTGCCTTCTGATCTCCTGCCAAAGCCTCTCGAGGCTCCAAGCAGCAAAGAGAATGGCCGAGAATGGATTTAGGAAGACAGAAAATAGCTGGCGCGAGTGATACCTAATTCAGGCAAACCTCTTGCTGTTTTACCAAAAGAACCTGAAATAGTTGTGACAATAAATAAACTCATGTAGGGTTTATATTTTTTGTGAAATTTGCTCTTTTTCACTGAAGCTAAACCCTATTCATCATTTGGACAAATACCATTCATTTTCTTTTTTTCTCAAATGGAACATTGCCCTATAAATTATTCTCATAACAAAAAGTGACTCAACTTTCAATAAAAGTGATGTATGGAAATCTGCCATGTTCTCATTCATAAATTACTCACTTTTACTCCTAAATTTTCTAACTGTTTGTCAACTTCTCTAAGTGTTCTGAGTCACAATAACTCACAGTCAGGCACTGAAAATACAATTCAACTATTCTAAAGGTGAAAGTATACAATGGACTAATACGACATTCATGTAATAGCGTAAGAAAGCTGTCAGCTCAATATAGTCAAAGCACTAACTGCATTTAGTTCAAAAAGTTGGCAGATTTAAAACTCATGAATTCAGTACTATAACAAAACACTCTCCAAATGTCTTGCTCTTAAGAATACATTTACAAGGCTGGACATAGTGGCTCACACCTGTAATCCCAGAACTTTGGGAGGCCGAGGTGGGCGGATCACTTGAGCTCAGGAGTTCGGGAGCAGCCTGGGCAACATGGTAAAATCCAATCTCTAAAAAAAAAAAAAAAACAAAAAAAAATGCACCTGTAGTCCCAGCTACTTCTAATTTGCTTTCAAATGTACTTTGTCTGATATCAACATAGCCACTCTAGCTTTTTTTTTTAATTCGTGTTAACTTGCTGTATCTTTTCTCATAACTTCACTTGTGTCTTTACTTTTATTTTATTTATTTATTTATTTATTTATTTATTTATTTTATTATACTTTAAGTTCTAGGGTACATGTGCACAACGTGCAGGTTTGTTACATATGTATACATGTGCCATGTTGGTGTGCTGCACCCATCAACTCGTCAGCACCCATCAACTCATCATTTACATCATGTATAACTCCCAATGTCATCCCTCTCCCCTTCCCCCTCCCTATAATAGGCCCCAGTGTGTGATGTTCCCCTTCCAGAGTCCAGGTGATCTCATTGTTCAATTCCCACCTATGAGTGAGAACATGTGGTGTTTGGTTTTCTCTTCTTGTGATAGTTTGCTGAAAATGATGGTTTCCAGCTGCATCCATGTCCCTACAAAGGACACAAACTCTTCCTTTTTTATGGCTGCATAGTATTCCATGGTGTAAATGTGCCACATTTTCTTAATCCATTCTGTCACTGATGGACATTTGGGTTGATTCCAAGTCTTTGCTATTGTGAATAGTGCCGCAATAAACATACGTGTGCATGTGTCTTTATAGCAGCATGATTTATAATCCATACCCAGTAAGGGGATGGCTGGGTCATATGGTATTTCTAGTTCTAGATCCTTGAGGAATCGCCATACTGTTTTCCATAATGGTTGAACCAGTTTACAATCCCACCAACAGTGTAAAAGTGTTCCTATTTCTCCACATCCTCTCCAGCACCTGTTGTTTCCTGACTTTTTAATGATTGCCATTCTAACTGGTGTGAGATGGTATCTCGTTTGTGGTTTTGATTTGCATTTCTCTGATGGCCAGGGATGACGAGCATTTTTTCATGTGCCTGTTGGCTGTATGCATGTCTTCTTTTGAGAAATGTCTATTTATATCCTTTGCCCATTTTTTGATGGGGTTGTTTGTTTTTTTCTCATAAATTTGTTTGAGTTCTTTGTAGGTTCTGGATATTAGCCCTTTGTCAGATGAGTAGATTGCAAAAATTTTCTCCCATTCTGTAGGTTGCCTGTTCACTCTGATGGTAGTTTCTTTTGCTGTGCAGAAGCTCTTTAGTTTAATTAGATCCCATTTGTCAATTATGGCTTTTGTTGCCATTGCTTTTGGTGTTTTAGACATGAAGTCCTTGCCCATGCCTATGGCCTGAATGATATTAGCTAGGTTTTCTTCTAGGGTTTTTATGGTTTTAGGTCTAACATTTAAGTCTCTAATCCATCTTGAATGAATTTTCATATAAGGAGTAAGGAAAGGATCCAGTTTCAGCTTTCTACTTATGGCTAGCCAATTTTCCCAGCGCCATTTATTAACTAGGGAATCTTTTCCCCATTTCTTGTTTTTCTCAGGTTTGTCAAAGATGAGATGGCTGTAGATGTGTGGTATTTTTTCTGAGGGCTCTATTCGGTTCCATTGGTCTATATCTCTGTTTTGGTACCAGTACCATGCTGTTTTGGTTACTGTAGCCTTGTAGTACAGTTTGAAGTCAGGTAGCGTGACCTCCAGTTTTGTTCTTTTGACTTAGGATTGTCTTGACAATGCGGGCTCTTTTTTGGTTCCATATGAACTTTAAAGCCGTTTTTTCCAATTCTGTGAAGAAAGTCATTGGTAGCTTAATGGGGATGGCATTGAATCTGTAGATTACCTTAGGCAGTATGGCCATTTTCACGATATTGATTCTTCCTATCCATGAGCATGGTATGTTCTTCCATTTGTTTGTGTCCTCTTTTATTTCACTGAGCAGTGGTTTGTAGTTCTCCTTGAAGAGGTCCTTTACATCCCTTTTAAGTTGGATTCCTAGGTATTTTATTCTCTTTGAAGCAATTGTGAATGGAAGTTCATTCATGATTTGGCTCTCTGTTTGTTTGTTACTGGTGTATAAGAATGCTTGTGATTTTTGCACATTGATTTTGTATCCTGAGACCTTGCTGAAGTTGCTTATCAGCTTAAGGAGATTTTGGACTGAGACAATAGGGTTTTCTAAATATACAATCATGTCATCTGCAAACAGGGACAATTTGACTTCTTCTTTTCCTAACTGAATATCCTTGATTTCTTTCTCTTGCCTGATTGCCCTAGCCAGAACTTCCAACACTATGTTGAATAGGAGTGGTGAGAGAGGGCATCCCTGTCTTGTGCCAGTTTTCAAAGGGAATGCTGCCAGTTTTTGTGCATTCAGTATGATATTGGCTGTGGGTTTGTCATAAATAGCTCTTATTATTTTGAGATACGTTCCATCAATACCGAATTTATTGAGAGTTTTTAACATGAAGGGCTGTTGAATTTTGTCAAAGGCCTTTTCTGCATCTGTTGAGATAATCATGTGGTTTTTGTCTTTGGTTCTGTTTATATGCTGGATTATGTTTATTGATTTGTGTATGTTGAACCAGCCTTGCATCATGAAGCCCGCTTGATCATGGGGGATAAGCTTTTTGATGTGCTACTGGATTCGGTTTGCCAGTATTTTATTGAGGATTTTTGCATCGATGTTCATCAGGGATATTGGTCTAAAATTCTCTTTTTTTGTTGTGTCTCTGCCAGGCTTTGGTATCAGGATGATGTTGGCCTCATAAAATGCGTTAGGGAGGATTCCTTCTTTCTCTCTTGATTGTTTCAGAAGGAATGGTACCAGCTCCTCCTTGTACCTCTGGTAGAATTCGGCTGTGAATCCTTCTGGTCCTGGACTTTTTTGGTGGATAGGCTATTAATTATTGCCTCAATTTCAGAGCCTACTATTGGTCTATTCAGGGATTCAACTTCTTCCTGGTTTAGTCTTGGGAGAGTGTAAGTGTCCAGGAAATTATCTGTTTCTTCTAGGTTTTCTAGTTGATTTGCGTAGAGATGTTTATAGTATTCTCTGATGGTAGTTTGTATTTCTGTGGGGTCGGTAGTGATATGCCCTTTATCATTTTTATTGCATCTATTTGATTCTTCTCTCTTTTCTTCTTTATTAGTCTTGTTAGCAGTCTATCAATTTTGTTGATCTTTTCAAAAAACCAACTCCTGGATTCATTGATCTTTTGGAGGGTTTTTTGTGTCTCTATCTCCTTCAGTTCTGCTCTGATCTTAGTTATTTCTTGCCTTCTGCTAGATTTGAATGTGTTTGCTCTTGCTTCTCTAGTTCTTTTAATTGTGATGTTAGAGTGTCAATTTTAGATCTTTCCAGCTTTCTCTTGTGGGCATTTAGTGCTATAAATTTCCCTCTACACACTGCTCTAAATGTGTCCCAGAGATTCTGGTATGTTGTATATTTGTTCTCATTGGTTTCAAAGAACATCTTTATTTCTGCCTTCATTTCATTATGTACCCAGTAGTCATTCAGGAGCAGGTTGTTCAGTTTCCATATAGTTGAGCGGTTTTGATTGAGTTTCTTAGTCCTGAATTCTAGTTTGATTGCACTGTGGTCTGAGAGACAGTTTGTTATAATTTCTGTTGTTTTACCTTTACTGAGGACTGCTTTACTTCCAACGATGTGGTCAATTTTCAAATAAGTGCAATGTGGTGCTGAGAAGAATGTATATTCTGTTTATTTGGGGTGGAGAGTTCTGTAAATGTCTATTAGGTCTGCTTGGTACAGAGGTGAGTTCAATTCCTGGATACCCTTGTTAACTTTCTGTCTTGTTGATCTAATGTTGACAGTGGGGTGTTGAAGTCTCCCCTTATTATTGTATGGGAGTCTAAGTCTCTTTGTAAGTCTCTAAGGACTTACTTTATGAATCTGGGTGCTCATGTATTGGGCGCATATATATTTAGGATAGTTAGCTCTTCCTGTTGAATTGATCCCTTTACCATTATGTAATGGCCTTCTTTGTCTCTTTTGATCTTTGATGGTTTGAAGTCTGTTTTATCAGAGACTAGAATTGCAACCCCTGCTTTTTTTTGTTCTCCATTTGCTTGGTAGATCTTCCTCCATCCCTTTATTTTGAGCCTATGTGTGTCTCTGCATGTGAGATGGGTCTCCTGAATACAGCAGACTGATGGGTCTTGAATTTTTATCCAATTTGCCAGTCTGTGTCTTTTAATTGGACCATTTAGTTCATTTACATTTAAGGTTAATATTGTTATGTGTGAACTTGACCTGTCATTGTGATATTAGCTGGTTATTTTGCTCATTAATTGATGCAATTTCTTCCTAGCATTGATGGTCTTTACATTTTGGCATGTTTTTGCAATGGCTGGTACCGGTTGTTCCTTTCCATGTTTATGCTTCTTTCAGGATCTCTTGTAGGGCAGGCCTGGTGGTGACAAAGTCTCTAGCATTTGCTTATCTGTAAAGGATTTTATTTCTCCTTCACTGATGGAACTTAGTTTGGCTAGATATGAAATTCTGGGTTGAAAATTCTTTTCTTTAAGAATGTTGAATATTGGCCCCTACTCTCTTCTGGCTTGGTGAGTTTCTGCCAAGAGATCTGCTGTTAGTCTGATGGGCTTCCTTTTGTGGGTAATCCGACCTTTCTCTCTGGCTGCCCTTAACATTTTTTCCTTCATTTCAACTTTGGTGAATCTGACAATTATGTGTCTTGGAGTTGCTCTTCTCGAGGAGTATCTTTGTGGCATTCTTTGTATTTCCTGAATTTGAATGTTGGCCTGCTTCACTAGGTTGGGGAAGTTCTCCTGGATGATATCCTGCAGAGTGTTTTCCACTTGGTTCCATTCTCCTTGTCACTTTCAGGGACACCAATCAGACATAGATTTGGTCTTTTTACATAGTCCCATATTTCTTGGAGGCTTTGTTCATTTCTTTTTCCTTTTTTTTCTCTAGACTTCTCTTCTCACTTCATTTCATTCATTTGATCTTCAATCATTGATACTCTTTCTTCCAGTTGATTGAGTCAATTCCTGAAGCTTGTGCACTTGTCACGTGTTTCTCGTGTCATGGTTTTTATCTTGTCAGTTCGTTTATGACCTTCTCTGCATTGATTATTCTAGTTATTCATTCTTCCATTCTTTTTTCAAGATTTTTAGTTTCTTTGCGCTGGGTACGTATTTCCTCCTTTAGCCCTGAGAAGTTTGATCGACTGAAGCCTTCTTCTCTCAACTCATCAAAGTCATTCTCCATCCAGCTTTGATCCATTGCTGGCGATGAGCTGCGTTCCTTTGCAGGCGGAGACGCACTCTGATTTTTTGAATTTTTTGAATTTCCAGCTTTTCTGCCCTGCTTTTTCCCCATCTTTGTGGTTTTATATGCCTTTGGTCTTTGATGCTGGTGTCGTACTGATGGGGTTTTAGTGTGGGTGTCCTTTCTGTTTGTTAGTTTTCCTTCTAACAGTCAGGAGCCTCAGCTGTAGGTCTGTTAGAGATTGCTTGAGGTCCACTCCAGACCCTGTTTGCCTGGGTATCAGCAGCAGAGGCTGCAGAAGATAGAATATTGCTGAATAGCGAGTGCTGCTGTCTGATTCTTTCTCTGGAAGCTTCGTCCCAGGGGTGTACCCCACCGTGTGAGGTGTGAGGTGTTGGTCTGCACCTAGTGGGAGATGTCTCCCAGTTAGGCTACTCAGGGGTCAGGGACCCACTTGAGCAGGCAGACTGTCCGTTCTCAGATCTCAACCTCTGTGCTGGGAGAGCCACTGCTCTCTTCAAAGCTGTCAGACAGGGTCATTAACATCTGCAGAGGTTTCTGCTGCTTCTCCCCCCCCCCCCCCCCCCCGCTATGCCCTGTCCCCAGAGATGGAGTCTACAGAGACAGGCAGGCCTCCTTGAGCTGTGGTGGGCTCCACCCAGTTCGAGCTTCCTGGAGGCTTTGTTTACCTACTTAAGGCTCAGCTATGGCGGGCGCCCCTCCCCCAGCCTCGCTGCTGCCTTGCAGTTAGATCTCAGACTGCTGTGCCAGCAATGAGGGAGGCTCTGTGGGCATGGGACCCTCCTGGCCAGGTGTGGGATATAATCTCCTGCTGTGCCATTTGCTAAGACCCTTGGTAAAGCACAGTATTAGGGTGGGAGTTACCTGATTTTCCAAGTATTGTGTGTCTCAGTTTCTAAAGGGATTCCCTTCCCCCTTGCGCTTCCCAGGTGAGGTGATGCCTCACCCTGCTTTAGCTCTCACTGGTCGCTGGTCGGGCTGCTCTAGCTGACCAGCACCGATTGTCCGGCACTCCCCAGTGAGATGAACCTAGTACCTCAGTTGAAAATGCAGAAATCACCCGTCTTCTGTGTCACTGGTGCTGGGAGCTGGAGGCTAGAACTGTTCCTATTTGGCCATTTGCTCGCACCCCCACCCCCTGCCACTTGTGTCTTTATATTTAACAAGTACCTTTTCTGTAAGCAGCATATAGTTGCATTTTTCTTTTTTGTACAGTCTGACCATCTCTGCCTTTTAACTAGAGTGATTAGACTACTTATATTTAATGTGATTATTTATGTGTTAGTCTGAAATCTAACATCTTGCTATTTGTTTTCTGTTTGTTTCATTTGTTCTTTGTTCCCCTTTTCCTCTTTTTCTGCTTCTTTTGGATCAATTGAGTATTTGAATAATCCCATGTATTCTTCTCTTTCAGGTGACTATAAATGCAAAGTAGAGCTTGCTTTGATATTTGATGGCAGGATGATATTATGCTACCACCCTTCTTGTGGACATTCCATATGAACACACCAAACCTATCCCTCTAAACAGATCCTGTGCATAATAACTAAGAAACACATGACCAGGTGCTCAGAACCAAATTAGAAGAATATGAGCACCTTGAGCAAGGACCCAGATAGACCAGCTTAGCAAAATGTTTGTTACTACTAAGCACTGTTGGTATCCTCATGGATAGTATCACAGAGTCATAAAAAATGGAACCCTCCAAAAGACTGATGATTTTGAGGTTCCTGAGAATCAAAGAGAAATGTTATTCTTTGCTTCATTTGCCATTTGTGAAAATGCAATCTGTTATATTCAATAATATGATATATCATAAAAATAACTATAAAACCTCTTCATAAAAAAAGATTAAGATACAAAAGCTTTCTTCTTATCTTTTTCTGTAGAGTAGTTTTATTTCTTCCTTACCCTACGTATTAGTCTGTTCTCACACTGCTGTAAATACACAAGACTGGATAATTCATGAAGGAAACAGGTTTAATTGACTTACAGTTCACCATGGCTGGGGAGGCCATGTAAGTTTCAAACTTACAATCATGGCAAAAGGAGAAGCAGTCACGTTCTTCACAAGGCAGCTGGAGGGAGTGACTGTGAGAGTGCAGTACCATTTATAAAACCATGAGATCTCGTGAGAATTCACTATCACAAGAACAGCATGGAGGAAACTGCCCCCATAATCCAATAACTTCCCTCCCTAGACACATGGAGATTACAATTCAAGATGAGATTTGGGTGGAGACACAGCCTAACCACATCAACTTGTGTCAGCTCTGTATGGAGATCTTCTGTTAGTGCATCCTTCATGTAAGTTCTCTTTCTTTCTTTTTCTTTTCCTTTTCTTTTCCAGGATCTCAGTCTGTCACTCAGGCTGCAGTGTAGTGGCATGATCACAGCTCACTGCAACCTCTGCCTCCTGGGCTCAAGAGATCCAGCCTCATGAGTAGCTGGAACTACAGTAGGGCACCACCACACCTGACTAATTTTTGTATTTTTTGTAGACACTATGTGGCCCAGGCTGATCTTGAACTCCTGGGCTCAAGCAATATGCCTGTGTCGGCCTCCCAAAGTGCTAGGATTACAGGAGTGAGCCACCGCACCCAACCAGTTTTTTCTTTTTTAATGACATATGAAACAGAAGTGTATCTTACAAGCAAAGGTGTCTCATATTAAGGGAAATATAATTTTAATATTTTCATGTTACAGATTAGGAAACTGAGGCACAGAGAGGTTAGTTAGCCAAATTCAAACAACCAAAAATTTGTAGTGCAGTATTGCAGATTGGGTTGTCTAGAAGAATTTGCGGAGACAGAGTTTGGGATATAAGATGTTTATTAGGCATCAACACCCATGAAAGGAAGATATTGGAGGCAGAATTGGGCAGAGGAAGAAATGAAACTGGGATGGACGACTGGCAAAGCCTCAATGAACCTGACCTGTAGCATACTGTGCTCATCAGAGTATCCTGCATATAGTTGAGATGGCCCCAACTTTATCCCTAGCACAGGACACAAGCTGCTGGAGGAAGGTGTAACCTCAAGGAACCAGCTTTCTGTAGCCAAATTCATATTCAAATATATTCAAAATAAAGAGAATCACATAGCTAACAAGTGAAATACAAAACACCCAAATGACCTTTTTTACTTTTAGAATAAACTTTCATGGCTTAGTTTCATCAAAACAATGTTAAATCAATGTTGTTTTATTATTATTATTATTTTGAGACTGGTCTCATTCTGTGGCTCAGGCTGGAGTTTGGTGGTGCAATTATGGCTTACTGCAGCCTTGACCTCAGGTGATCCTCCCACCTCAGCCTCCCAAGTAGCTGGGACTACAGGCTTGCACCATCACACCTGGCTAATTTTTGCTTTATTTATTTATTTATTTATTTATTTATTTTTTCTTGTAGAGATGGGGCCTTGCTCAAGCTGGTCTCAAACTCCTGAGCTCAAGAGATTCACCCATCTCAGCCTCCCAAAGTGTTAGGATTGTAGGCATAAGCCACTGTGCCCAGTCTATTTTAATATTATTATTAATTTTATGCTTTTATTGTATAAGTTGGTTTGGATTTTATAGTTTTTTAAAGGATCTACAGTCATAAGGAATTTATAGCTTGCTTATGTTTAGTAACACTGTGTTTATATTACATTCAAGTAACACTGTGGTAGAAAAAATTTGTCAACACTGGGTGCCACATTGGTTTTTTCTTGAAAAGGGATCCACTCATTAATTTGCAGAGATGCTGTGCCAGGTCTGTGTAATAGGTGTAAATAAATTATGTCTAGCACCCACATTTGCACAGTAATCAATTATGAATTCTGGTTTGCATGTGGGCTTTTGTAAATGTTTCTTTGTGACTAGGGATACAGGGTTGTGACAAAAGTTCCTGTTTCATAATTCACCTTTCTTCATCACCAACCTGTAGAAAAATAGGGTTTAAAGAAATCAGCTCCAGCAGCATGTTTTCAACACCCTGAGTGACGCAAGCCATGTTAGACCCTACCAAAGATCACTCCTCACACCTGGGGCACACAAGGAAAGGAACTGACAGGACTGAGAAGAACATCCGTCAACTTCTGCAAAGTATCAACAAGATCATCACCCACAGAGGCAGATGTCTCAAGGAAAGACTATCCCTTGAATCGGTGAGTTCACTGCCCAGACTTCAACCTGTTTACTCTGCCATTTGTGGTCAATTCATATATATACATATATGAATATATATATGAAACATATATATATATATGAAAAAACATATATATATATGGTTTTTTTTTTTTTTTTGAGACAGAATCTCACTCTGTCACCCAGGCTGGAGTGCTATGGCGTGATCTTGGCTCACTGCAACCTCTGCTTCTTGTGTTCAAGCGATTCTCCTGCCTCAGCCTCCCAAATAGCCGGGACTACAGGCACATGCCACCATGCCTGGCTAATTTTTGTGTTTTTAGTAGAGATGGGGTTTCTCCATGTTGGCCAGGCTGATCTTGAAATCCTGACCTCAAGTGATCCTCCGACCTTGGTCTCCCAAAGTGCTGGAATTACAGGTGTGAACCACCGGGCCTGGCCCAATTCATCATTTGAAACAACTTGTTTTTTGTGGTGCCAGTATTGTACTTTCAAATTTTCTTCAGGGTCATGGAAGTTTGCTAGCAGGCTGTGGTCCATGAACTCACAGAAACTATAAACCATCCATGAAGAAGGAATGGGTCCATCTGAAGAGTGCCAAAGGGAAAAGTAAGACAAAGACATGGAGCAGCCTCCAGGGGATGAAATCGATGAATGGGAGGAAGAAGAGAAGAAAGCCAGATCTCAGGAGTTTCTAAGTAGATGGCACAAATTCATCTAAATGAACAGAATACGGCTGTGCAAATGTTTAATGTATTTGTGAAAATTATACTTTTTGAAAACTAATTATTCACATTCAAAACCAGTATTTCAAGGCTTGTGGCTAAACTATTGTCTGTAAAAGCCATGGCTTATGTGTTACATTCTGTTTGTGCTTTTCTGTTTCACTTTTATCTGTTCTGCAGATGAAGGCAATGGTGCAAAAAGGAGTTTACCAGAAATGAGTATTGAGTAACAGTCTGATCTTAAAATACTTTTGCAACTTGTTATGCAAAATCACAGTTGCAGAAAAATTGGTTTCCATCAAAAGCTATTAAACAGATCAACTAGATTACCTCTAGCTCAGATTTTTTAAAAACCCAATCTCCTTCACAGAAAACTTTTGTTCTATTTGTATACATTAGAGCAACCAGTACATATCAAACTTCAGGCCTCTTACGAGTAAGCAAATATATCAAAGAAAAGTTTTTACTTAATTGAAATCTGGGTTAAAGTAAAGATGCAATAGTGTCAATTCAGGAACTGTAGGCAGGAGGACAATTTAACAAATACCAACATAATACAATTTTTCGCCACATGTTTTCTACCTCTATGGTTGTATTAAACTTGGAAAAAGAAATGATCTTAGTAAATAACAAGAAGTTTGCTTTTCTATAAGAGTTATCTATTGCATACTTTTCTTTTTTTTAGTATTTTTTCTAAGCTTACCTTGAGTTTCATATTACCCTTTTGTGCAGATAACAGGATGAAAAAAATCATTTGCTTTGGAAAGTCATTATTTTCAGTTTGTTGTTGTTGTTTTGAGACAGGGTCTCATTCCATTGCCCAGGCTGGGGTGCGTGGTGCAATAATGGCTCACTGCAGCCTCGACTTACTGGGCTTAGGTGATTCTCCCAACACAGCCTCCCAGATACACAGTATCTGGGACTACAGACACCAACCACTACACCTGGCTAATTTCTTTGTATTTTTTTGTAGAGACGGGGTTTTGCCATGTTGCCCAAGCTGATTTTGAACTTTTGGGCTCAAGCACTCTGTCTACCTCTGCCTCCCAAAGTGCTGGGATTACAGGCGAGAGCCACTGTGCCCGGCCTCTTCTGTGGTCTCTAACATTGTTCTTGAATTATTAACGGTGAAGAACCTGGATTTTTGTGTTGCACACCAGTATTTGAATCTGAAGTCTTCTGCTTGTTGTTTCCTGGACAGTGGACAGGAGCTTATATGGTTCAGTCTATTCCTCTCTTAAATAGGGTTGAGTTGTGTACATCTCACATATTGGTGATGAGAAATTAAATAGTATACAACAACGTGAACATGATACTTGGCACATTGTAACCAAAATAATAGTACTGGTTATCTTTAATATTGGTATCAGCATTATTAGGTTTATATTTTTTAATGATCTCATGTTTGCTAAAAATTGTACGTTTAAAACAAGCTTCAAGGGATAAAAACTGTGTTCTCTGGTATGTGAGTAATGACGACTTGTTTGCAGTACTGAAACCTTTGCAGATTTCATCATATATCTAGAAGTAATTTGAAATATGCTTATTACATACTGAAATATTTAACTCTTTTATTATACACTGAAATATTTAAAACTTTAACAATTAACTTGATTTTACTTTGTAAATTCCCATTTATGGGATAAAGAAAATGTGGTATATAAACACAATGGAATACTATTCAGCCACAAAAGAATGAAATCATGTCATTTGCAGCAAAATGGATGGAACTGAAGGTTATTATATTAAGTAAAATAAACCAGACATAGGCACATTTCACATGTTCTTACTCATGGGAGCTTAAAAGTTCATTTCATTGAGGTATAGAGTAGAATGATAGATACCAGATGCTGGGAATGTTGTGTGAGTGCAAAGGGGGATGAAGAGAGTCTGGTCAAAGGGTACAAATTACAGTTACATAAAAGAAGTAAGCTCTAATGTTCCATAACAGTTCATAACTACAGTTAGCAACAATGTATTGTATATTTCAAATTAGCTAAAATAGGGAACTTGAAATGATTCCAACACATGGAAATGATAAATACTCAAGGTGAAGAAGGCCCCAAATACCTGGACTTGATCCTTATACAGTCTATGCATGCAACGAAATATCATATGTACCCCATAATATGTAAAATATTAGGTACCAATTCAAAACACAGAAACATTTCTCATTTGTATGTTTCCATAAATTACCTTTTATGTAGAAAAGCTATATGCAAAAAGATTTGCCTGTGAATCTGGGAATATATTTCTAGTCTGCTTGTACTGGAGAACAATTATATGACATACAGTCTGGCTTCTTCATAAAGCTAACAAGTGGATTGAAATAATATGATAATATCACTAGGGAACATTTCTGTCAGGATTGTACTTATAAAATTTTCAGAGATGGGATTTAGAGACTATGCTCTAGCTACTAATTAAGAAAACTGTATTAGTTAAAGTCCCAAAGGGAAATGGATGGCATATTCAAATTAGGATAATTCAAGCAGAGGTTTTAAACAAGGGATCTATTATAAAGATATGGACAGGGTGGAGGGGAGCTGTAATGGAACCTTTGACTGGGAATCACGAGTTTGGGAAAGTATCTGAAACCAGGAAGGGAGAGAGAGACATGTAGAGGAGACCACCTTAGAGGAATTGGGATGTTTTCTTGAGGGGCACACACGAACTTCTATTTGGAATAAATTTCCTGACCTCATTCCCTGCCCCTGGCCTCCTGTCAGAGTTTTCCTATTGGCAGGAAAGCTATGGGGCACAGGCAGCTGTCAGAATAATCCATTCAGATTGGAGAAAGTGGATTGGAGGGGCAAAAGGAGATCTCTGCACACATGCTGATGCTATACAAATCTAGAATTTATTTGTTCTCATTATTATATTCACTTATGGTAACAGGTGTTTACAAATCAGAGTAGTAGCTTTATAAACATGCATTAGACAAGATCCTTATAGGAATTAAATTTTAAGTCATTTTTTAAATAATGGGGAAAAGACCCTAGCTTAAAAATCTATGCTCTGTAAGAAAAAACATCTTTTCTAACTATTAATATATGAGAGCTAGATAGATATTCCCAGGTCTTGTTATGTCTAGGTGCCTCCCTCCAAAAGGCTGTATCAGGGCCTTCATCTCAGTGCTTACTATGGTCATTCATTAAATCATCTTTCAACAAATATTTATTGAGTGTCTCAAATGGTCTAGGTATTGTGCTAGGCTTTAGGTAAAAAGGAGTAAGTGAAACAGACATAATCCTTGCCTTCTTGAAACTTATGATTTAGTAGGTGAGTTGAATGATATAGACAAAGCTTTAACTAGTTTTGTAAGTCTGCATTCACAGAGGTAGTAAAGAGCAACAGATCCACATGACCACTGAGTGTCCAAATACAATGTTTAAACATGAAAATTAGAGAGTTTACAGAGCAGCCGTTGAGGTACAAAAAAGTCACAGAGTTTTAAGCAGCATATTTTTTCTTTCCTGAAAGAAAGATCTTAAAGTTGGCCAGTTCTGGAAAAGCTTATTCAAATATTGTTTGTAAGATGAGGCAGAGGTGGCTACCAGAATCTAGAAACTGTTGTCCAATATAGAAGCCAAATATTAATAACTGTCTACAATGATGGAAATATTATATTCTGCACTGCCCAAAATAGTAGACACTAGTTGTGGTGGCTGTTAAATTCTTAAAATGTTGCTAATGTGGCTGAGGAACTGAATTTTAAATTTTATTTAATTTTTATTCATTTAGATTTAATTAGCCACATGTGGCTATGGTAAAGAACAGTGCAAATCTAGAACAAGGTGCACTAACTGAGACTTGCTGAGCACAAGTTGCTTCATTTAACCTCATTTCCTTTTTGACAGGGTTAACAGCAGGGTCAATAATTTACTCATACAATATCATGTGTCCTGCAGGGTATGAAATAGAAATCAAAGATAGCCTAAGGAAAGTAAGTGTTGGCAAGGAGGTGGAGACATTGGAACCCTTGAGCATTGCAGGTATAAATGTAAAATGGCTTGGTTGTTGTGGAAAATGGTATATGACAACTCTACAAAAAATTAAACATAGAGTTGTCATATGACCCAGCAGATTCATTTCTGGGTATATACCCCCCCAAAATGAAAGCAGGGACTCTAAGAGATATTTGTACACTCATGTTCATAGCAGCATTAGTCACAATAACCAAAGGGTGGAAGCAACCTAAGTGTCCATTGACAGGTGCATGGATAAACAAAATCTAGTATATACATACAATGAGATATCACTCAGCCTTACAAAGGAAGGAAATTCTGACACATGCTCCATACAGCATGGATAAACATTAAAGACATAATGCCAAGTGAAATAAGCCAGTCACAGAAGGACAAATATTGTATGATTCCACTTATGTGAGGTAGTATGTGAGCAGTCAAATTCATTAAGGCAGAAAGTAAAATGATGGAATCTAGCAATTTCACTACTGGGTATACATCCAAAGGAAATGAAATCAGTGTGATGAGATTTCTGCACGTCCATGTTCATTGCTGCATTTTACAAGAGCCAAGATATAGAATCAACATAAGTGTTCAACAGTGAATGAATGGATAAAGAAAATGTGATATATATACACACAATGGGGTACTTTCAGCCTTACAAAAGAAGGAAATCCTGTCATTGCGACAAAATGAATGAACCTGGAGGACATTATGTTAAGTGAAATAAGCCAGGCACAGAAAAACAAATACCACATGATGACATTTACATCTGGAATCTAAAAACATTGAACTCATAGAAGCAGAAGTAGAATTGTGGTTATCAAGGACTGACAGACATGTTAGTAAAGAAAAAAAGTAGAATGGTGGTTGCTAACGGTAAGAGGGAGGAGAGATTAGGGAGTTAGTGTTTAACGGGTGCAAAGTTTTAGTTGGCAGGATAAGAACGTTCAGGATGGTGGTGCTGGTTACACCACAATGTGAATGTACCTGATTTAATGCCACTGTACACTTTAACATAGCTACAATGGTAAATTCTATGTTGTAAATATTTTATCACAACAATACAAGAAGTTTAAACATATTCTTTGTCTGCAAAGAGTTCTCGAACTAGCATGAAAAAGAGAAATGGTAGTTGATACGCAATGACTATTTGACTGAGAGCCGTGAAGGAGTTGCACCTCAGAAGGGTGGCTGTGTTAGAGGACCTTCCAACCCTGGCATTCAATGGGTTTATGCGCTCTGTAAATTAGGAACGGCACTAGTGTGCAGGATGATGGCCGCGGCTGACAGACCTCCATGCAATGGCCACACCCCGCACCCAGTGCCAACTCTGCTTTATCTGAGCTTCACCCTAAGGTCCTTATCAGTCATCACCTCTGAAAAACTTCAAACTGGAGGGGAGAGCTAAGGTTTCCAGAGACGTCTGTAAAACAAGAATAACCCAAGAATAAGCTGGGGTTTCAGCTGAGTGTGGGCAGATCAACTGCAGAAGATAATTTAGATTGGCCATACTCTAAACCCTGTCATCATGCGCCACCATGCCCAGCTAATTTTGTATTTTTAGTAGTGACAGGGTTTCTCCATGTTGGTCAGGCTGGTCTTGAACTCCTGGCCTCAGGTGACTCACCCGCCTCAGCCTCTCAAAGTGCTGGGATTACAGGCCTGAGCCACAGTGCCCGGCCTTTGCTTTTAATTTCATTGATAAAATACATTATTGCCTCCACATTTACCAGCATCTCTGCAACACTTTCCAAGTAGCTGGGACATCAGGCATGCACCACCACACTTGGCTAATTCTTTGATTTTTAGTAAAGATAAGATCTCCCTATGTTGCCCAGGCTGCTCTCCAACTCTCGGGTTCAAGTGATCCTCCTACCTTGGCCTCCCAAAGTGCTGGGTTTACAGGCTACCACACTCAGCTGAGATTAACATTTGAATCCATGAGGACGACTGCCTGAAAAAGTAAATTGCGGATGGGGAGGGAAGGGGAAGATTGCTGGGGATTATAAGTGACATTTTGGACATGTTCAGTTTGGAGTTGTTTTCTCCTGTTACCAGGGACGAACTCTTTCTTCTATTTTACCCCAAATTTCCATTTGTGCATTGGATTGCACACCTGCTCGTCTACTCAAGAACATTGCTCCAGCATGTAACCCATATTTTCGCTCCTGTATCATCCCTTTCCTTTCCTTTTGGTTCATGCTGGTGAGTGTACAAACATGTATAACTTCTAATTAAAAAAACAAATGAACGAACTGCTTTGACTATATGATTCCTTCCGGTTTCTACTCCATTTCTTTGTCTTCATCTGCCATTTTGATTCTTTCTGGGGTCACTCCAAATAGGCTTTGGTCATCTCCCACTAAAACTCTTCTTACCAAGCTCACCACTGACTTCCATGTGGCCAAGCCCATTGCTCAGTTTTGGGTCCTAATTTTACACACCGTAGCAGCATTTGAAAGTTAATCGTTCTTTCTTGCAACATTTTTTTCATTTGGCTTCTGGGAACATGTTCTCTCTTGGTTTATCTACCTCACTAATCAGAACTTCTCATTCTCTTTTTTTTGATTCTCTATCTTCCTAACCTCTGAACTTCGGAGCATGCCAGGACTCACACTTCAGACATCCCCATTGTGTCTGCACACCATCTATATGCTAAAGAACTCCACATATATACCACCATCCCAGACTCACCTAACCAACCACCTTTGTGACAACTTGACAACTCCAAACTGAAGATGTCCAAAATGCCACTCTGAATCCCCAGCAATCTTCCCCTTTCTTCCCTATCCACAACTTAGACTCTTTTTCAGGCAGTCTTCTCCATGGATTCAAAGGTTAATCTCAGCTGAGCATGGTAACTGATGCCTGTTAACCCAGCACTTTGGGAGGCCAAGGTGGGAGGATCACTTGACCTAAGGAGTTGGAGACCAGCCTGGGCTAAAAATAAAAAATTTGCCAAGTGTGGTGGTGCATGCCTGTAGTCCCAGCTACTCGGGGGGGCTGAGGCAGGAGGATCACTTGAGCAGGGGAGGTCGAGGCTGCAGGGAGCCATGATCATGCCACTGCACTGCAGCCTGGGCAACAGAGTGAGATTCTATCTCAAAAAATAAAAAATAAAAAATAAAAATAAAAATGTCATCAGCAAGCACCCTCACATACACACCCAGGATAATGTTTTACCAAATATCTGGGCACCCCATGGTCCAATAAATTTAACACATCAAATTAACCATCACAGCTTTCTAACTCGCTGGCCTCTTTTCATCTTTGTCCTTTAATCTATCCTCAGCAAAACGGTAGATTAAAAAAACAACCGGCCACATCATTTAACTTCTCTGTTAAACATTCTTCAGTCTTCCTATCTCAATCAATGTAAAATTTAAAGACTATCATGACTACCAATGCCCAATATGCTCTATTCCCCACTCCTAGTCACACCACCATAACTCTTCCTGGACTCTGTTTTGCCCATGCTGATATTTCTCCCAGAAGCCAAGCATGCTCCTGCCTCAGGGCCTTTACATCCACTGATTCCTAGGCTTGAAATGATCTTAATCCCAACAGCTGCATTGTTTCGTCCCTCAATGATTCTCCTATCACAGAGGGCTTTGCAATATACCTTTTTTAAAAAATATAACATACCTCATCCCTCTTATTTCACTTTCTTTTAAAATAAACTGTATTTTTTAGAACAGTTTTAGAGTTACAGAACAATTGCAAACATAGTACAGAATTGCCATAGATTCCATTTCAGATTTCTCTATGATTACCATCTTACATTACATTCCTCACAACTAATTAATCAACCTTGATTCTTATTACTAATGAAAGTCCACACTTTATTTAGATTTCCTTAGTTTTTCCCCAAGTCCTTTTTCTGTCCCAGGATCCCATCCAGGATACCACATTACATTTTGTTTCACATCTCCTGAGTTTCTTCTAGGCTGCAGCAGTTTTTCAGACTTTCCTTATTTTAATTTTTTTGTAGAGACACCATCTCATTATGTTGGCCAGGCCAGGTCTCGAACTCCTAGCCTCAAGCAATCCTCTTGCTTCGGCCTCTCAAAGTGTTGGGATTACAGGCGACAGCCACAACGTCTGGACTGTACTTTCCTTACTTTTGATAACCTGACAACTTCGAGGAATATTGGTCCAGTATTTTGTAAGATGTCCCGCTATTGGAAGTTGTTTGATGTTTTTCTCATTATGATACTGAGATTATGGTTTTCGGGGAGGGAGACCACACAGGTAATATGCCGTATTCATCACATCATATTGACTACACACCATCAACGTGAGTCATGATTGTTGACGTTGACTTAGAACATCTGGTTGGGGTAGTGTCTGTCGGCTTTCTCCATTGTAAAGCTACTCTTTTCCCCTTTTCACATTGTACTATTTTGGAGGAAGTCACTGTGCACAGCCTAAGGCAGATGATCTACATAAATTATTTGGAATTATTCTGTATAGGAGATTTGTCTCCTCTCCGCCTTTTATTTATTTATTTATCTATTTATATCAGTGTAGACTCATGGATATTTTTTACTTTGGTTTGTAATCCAGTACTACCTTGTTCAGTTTACTTCGTTGCTCAAATGGTTCCATCTTTGGCAACTGGGAGCTCTTTCAGGTGGTTCCTGTGTTTAAACATCTCCCATCAAGGCAGGATTCGTTTATTTTCATTTTTTATTTTTTTTCTTCTCATTCAATTGAGGCAGCGTCTCATTCTGTCGCCCAGGCTGGAGTGCAGTGGCGCGATCTCGGCTCACTGCATCCTTGACCTCCGGGCCTCAAGAGATCCTCCCACCTTAGCCTCCCGAGTAGCTGGGCTCACAGCACGTGCCACCACGCCCAGTTAATTTTTTTTTATTTTTTGTAGAGATAGGCTTTCACCTTATTGCTCTGGCTGGTCTCAAATTCCTGGGCTCAAGAGATCCTCCCCCTTCGGCCTCCCAAAGTGTTAGGATTACGGGCGTGAGCTACCGCGCCCGGCCCGATTTTTCCTTTCTTGAGTATCACTTCCTTACTTCTCAGTCTCAGCCTTGTTTTTCAAGGTGCTTTACCATCACCTGGCACAATCCACACTTTCTGTTTATCTCTCCCTGTTAAAGTGCCGGGACCTGGAGGGAGGGTCTTGGCAGTGTTTTTGAGCGCGGTGTTATCCTGGGAATACAAGGGGACGCTCAGTTGATATCCAGGGAATGATGAGCCCGGCGGGTGTTGAGGCCCACTGGAGATGGGTTGGCCGGCCGGGTTCTGGGAAGGCTGTGCTCTGCCTCTGTGTGACCGCAGGCTCCTCGGCCGCCTCCTCGAGGGTCCTGCGGCTGCAGGACCTGCTGCAGCCTCCGCAGCCACACCCACGCTCAGAGACCGCTTCCAGCGTCCTCGCCGCAGAAACGCAGCAGACTACAAATGTCACTGGCGCAGCGGGGATTCCCGGGGAAAGTCCATCGCACTCCCTGCCCTGGGGACCAGAGAATGAGCGGAGGAAGTGTCTTGGGCGCCCAACGTCCCACTCCCCGCGCCGGTCCGCGCCGCCCCCGGGAACGCCCCGGGGCTCGCGGGAGTGGCTGGAGCGAGTCCCCGGCTCCTGGCGGTCCCGAGCGCACGGACTCCGGGTGGGGCAGGAACCCGCGCTCTGTGAGCCGGCTGCTGCCGCGCCCCGGCGCTGTCATCCCGGGGCGGGGCCTGGTCCCCAGCTGTGGTAGCTTCCTAAGCGGCAGGGGCTGAGCCGGCGGTGCCCAGATGCGGCCGCGGCGGCGCGGAGCTCGGGCGGCCGTGGAGGAGCCCAGCCTGGGCCGCAGGAGGCGCCGGGAGCAGAGCCGCCGGGAGTCGCGCAACAGGTTTCCTTCCCTATCGCGGCGCCCACAGGGGACGTGCGCCCTGCGGGGAGAGAGGCTTCTCAGTTCGCGCTCTCGTTCCGGGTCCAGGTTTGTTTTTCTCTCCCTGAGCCTCCATTTCTCTTTCTGAGCCCCCATTTCTCTTCCTGACTATTCCCCGTGCGCGGAGAGATCGGGGAGGCGGGCGGGCCGGGGCGGGGGCACTGTCTGGGCTCGCGACCCGCGGCTGTGCCTTAAGTTGGGATTTTGGATCTGACGCAGGTGAGGACGCCGCCTCTGGGCACCTTCGGAAACACAGGATTGGGTTTCTCATATAAAGCGGAATGATTTTTTAAAATTACTTTTAATTTCAGAGGCTGAGGGACTTAGGATTTAGTGCTTCACAGGAATTATTTTAGGGATACCTGTCGGTAGGCTGCCTTTATAAAGTGTCCACCTAAGACTACTTTTATTTTAAATCGAAAGACTGAAGTGTTTTTTTTTTGTTATCACCTCTTCACTTCCTATTAGGGTGAATGTGTCAAAAACACCAGATGGGTGCTTCTTGACTTGAACTTGGCAGTGTCACTCAGTAGCCAGGAAAGACGGAGAAATTGATAGAGCCTTGGAGCAGTCCCTTCGCAGCCCACGTAAGACTTTGTTTTAGAAAAACGGAGAGAAGTAGTGGCAATGCCTGTGAGAACCACGCCGTCCTGAGAGGGAATTCTGCCTTTTTCTAGACTCCGCTGACACCAGCTGAGATCTGTATTACTTCCTGTGGTTCTCACGCGCTTGTTTCAGCCGTTTCTCAGCAAAGGGAGGAGCTGTTATTTACAGGTATCCAAAAATGAGTCACAGGGCTGCTCTCTTAATTGTGAGACTTTGTTAATGAACTTTTGAAAAGCGAGGCTTGCTCTGTCTGTATTTAAAATGAGACTCTAGATGTGAAATGCCTGCCCTGCTGACCTGGGGCAGTGGTATGGGAAGTGACGATTGAGTTTTCAGTTTCCTAAGGCGCCTCATGTTACAACATGCCAGTAAAGGTCACTGGGTTGATCTAAGATAACCACTAAAATCATGTGCTTTGCCACAGAAGCCCAAGAGAAAATTAATTTCATTATTCAATGACCATTTTGCTGCCATTTTCACTGAATGGTAGAAATGCATCATTTAATGTGGTGATTGTAAGTAACTCTCTAAAATCAAAATATTTCAGACAGTTTGTGTTTACTAAATTGGTGCCAAAACCACACGATGATTTTTGAAGCGGGTGGGTCCCAGCGGGAGCAGAGAAATTTAAAAGTTGACGCTGACAGGCCCCACTGTGGTGGGTAGCAGCCCCTAGAAGGGACTGCACACTATCTCAACCCGGTAGAGAAGGGAGCACCATCTCTACGGGAGCTGAGTTGAGCTGAATTCAGTCCCAAACAACAGTTAACAGGTACTTTCTCTGTGCCAGCCTCTTCCCTGAACCTTGCTTGTACAACCATGAATAATAGGATCCTGCCGACAAGGTGCTAGGGTAAATCTATACCCAGAGTGAAGTTTCTGTCCCAATATAACTCAATCTGCTGGGTTCCAGTGTATTTAAAGAGTAAACTCAGCAGATTACCATCCCTAGATCATTGTAGTTACCTTTAGTTAGCAGCGTGACTTTTAGGAAATGGTATGACTAATTAATAGGTTGTTTTGTTTTGTTTTTTTGAGACAGAGTCTTACTCTCTTGCCCCAGACGGGAGCGTAGTGGTGCAATCTTGGCTCACTGCAACCTCCTCCTCCTGTGTTCAAGCAATTCTCGTGTTTCAGCCTTCCAAGTAGTAGCTGGGACTACAGGCACCCACCACAACACCCAGCTGATTTTTGTATTTTTAGTAGGGACAAGTTTGGCCGTGTTGGCCAGGCTGGTCTCGAACTGCTGACCTCGGGTGATCTGCTTGCCTTGGCCTTCCAAAGTGCTGGGATTGCAGATGTGAGCCACCATGCCCCGCCTAATACTTTATAAATTTGTAACACTATATTGGAAGCAAGTTTTTGATCATTGTTTTTGTAGTTCAAATCAATGTGTTTTAGCACATTATAGCCTTGTGAGCCAAAATGAATAAATCTACCATATCACAGTTTACTGTTGCAAGTGAAATCTGCTGAGACGATTTTGAACTTGATGCCCAAGTATCAAGGTTTCCAAGTTTCCCCAGTTTGCTAAGATATCCAACTAATAAAGGCAACACTGCTAAATTTCAGACAACTTTACCTTAATTTCCAAACTTTACTCCTCCTTTGAGAGCCCTAAAGTTACTTTTTCTATGAGAAAGAAATGGTTGAGTGTGTCATTCAGCATTGTACTCCCTGAACTCGTCCCAGGCTCGACTCATGAGAAGTGTTGGAAAGTGTTTATTGATGAAATAATGAACCTTCATGTAGGAGGATGAATTGGCAGGCAAGTGGAAGGCTCGGTGACCCAGCAGAAGGAACAGCACCCATAGAGAAGTGAAACAGCACTGGACATTCAGGAAACTCCAGCCTGTTTAGTGACAGCACAGAGCGAGGGCTGGGGAGACAGGAAGGGCCAGATCACAAAGGCCCCATGAGGGTTTATAGTACTGAGCCCTTTGAACAAGTGAATGATATTGTCAGGTATGTGTTTAAAAAATAATAACAAAAATTGGAATTTAAAAAATCTTAGATTAGATGACAGTGACATTGACTTTAGGGAGACACCTTGGAAACTGTTGTCTTATTGCAGATGGGACATTAAAGAAGGCCTGAATCAGGCAGTGACAGTGCAGACGGGAAAAGAGGGAAGGGGCTGGTAGAGGTTTAATAGGTGGACCCCAGTCGGGTGTATATTTAGAAGTGGGCAATGAGGAGGTGGGAGAAGTTAAGATGACTCCCACATTTCTAATGAATGACTAGGATAAGAATATCCTACTCAGTGGAATAATAGGTTTGGGCTAAAGGGTGGTGAGAAGCTCGCACAGTACTTGGCACATAATCAGTGCTCATTGAGATTTTTCAAATGAATGCCAGTAATAGCTAAAATTTATTGAGTGCTTATTATGGACCACACACTATCCTAGGCTCACTCACGCATTAAGCCTTTTACTCCTCAGTACAATCCTGTGAGATAGGTACTCAAATTAACTGCTTTGACTGGTGAAGAAAGTGCAGTGTTAGTAACTGACAGAGCCAGAAATGGATCCCAAGCACTTGGTTCCACGGCTTGCATTCTGAAGCACTCTGCTGTGATGTGCTATCTTGATGGATGAATCAATGAGGATTTGGACTTTGTGGTAAGCTCAGGTTGAAGTCACTTTCCTGCCCCTAATAATTTTTCCTTATCCCAAGAATGGCCTTGATGCATAAGATGGGCCCTCAGTGTCCCTACTGTGCTGCATGACATCCCACCCCCAACCTTCACTCCAAGAAATACCTGATTCATCTAGGAAGAAACCTGGAATAATCAGACATTTTTATCCTGGGAATTGAAACGTCTTAATGGAGACTCACAGTGTCTGAAGGTTCCAAGTGCTTCAGTCATTGCGTCTCCAGAGCTGCCTTGGTTACCATCCATCCTAAACACTGAATGCTCAACTTTTCATATTTCTCAGATGCACTCAATGTTTTGTTGCTAAGATCTTCCATAGGGAAGCAGAAAGGCTAGCAAGGGAAGTATTAATCTACAGAACAGGGTCAAATGGTGGAAGAACCACTAACAAATGCAGACAGGTACTAAAACAACTCCAGATCTTACATTCCTGACTTGTGATCTGCCTTCCGAATCCAATTTTGTTCTAATTTTACCTTGACGCAGGTGCCTTACCTGCCTCTAACTTCCAGAATCTTATTAAGTGAGGCTGGGCCTGCTGTGTCTCCTGTCCTCTTGATTTTGGCTTGGCAAAATAATTAAAGTATCTTGCTTTAATTCAGAACTTGCTTTCTATTTGGGGCACCTGGGTGCATTATTTAGTCTGAACAGCAGTATTTTGACCAACAACCCTGTCCACCCGCCCCCTGCCTCCCAAAAAAATGATCCCAACGCTTAACTGTTCTCATTGTTTCATGATTCAACCTACCCTGACTTGGATTAATATCCTGATTTTTGTTCAGCAATCAGGGACTAACAATTGATCTAGGAAGAAACTGGAACAATCAGACCTTTTCTCCTGGGAATTTACATTTTAATGGAGACTGTCTGAAGGTTCCTAGAGCTTAAACCATTGTGTCCACAAAGCTGCCTTGGTTATCTTTTCCTCAAAGACCTCTACTTTGGACCATGTAAGGTTTAAAACACCCAGTTAATGTTGTACCCAAACTGAATCAGCAAACTCACTTATTGAAGCTTTAAAATGTTCAAATGTCCACTTTGGGAGGCTGAGGTAGGAGGATCGCTTGAGCCTGGGGGCAGCAGCAGGGGCAGGGGAGAACGTTGACATATCTAAAACTTGAAGTTTTAAAATATGTTCTCCACACATGAATCACATGAATTGAATGTTTTGTTCAGCATTTCTTCAGATTGATTGGGAAATCAGCATATTTATAGTTGCCCATGAAATGTGAGTGACATGAAGCCTCGCAGGGTAATAGAGCCCACATGTCTGCCCCTTGGTCTGAGCTTTTATGTGCCTGCCTATAATTCATTCAGTGCTCAGATCACAAGAAAGGGAAGGGTTTTGGTTAATATTTCATGTGGGTTTGTCTTGGCTGTTCGATTCAACTGTGGTTTCCCTGAGAGAAGAGAATAGCTAGAGTTGGGGGCTCTGTTAAGCCACCTCTAAGACTCCTCCCAGTTCTAATAACCATTCTGTGACGTTTACTAATAATGAAACCATCTGTCAGAGTAAGCCATTTCTTGGCACTCCTTCTGAGTTTACGGATACCAGGCATTATCTGTGTATTTCATTCAACTTCTTTGTAAGGCTCCGTAATTTGGTAATTTTTAGAATGATGTAGTTTTAGAATTGGTAATTTTCAGTTGCCCTTCTTGAGCTAATTAAATGTGTTTTAAAATTTAATCAATCTTTCTTTATTTCTTTCTTTCTTTCTTCCTTCCTTTCTTTCTCTCTCTTTCTTCCCTTCCCTTCCCTTCCTTCTCTTTCTCTCTTTCTCCTTTCTTTCTGTCTGTCTTTCTGTCTTTCTTTCCTCAGAGTTTTCACTCTTATTGCCTAGGTTGGAGAGCAATGGTACCATCTCTGTTCACCACAACCTCCGCCTCCCTGGTTCAAGCAATTCTCCTGCCTCAGCCTCCTGAATAGCTGGGATTACAGAGATGCACCATCACGGGTGGCTAATTTTGTATTTTTAGTAGAGATGGGGTTTCTCCATGTTGGTCAGGCTGGTCTCCAACTCTCCACCTCAGGCAACCCACCTGCCACGGCCTCCCTGAGTGCTGGGATTATAGGCATGAGCCACCATGCCCGGCCTCATTTCCTTCTTTTCAGTGGATAGGACGTCAAAGTAATCCAGAAAATACTAAGTCTTCTAGAAAAGTATTTCCCATTTTGTGTACTTGTTTTACTTGTTCCCTGTTCAAGGATGCAAAGAGATATTCCATTACTCCTTGCAGAACTTATTGTGTAATCAGGTCACTTTCAGCTTTTCAGAGTAGTGACATAGCTCTGTTTTTATCTTCCTATGGAAACAGTAAGCAAATAGTTCTGTCTTCGGTTTCAGTTTCAGGATTGCAGCAGTGTGCATCTCTTTTCATGGTTGTATTTCTAATTTTCTATTATGTACTTCGTTATGTTGATTAGTGACCCAAATCTGTTGATTTGAGGTAAGTAGGACATAGTGTATTAGCTAAATTCTGTAATAGTACAACATTTCCCACCTCCTCTTCCCCATTTCCTTGACTACTTCATGCTAAACCAACATATAATGATGTTCAGTTGATAATATTATTTAGCTGTTTATTGTTTATGAAGTACTGTCATATATATTATTTCTGTTAATTCTCATAACAGCCAGAAAGAATGGAAAAATAAGAATTCGTTGTTGATGTTGCCATTATCCACATTTTATAGATAAGGTGGGAAACACTTGGAGAGATTAAGCGACCACCCAAGATTGCCCAAGAAGTTAAGTGCAGAGTCCTGCTACATTATGCTGTCAGGACTTGACTGAAAGGCACAAGTTCAGCGTCTCAGGTCAAGTTGCCAGGAAATAGACCTCGAGACTCAAGATTTCCATACAGGAGGTTTTTATTGGGAAGTGCTCTGGGGACAGCACACAGTAGGAGAGAGGGAAGCGGGATTGCGCAGGGGGAGAAACTGAACTGTGGGGCATGCACAACAGCGGCCTCAACAGTGAGGAACGTGAAAGCTGAGATTGTTGTTCAGAATTGTTCTGCCTCCTGAGACAAGAGGCTCAGCATTCATACCCACATCAACTAATCATTGGATGCAGGCAGCAGCTCCCTTCAGTCCAGGGCAATTTCTGAAACTGGGAGCCTTCCGCAGCCAACCTTCCTAGTAACTGGGCGACTGAGGATCTTGGTCCGGAAGGGGATCTGGATACCACATCATTTACTACATTTGTAGCCAAGAGAGCATCCTCCTCTGCAACGGCCTTGCTTGTGTCTGATGACCCAGACCATCACCGTGCAGAGTGGAGCCCAGAAAGTTGTCATTTTTGTCCAAGTCCCTTAAGGATTTTAGAGTAACTGACCAGAGAGCAAGACAAAGTAGTCTTAATCCCAAGAAGATTAGGAGCAGAAGAGCCAGGGAGAGTAGGCCGTGGCGAGGGCAATAGTGGTGTTTAACAAAGAAGGCTAAACTCTGGCGTCCAAGTAACAAACAACTGTGGCTGTCCAGACCCAGAACAAAAGTATGACATACACCAGTCCTTGCTGTAATGCTAGGCTTTAACATTGTCAAATGTTAAACAATTTTGTGATAATTGGATTCCCCCCCCTTCTCTCTCGCTCTCTTTCAAGCCCTTGAAAGTCCTCAAACCAGTCCAGTGTGTCATCTGTAGATTATAACCTCAGAATCTCACAATCTCAGTATGTAGTCTGTAGATTATAACCTTCAGAATTACCAAGGATATTTCAGTACAAAAAAACAGGGGTAAAAGGAAAAAAAGAAAAGAGAAATAAAAGTCCAAGGTCCCATTCTAGATCCACTGGAATAGAATCTAGGGGTGGAACTCATGAACTGACATTTTCAACACATTTTCCCCAGATGATTTTGATACATGCTATCGTTTGAGAACCTTCACCCTAAACTCTTAGGCCTTTCGTGGTGACCAATTCTATTGAGATTTTTTCAGATTATCCAGAAGTCATGGGAACCATGAGACAGCAGAGGAGCACCGGAGCCTTAGTCCCAGCAGGCCTGGTATAGTGAGAGTCATTCCTTGTTTTTCATTTAAATTCTTGATGTGGCCAACAGACAGCACAGCCCAAATTCCTTTGCTGGCTTCTGACCAAGATTGCAAGAGGGAGAGAGGTGTCCCTGGCTTGGCCTTATACTATCTTAGATAGCAGAGTGAGAGATGCCAAATGTTTTGAATAGTTGCAGATGGGGGACGGGCATCAGTGAACTTAGAGGAATCAGTAAACTTTCTAGGAGAATAAAGAAGGTTTCAGGAAATCTTATGCCAGAGGAAGCTTTGAGGTGCTGTCTTAAAACTTTAATAACTGTCTAATAGGATCAGAGATAACTTACAGGAGAATGTTAAACATTCATAAATGTGGGATAGTATATTATCTGATTCACTGACCTTGGCAATGATTTGTTCGTCGAAGGGAAAAGCACTTTTAAGCTTACCGATTTTTACTCCTGAAACACCAAATTGCTGTGGTTCCTACACATCCCATGCTTCGTGCCTTCGCTGAAGTTGTCCGTGTCTGGGTCCCTTCCCCTTCTCCCTACCAAGCTAACTCTTTTTAAACCTTTTAGGGTAAGCTCAGACCACCTTCCCTCCCCGTTGGCCAGACTGACTTCTCAAAGTATTCCCATAGATCCCTCTATTATGGCATTTATTATCATTATTCTCTCCAACAGCCTATAAGAGCAAGAACAGTCTTTTTCATTTTCGTGTACGAGAGACCTAGCCTCATCAAAAATGAGGGAAAAAAATAATGGTTCTGGTGAGCATATCTATTCAACAATTATTTATTGAAGCTTTTCTTTTTTTTTTTGAGACGGAGTCTGGCTCTGTCGCCCAGGCTGGAGTGCGGTGGCCAGATCTCAGCTCACTGCGAGCTCCGCCTTATTGAGGCTTTTCTATATGCCAGGTGCTCTGGGGTACATGGTGCAGATACAATAGGTACAGCTCCTGGCCCCATGAAGCTTATGGGCAAGCAGAGAAGATAAGTAACAATTGAATATGTTATCAAACAACTAGCAATAAAATATGGTGAGTACCAGAAAAAGAGAAGTGAAATTATAGAGCTGGAAACCCAGCCTAGTCTAAGGTCAGAGGAAGTGTTTCATTTTCCTGAAATATAATTTATATCAAAATAGAAGTTACGGGATTGTCTTTGGTTACAAGAGACTACTTTTTAACAGAGGAAGATCTTTTGGTTGAGCTAGTTCAACATTGAACAAGTGTGTGTGTGTGTGTGTGTGTGTGTGTGTGTCCAGTATGTGAAAAAAGAGCGTACGAGGAAACAACACTTTTATTTAATGAGGTAAAATAGGGAACAAGGAACAGAGAGGGAAGTTTCTGTGTGTCTCATTCAATGCACCATTGCTAGAAGGTACTTTGTTAATATTTTAATATGTAATATACAGTGGAAGAAAATAAATGTAAAGCTCTGAAAATCATGAACTTACATCACAGCCTTTTAAAAATTACTCTCAAGGATCTGATTACTACGGCCTAGGAGCGTGCTTGACAGGTTTGCTTTTGGGTCTTGTTGGAGACCGTGGGTGAAGTGCATTGCCCCAGAAGTCCATATCCACTGAGGTTTCTTATCTTTCCAGGTCACTTTTGAAGCCCTGGGTGAAGAGGCCACAACCCCAGTGTTGCAATTTTCAGCTTCCACCCAGCTTGGTGGCTCATGCTGGTCCTTTCTCGCCTTTTCTGGCCTGTTCTTGTTTTTTATTTTTTTATTTTTATTTTTATTTTTTTTGAGACGGAGTCTCGCTCTGTCGCCCGGGCTGGAGTGCAGTGGCCCGATATCGGCTCACTACAAGCTCCGCCTCCCGGGTTCACGCCATTCTCCTGCCTCAGCCTCCCGAGTAGCAGGGACTACAGGCGCCGGCCATCTCGCCCGGCTAGTTTTTTGTATTTTTAGTAGAGACGGGGTTTCACCGTGTAGACCAGGATGGTCTCGATTTTTTAAAAAAATTATGATTTTTGAGAGACAGAGTCTTGCTCTGTCACCCAGGCTGGAATGTAATGGCACGATCTCTGCTCACTGTAACCTCCGCCTCCCGGGTTCAAGTGATTCTCCTGCCTCAGTTTCCCAAGTAGCTAGGACTACAGGTGTGCACCACCACGCCCAGCTAATTTTTGTATTTTTTTTAGTAGAGATGGGGTTTCACTATATTTGGCCAGGCTGGTCTCAAACTCCTGACGTCAGGTGAACCGCCTGCCTCAGCCTCCCAAAGTGCTGGGATTACAGGAGTGAGCCACTGTGCCTGGCCTTTTTAAAAATTATTTTTGTACCTGCTTATTTCTTCCCATAAATTGTAAGCTTAGGGTAAGGATTGAGACTTCCTGATTTTTAACTTTTGAACCTTTGCAGCTCTTCTGCTGCAATTTATTTACATTTATTATATTAAATAGATAAAGGACCTTAAGTTTAATATATAAGTTAGCAGGCAAATCTTAGGTTGAAAAAGTAACCAGATTGGTTCTCTAGTGAGAGCCTATTTCTTGTTTAACCTGACATCACAAAGCAAATAGGCCAAGTGCTAACATATGCATATTTAACCTGTGAACCTCTACGTTAAGTACTAAGAATACCAACCATTGGCTGATTGCAGGGAGGGAGGGATTAATTCACCATAAAGCAGCACTTCTAGATGTAGGTGGAGTTATGTAATGCTCTGCTGTGTCCCATTTAAGTGGATAAACATATACATACCATTCAGCATCTTGACCACACTGACACCAAAAAAAAAAAAAAAAAAGGAACTAAAAATTATAGTGCTAGTGAAAATTTAACTCAGGCTTGTAGTGTGACTTCACGTGAATGGATGTGTGAGGTCCTGTGATGACCATTTGCCATGTATTTTCATAGCTTTCCTCACCTCCTTTGGCATATTCCTTGGTTTATCTCAAGTATAACTTGATTCATGTTCTCATTTTTTGTCTTGCTTTTACCATAAATATTATATGAAGGAGCATATGAATGGTAAGGAAATAATTCTAGACATTTGTTCTTGTACTTTTTATTTTGTATAGGTTGAACTTGGTTCATTGCTGAAGTGTAGGTAGTGATTTTAACCACTGTGAATCCAGTTGAATACTTTATTAACTGCAAATGAGCTCCATTTTTATATTTTCATTAAGAATTTGAATTTTTAAATAAGAAGCGATGATGGTAAAATGGAGTATTTTCTCTTTTTGGAAGTAAACTCGTTAGAGGATGAAACATATTCCTTAAGGAATCAAAGTTATAATAGTGTCACTTCATCTGAAAAGATTAACAGTTAGTGGAGGAAAATCCTGTTTAGTCAGCATATTTTTGGTATTGTTTAATTGGAAATTTTTTTTTTTTTTCCTTTGAGACAAAGTCTCACTCTGTTGCCCAGGCTGGACTGCAGTGACATGATCTCAGCTCACTGCAACCCCCACCTCCTGGGTGCAAGCAATTCTCGTGCCTCAGCCTCCCTAGTAGCTGGGATTACAGGCGCCTGCCACCATACCCAGCTAATTTTTGTATTTCAATAGAGACGAGGTTCTATCATGTTGGTCAGGCTGGTCTCAAACTCCTGACATCAGGTGATCCACCCACCTCAGCCTCCCAAAGTGCTGGGATTACAGGCGTGAGCCACCGCGCCCGGTGGCTTAAGAAAATTTCTGAAGTTATTAACTGCCTTTTGCTGCAACTTCAAGTGCCTTTCTGCTGACATCTAGATACCTGCGCCCACCACTGTTAACAGCAGCATAAACACAATAAATATTTTTATTCATAGGATGTTTTCTCTCTGAAATTCCTATTATTTGGAATTTGAATGTAAAGGACTGGACCTCTAAGCTCCTTATCTTTACTCTTATTTTTTCACCTCTTTTTTCTTTCTTTCTCCTTTATAGAAAAGGATCTTCTATTTTTCTGCCTGTAAGATATCGGTCAGTGTGCTGGAAAGTAGGTGAAGGAGGAGGGTTTGAAGATTCAACATTCCATGTAAAAATATTCACTGAATCCTCCTCTTTTCAGTTGGGTACCTCTACCGCAGTCTAGATTCTCTTTTACCCTGTTCAGAGTCTAATCTGTCATCTGTCTGTTCTTCTGCCCAGGTGGAACAGAGGATGGAGGGCACGCCCACTTCTTTAAAAAGCTTCTATCCAAACCCAACTTGTTATGACCCCACCATCATGCCCTTTTCCATAGGTACTCGGACTTTTATTATGAGTTCTGAGTCTTTAGGAGTTTATTTGATGGTGTAACTTTAGTTGCTTCTTGTACTTCTCCATTGTTCACTGAGGATTTAACTTTCTTAAATCTGCTAGACCAACTTTCGTTTTTCTGTTTGCTTCATAATTTCCAAAATTGTGTTGCTGCTTTCTTCTCTCTTGTTTATCCTAGTTGGCTTATGCCTTTAGAAAGTTTCTTTAGTGGGGTTTTGGAAGGGAGCAAAAGTAATGTTCAATTTGCTGTTTTATCCAGAATATAGAAGGCATCTTCAAAAATGCAAATATGTTTTCTGGATGGAGGAGTATATTAAGCTATTAGCACTTACAAGCAGATATATTCATCAGAACAGTTGTTTACTGCCTTAAAATGTAGAGGATGGATTATAGGCGTGGGATGTTCTGATGGACAAATTTGAATTTGGATAGGGGATGGGAAAGGTTGAGGGACATCTCTGGTTGGAGAACATCTCCAGAAGGAAGGCAGGATAAGGTGGCATGCCATGGTGGAGTTTCTGTAGGCCAAGACAGGTTAAGAGCAGTAAGTAAAAAATTACTTGACTGTTATTTATACATTTTCTGGTTGATATTCATAGAAAGTGTGTATGTTTACCAACATGAGTGACAACATAAGTATTATCTAAGAAAATACCTGCATTTGTTGAGAACTCATTCACCATGTGTAAATACTTTTTGAGGTTCATTGTCTTATTCTAGTTTGCTCAGTGCTAGCAGTCCCATGCAGGCTTATTCGATTCTGCATCCTTATTTAACCACTAAGCTGTTCTTTGTGTCATAGTTGATCCCAGTGATTGAAATTAATAAATTCGTTGTAAATACATATAAAACTTTGGTTTCAACTGTGTCTATATTTAAAATGTCTCATCAGTCTTTCAAATTTATAACATTTTAATTTATTTCTTTAAAAATGCTTTATGGGCTAGGCATCATGGTTTATGCCTGTAATTCCAGCACTTTGGGAGGCCAAGGCAGGAGGATTGCTTGAGCCCATGAGTTTGAGACTATCTTAGGCAACATAGTGTGACCACATCTCTACAAAAATTTTAAAACTTAGCCCATGGCGAGACCCCATCTCTACAAAATATTTTATTTACAAAATATTTTTTTAATTTTTGTTTTTTGAGATGGAGTCTTACGCTGTCATCCAGGCTGCAGTACAGTGGCGCAATCTTGGCTCACTTGAACCTCCGCTTCCTGGGTTCAGGCGATTCTCCCTGCCTCTGCCTCTCGAGTAGCTGAGATTACAGGCACTTGCCACCATGCCTGGCTAATTTTTGTATTTTTTTTTTTTTTAGTAGAGACGGGGTTTCTCCATGTTGGCCGGGCTGCTCTTGAACTACTGACCTCAGGTGATCCACCCTCCTTGGCCTCCCAAAGTGCTGGTATTACAGGCATGAGCCACTGCGCCTGGCCGCAAAATTTAAAAATTAGCTGGGTGTGGTGGCGCATGGCTTGTAGTCCCAGTACTCAGGAGACTGAGGTGGGAGGATTGTTTGAGCCCAGTGGGTGGAGGCTGCAGTAAGCTATGATTGTGCCACTGCACTCAAGCCTGGGTAACAGAGCAAAACCTTTTCTCTCTCTCTCTCTCATAAAAAGGTTTATATTAAGTTTTTTTTTGTTGTTGTTGTTGTTTTTTTGCTTATCTAGAAAATATATTTTAAAAGTACTGGGACCACCTATCTTTTGTTCACCAAGCTAACCTCATCATATCATGCCTGGCACATAAATACTCAATAAATACTTGTTGAATAAATTCATGAAAGTCCCTGTCAGAGTAGCCTATGCAGACATGTGTCCTGAAAGATGTGGATAAGAATATCAATCACATAGTCTACTTTATGAATATTCCTTAAAAGCTCATTAAAAGGCTTCCCAACTTGGTTTATAAAAATAAAATAAAGCTAATGGATGCCATTGTTTCTATGCAGTTTTGTGTATTTTAGCTAATAGAATTGAGGTATTTTAATATTATGCTAAAATCAAATGATAAAGAATACTCAACAGTAAGTAAAAGTGAAAGTTACGGTATTTAAAGTTGTACGCATTTCATGATTTCTGGGAATTATTCTGCACGGATACTGATAGTCTGTTCATGAGAGAACAAATTATATTACTCTTTATGGCATTTTCTGCACTTTTGGATGTATAGAAAGATATCTACTGATTCCCGTGATAAACATTACCAGTATCACTGCAAACATGCAACATCCCTTTTATACAAATTAGAAGCTCACATATAAGGGAAAATTAAAATTCTGTTAGTACTAAAAGATGTTTAAGATTTTTTCAATACCTATAGATGTTGAGTCTATATAACTTTATTTTATTTTATTTTTTATTTTTTGAGACAGAGTTTTGCTCTTATTGCCTAGGCTGGAGTGCAGTGGCACAATCTCGGCTCACTATAACCTCAGCCTCATGGGTACAAGTGATTCTCCCGCCTCAGCATCCCAAGTAGCTGGGATTACAGGTACATGCCACTATGCCCGGCTAATTTTTTTTATTTTTGGTAGAGACGGGGTTTCACCATGTTGGCCAGGCTAGTCTCGAACTGCTGACCTCAGGTGATCTGCCTGCCTTGGCCTCCCAAAGTGCTGCGATTACAGGTGTGAGCCACCATGCCCAGGCTATGTAGCTTAAAAGAGCACAGTTGCTACATGGAACAGTTTTCATTTGGGGTAAATGTATAAGAAATGTGATCGACTGCTTTTTAGTTGGTTTTGTTTTGCAAGGGGGTATTGGTTATTTGTCTTCTTTGACAGGTACAATGCAATATATTCACTTTGAAGAAAAATTTTCTTTACAATAAGTGAGTTTGTTTTCTTAGCCTCTTTTATATAATGAGTACAAAGCACCTAACTTCTGTCTTCCTGAAGTTTAGGCTGAATAGAGCATTAATATGCTGTCACTTGAGTTATAGGAGTAATATAAAAACTAGTTATAGGATCATTCTTTGGTTTTATAGAACCATTTTAGATCATATGATCTGCACATGCTTCCAAAGGAGTAGTACTTGTAGTATCTTCAATAAGCTAACTGATAAATTAACTGATTATGGATGGCAGTAGTTCAAAGTAATAATTCCTAAGACTGTGTTTGTAAAATACTTTAAAGTTTATGAAGTGCTTTTAGGTACATAACTTACGTTACTTAACAACCAAAAGGTAACCCTTGTGAGGTAAGTAGAGTTATTACCGTTTTACAGATGAGGAAACTGACAGAGATGTTAAATGTCTTGCTCAACTTTATGCAGCTAGAGATGGAAATGGGAATAAGCCCTCGCTTACCAGGCCAAGTACTCTTTCTCTTACATGGCATTTGCTTTTCAGATGATATTAGCAGTAGTAGGAGTATCTATCCTTTGCTTCTTTTTTGGAAATAGTACTTTTAAGGCTTCTATCTGTTAGATGAAGAAAAGATCTTTTCACTACTTGAATCTAAGTAAAAAACTAAACACAAGCTACCAACACTAACAATGAAACATTAATTGGTGGTGGGGGTGAGGGGAATACAGCTTACCTTTATGAGACACTTATGAGGAAGAGATGTTCAATGTATATGTAATGCATTAAAATTGTTAACTTGTTTCCAAAAGAAAACCTAGCCACTAATTTTATAAACATTAAGTCTTAAAGAATATCAGTCCTCAGACTGGCTTAGACACTTCAAGATTCTTTTGCAATGTGTGGAATTGGGGTAAACATCTTGAGATTCTTAAACATGAAAGCACACGTGAAGATTTTCTTGTATTCTAAAATTTCCTTTTCCAAGTTTCCCTCAGTCTTCCTTTCTTTCTCTTTTCTTTTCTTCTTTTTTCTTTTCTTTTCTTTTTTTTTTTTTTTTTTTTGAGGTGGTGTTACTCTGTTGCCCAGGCTGGATGGAGTACGGTGGTGTGATCTTGGTTCACTGCAACCTCGGCCTCCCGGGTTCAAGTGATTCTCCTGTCACAGCCTCCCAGGTAGCTGGGATTACAGGCATGTGCCACCATGCCCAGCTAATTTTTGTAGAGACGTTTCACCATGTTGGCCATGCTGGTCTCAAACTCCTGACCTCAAGTGATCCACCTGTCTTGGCCTCCCAAAGTGCTGGGATTACAGCCATGAGCCACCGTGCGTGGAACCCCCATCTCCCTTCCCACTTCCCTTCCTTTCCCTTGCCCCTTCCCTTCCCTTCTTTTCTTTCCTTCCTTTCTTTCCTCTCTGTCTACCTCTCTCTTTCTTTCTTTTTACCTGACTTTACCTGCACAAAACTTTTGTTGATGGAAAGTACGGTGTGACTTGCCCTGTGGCCCTGCACCTCTGAGGGATGCCCCTGGGAAGAAGAAATCCTAGAGAGCTCCTGTGATTTTCCAGGCAAACAAACTAAATTTCACAGTAGCAGGACTGGTTCTTCTGAACACTGTCTCTTAAGTGTTCACAACCTTCTGGTATTGAAAAGAATCTGGAAGAATATGTATTATATTTTATCATTGGTTATTTTATAGAGTTATTATATATAGTTGTATTAGATGATGGAAAATTTTTACTTTTCGTGTTTAACAATTCTGTCTTATTTGATTTATTATAACAGGTTGAGTATCTCTTATCTGAAATGCTTGGGACTAGAAGTATTTTGGATTTCAAATGTTTTTGGATTTTGGAATATTTGCATATACATCATGAGGTATCTTGGGATTAAGACCCAAATCTAAACATGAAATTTACGTTTCATCATTGAGAACACTTGGACACAGGGTGGGGAACATCACACACCAGGGCCTATCCTGGAGTGCGGGGAGCAGGGAAGGATAGCATTAGGAGATATACCTAATGTAAATGACAAGTTAATGGGTGCAGCACACCAACATGGCACGTGTATACATATGTAACAAACCTGCATGTTGTACACATGTACCCTAGAACTTACAGTATAATAAAAAAAAGAAACGTATGTTTCATATATACCTATCCACATAGCCTGAAGATAACTGCATACAATGTTTTTAATAATTTTGTGCATGACACAAAGTTTATGTACACTGAACCATCAGAAAACAAAGGTGACTATGTCAGGCACCCACATGGACCATCTGTGCTTGCTTGGTATCACTATCATTCCTGACTCTGAGTTTACATGCTACTGATAAGCAATCATTTCTCTCTCTTATTTTCATTTCTTTTTTATTGTCTTTTTTTGAGATAAGAGCTTGCTCTGTTGCTCAGGTTAGAGTGCAGTGGCACGATCACAGCTCACTGAAGCCTCAACCTCCTGGGCTCCGGTGATCCTCCCGTCTCAGCCTCCCAAGCAGCTGGGAATACAGGTGTACACCACTGGTCTCAGCTAATTAATTGTATTTTGTTGTAAGGGTGGGGTTTCACCATGTTGTCCACGGCTGGTCTTGAACTCCTTGACTCAAACAGCCTGCCCACCTCAGCCTCCCAAAGTGTTAGGATTACAGGTGTGAACCACCACGCCTGACTACAGTCGCTTTCTTAGACTTATTCACACATAAGTACTTAATGGTAAAAAAAAAAATAACATACCATTAATACAGTGAAAAAAATAATGTGTTCAGGGTAACTAAGCCCAGTAGCATCACCAAATACCTGCATCCACATTAACAGCAACAACAGTGGCAGGCTTTCAGTCTCCATGTGCAATTATGTATTTTGATTAAAAAGTTACTGTACACTGTATTTTTTTTAGGTGAGAAGAAACATCAGTAATAGTTGAGGGACCAGAGAGTGGGTCCTCTGAGGATGAGGAGGCATCCTGCTGGATGGCCTTTTAAAATGTTTCCTCCAGAGTCATTTGCCTCATTAACACTGGTTTTTGTCTTGGAAGTCTCTTTGACTTTATAAACTGACATCATTTCTTGTTCTGTTATACATGCATGCTGCTCTAGTCCTTCAATAAGCTCTTCACATATCCACTATGTCATCTATAGGCACTTTTTCTGCAGTATTAATGGTATCTTCCTTGTCAGTATTATCACAGTCATTTTCATTGAGAACCATTTCAGCTATTTCATCATCAGTCAATAAATGAAGAACTGTAGCCTCCTTGTTGATGTTAAAAAAACTTCATTGATATCTTCTTCCAGCTTACTGCTTGACTCTGAAGGTATATTTTTTGCATATGTAAGGAGGTCATACATCATTTTTTTCTCTCATCTGATATACGGAATTCCTTCAAAGTCACCACCTTATTCATCATAATCACTGAACATAGTCACACGCTGGAGCTTGTGCCAGGTATGCACAACTGTGTCTTTAGTCACATGTTCTAAACATTGGCAACAGCATATATGGCATCCTCTCATGCTAAACTCCTTTTGAAAATCTTCTACACTCATGCCTCTGTTCACTGCTGCTAGCATGCTGTTCAAGAAAGCATTATTTACTCCTCATTGATCTAAGGATGCCTTGTCACATGGATGAAGTAGAGAAATCACGTTTTAGGAAAGGTACATGACATAAACATTATTTTTGATGAGAATTTCCACTGGAGGATGAGCAGGACAGATGTGAAGGAATAACAAATTCTTGCAGTTGTCATCCAGTCTAACTTCCCTGCACTGAACACAAGTTCCTGGTACCGAGTGCTTATGAAACTAATCATAAAAGATACCCCTGGTGATGATCCAAGCCTTTTTATTAGCATAATAATGGGTTGGTAAGAAATTCACTCCTTGGAAACAGCGAAGACACAAGCTTTTGCCTGTCAGCCAGATTACACTATGCATGCCTGCTGCATTAGTACATCCCAGCACAGTTGTTCTGTCCTTGGAATCCTTAATTCCTGTAGGGGCTGTCTCATCAGCTCTAGTCAGTGTCTTTCCGGGGCAATAACACCAAAACGGTGAGGTTTTATCAGCATTGTAAACTTGTTCGGCGTCAAATTTTCATCAGCAATGACCTTGGCAAACTCATTAATGAATTTCTCTGCTGCTTTGTGATCAGCAGATGCTTCATCACCACACGTCTTTGAAAATTTGATGCTGTGTCTTTTCTTAAATTTCTGCAACCAGCCTTTCGATTATTTATAGTTTCTGTCAATTTTCAGTTCACTGGGCTAGATCTTGCATGTTTATGATCAGTATACCATTAAGTGGCATGTGTTCACTGTGAGGCTGATGGATCCACCCTTTCAATACATGATCAAGATCTTCATTTCTAGCTTTATACAGTGCTTTCCTCCCTCCCCCTCTCTCTCTCTTCCTTTTTTCTCTCTCTTTTCTTTCCTTTTTCCTCCTTCCTTCCTTCCTTCCTTCCAATGAGGTCTTGCTCTGTCACCCAGACTGGAGTGCAGTGGCACAATCATAGCTCACGGCAGCCTCAAACTCCTGGGCTCAAGTGATACTCCCACCTCATCCTTCTGAGTAGCTAGGACTGCAGGCACACACCACTGCACCTAGCTTTGTTTTGTTTTTCATAGAGCCATAGTCTCACTATGTTGCTAGTATTGAACTCCTGGGCTCAAGTGATCCTCCTGCCTTGGCCTCCCAACACTCTGAGATTACAGGTGCGAGTCATCATGCATGGAGTATTTACTATTTTTTAACATTAACTTTTGTTCATCATTTTCAGCATGGAACTTCAACAATTTATCTTTTTGTTTCTTCAGGTCATATAAGGTGGTCATTCCAACACCATATTTTTCTGTCTGGTTTCTCCAATAGCTTGACTTTCTTTGCTACAGATAAATATAAATGCTTCCCCTTTTTCTTATCACTGTTACTCATAGAAGTATCCACAGGCCTTTTTGACATTTTGAAAAATGTCAGAGCAGAGTATAAGCAAAGAGTCATAGTGATTAATACATGAAGCTCTTGGTGCCATGTGGGGGCATGGTGGAGAATCTGCTGTTGGTGCATCCAGCCTGCTGTACGTGTGCCATTTTATTGCCCTTTGTGTGTGTGTGCGCTTGTGAAGGGGTGTCTGGGCATGTGCAGAAAAGATATACTGCAGCTGAAGGGGGATAGGAGGGTCTTTTTTCCCTTGAGAACACTGAGTAAACTGTGTGTTATGTACTTACTTGTGTTTTGACTGCAACTTGTCACATGAGGTCAAGTGTGGAATAGTCCCCTTGTGGCCAATGCTCAAAAAGTTTTAGATTTTGGAGCATTTCAGATTTCAGATTTTCAGATTAGGAATGCTCAATCTGTATTATTATTATTATTATTATATTTTACAAAGAGCATGGGTTGCTTTCATAATCAGAAAGAGATATTTTGCAATATAATAGTTGGAAGAAAGGTATTTCAAACCTCAAATCATTGAGTAATGCACAGGTATTAGTGTTCACTTATGATCATAGATGAGACAGAAAATAAACTGTTAGTAGTGTAATTAACAAATGCATCATTTACACAAATAGTTACTGACTCTACATTAGTTATTTGAGGGAATTTAAATCACAGGAATACATGACCATAGATAACATATACAGAGTGCTCACTCTCTGCCAAGTGCTAGTCTAAGAGCTTTACATGGCTTACCTCATTTAACCCCCTCTACTATCCTATGAGGTAATTATTTATACATGGGGAAGACCAGGTGTAGAGAAGATGGCCTACAACAATACAGAACATAGCAGAGGCTTGAAAAGCACTCATCAGTTAAAAATTGCACTCATCTGTTGAGAATTGCCCTAACTGCTGGGAACCCTGAAACCAGTGAGGAAACCCAGGCAAGAAGACCAGGTAGCGTCAGAGGTGAGATGTGGATGTGTCTCCACATAATTCAGGAGACACACTTGCCCCTCTCCTGTACGTCCCTGAGTAGATGTGGAGTTCTAAGCTGATCCTACAGCTTTGAAAAGAAGTATCCTGATAGCCGTTAACATTTTGAAGGGGGTTAGTAAGGCCATAATAAACTTCTGAAATTCCTTAGAAACCTAGTTCACATCCCACTAATTTTTGCTGTTTTTGGCATGGCAGCAGGAAACATCTCTGGTCCAGTCTTTGATGATGAAGGAAACTTTGGGGTGTGGCAGTGGAGTTGTGTTTGGGAAGTTGCACTGTGCCTACATACTGTTTATTTTGGTGAGCTGAATGATAGACTTGTGATATACTTCAAACTATCCACTTCCATTTAAAAACTGGCTGTTCAGGTTCTCAAAACCTCTTATTAGACTGAAACTCAGCCAAGGTGAAAACTGCCAAGTATCTCTGTACTTTCCTGACCCTGCTGTTCAAGGACTCCTATTTAGCACACTGTATTATCGAACAGCTTTTGCAGAGTCTTTGTGTGGAAGCTGTGTGTGTGTGTGAGATACTCTTTTTTTTTAGCATATTTTTTTTCTCCTCACCATGATTATGACCACAGTCTTCAAACCACAAACAAACAAAAAAGAAGCGCTGTCTTCAGACATGTTACGAAACATGTGCTTTTAAAAAATGTGTATGCTTTACATTAACTTTTGCATACAATATGAGTAGAATATCACAAAGGTCTACTGAATTAAAATCAAGATATTAATATATACCTTAAGTCACAATTATTGGATAGGTGACATACTTCATAAGGACAACTATTTGGTTCATGTTGCTTATGTTTGTGTTTTAAAATCATAGCAATAAACTTTTGTTTTAAATGCATGACAATAAACTTTCCAGAAATTATAATTTATCCATGAGTCACAACAGCCTCCAAGTCTTCTTTAAAGAAGAATACACCTTAAGGAGCATAGAGAAACGCAAAGAGAGGTGTATCAGGTAGCTTTGTCAGTATAACAAGCCACCCCCAAATAACAATTTTCTGTTTCTCACAGATGCAAGGATTAAATGAGATAATCCATGTAAACCTTCCACAACAGTCTCTGACAGATAGTAAGCACTAGTGCTTCTTCCACGGATCTCCCCGGGACTCAGTCATGCACCTGTAGAGGTGGGTTAGCTGGGAGCTGGCCTAGCTCTCCGTGCAGTCTTCATCCTCCAGGAGGCTAACCTGAGCTTTCTCACATAATGGTTTCGGTGTGCCCAGGATGGATAAGCCCCAAGGTACTAGTGCTATTGAAGGCCTCTGCTTGCTCCATGTTTCCTCCCATCCTCTTGGTCAAAGCAAATCTCATGGCCAAGGGTAGAGAAACTGATTCAAAGGGCAGAGAGACTGACACCACTTCTTGATGGGAGGTGCTGCTAAGAATTTGTTGCCATTTGTTGTAATCAAGTATAGTCTGTAGCTGACAAAAATTATTCACATTTCTCTTGCAAGAAAAATATGCTCACTCCCATCCCAGGATTCCCCGAAGTCTCATCAGATTATAGTGTTAGCCTCGAAGTCTAGAGACTCATGCCTGATCTGCATGAGATCTAGATACAGTTCAGACTCCTCAGAGATAGCTCTTCCTATGCTGATCCTCTTGATCCCAAGACAATGAACAGGCTGTCTTTCCCATACACATTCAACATATAATGATGAGATAGGAAAAGGATAACAAAAGTAGACATCCCATTAAAAAACAAAACAAAAAAAAAAAGCCATTAACAGGATTCATATGACAATCACTGGTCCATAGCAATTCTGTCCAAGCACATGTTACCAGGTGCTGCTGCTCCTGGACTAGGCCATGTTCCTTGATTAGGACCCAGCTCTGCTTTTCAGAAGTGGTTTCCTGGTTTATAGTCCTCCACTGCTCTTGGCTCTACCCTCTGAAACTCTTCTTTTCCCACAACAAATGGCTTATTTTTGTTCCTAAATAGCTTTGTTGGCCTAGATCCTGATCATAAAATGTTGGGGACCCAGAGGCCTCTTTTCCTTTGAAAAGTCTTTGTATTTTTAGGCCAAGGTTGTGTGTGTGCTTGTTAGTAACATTCTCTTAAAAACTTTATGGATTTCCAAATAATCTAATTAGGCTCCATGCCCCTAAAACCTACGTTCATAATTGTTTTCATGTTAGACCTCTGTCTACTTCAGACTGAGGATCAGATTGTTTGAGACAACATACTTAGAGTCTTAGAGCTCACTTTGTCTAGCTGAGAAGGTCTTCGAGCCACCTTATTCAATTTTACCAAGGTCTTTTTTTTTTTTTTTAAAGGCCATTTCTTACTTAGAATTGTTTCTTCCCGTTGAAGAAACTGGAGAGATAAAAAGTTTTTATTTTCCTATCATGTGATAGGAAAATAGAGAGAAACCAGAAAGGTTTTCTCTGAATAATGCTTGCAAACTAGATGATTCAATTTTTAGTTTGTCTCTATCTTGCAGAACTTCTGTGTAGTTATAGACACACTCAAACACTTTCAATTGTCTGGAGATCTTTGCAGCGAGATGCAAAATTCATACCGACATTTTCAGCCTTTGGAGCTGCCATAGGCAACAGTGTTGTCAAGTGTTTGGCTGCCTGTGATACGGGCTGCCTTTTCCCCTGACTGCTCTCGCAGTTTACTCACCACTGCCACCCTCCTCTGACAGTCTGCATGCCGTCTTTCCAGTTTTCCTTAACAGTTACATCACTGCTTTTTGCCTGCTATCTGGTGCCAAAGCCAAGGAGGAATGTTTTAGGTTTCTGTTCTGGCAGCATGCCACTTCTAGGTACCAATTTTTCTGTCATTTAGCTTATGCTGCATAAGAAACTGCTACCCATTTTGGTGGTTTCAAACACAACGATTTATTATTTCTCACTTTCCTGTTGATTGGCTGAACAGTCTTCTGTTGGGCTCTCCTCGGCTTCTGCATTTTCAATCTTTTGGTGAGTTAGCTGGTGGCTGTGCTCAGCCTCGAGTACTGCTCAGCTGGGCATCATCTTCCTGCAGGCTATCCCAGGCTTCGTCATATAGTGGAATTAAGGTACCCAATAGCAAGCCTTTTTGCACAAGTGCTTTTCAAACCTCTGCTTGCATCATATTTGCTAATATCTCAATACTCAAAGCAAATCTCAGTCTTACAGCCACCCTCAAACTCAAGGAGTTGAGAAATAGTCTGTACCTCTTGATCAGAGAAGCTGCAAAGATTGTGTAATAAGAATATTTTTATTTTTATTTTATTTTTATTTTGAGACAGGGTCATGCTGTCATCCAGGCTGGATTGCAGTGGTGTGATCTCAGCTCATTGCAACCTCTGTGTCCCAGGTTCAAGTGATCTTGCAGCCTTAGCCTCCTGAGTAGCTGGGACTGCAGGTGTGCACCACTACACCCAGCTAATTTTTGTGTTTTTGTAGAGCTGGGTTTTGCCCTGTTACCCAGGCTGGTCTTGAACTCCTGAGCGCAAGCGATCCACACACCTTGGCCTCCCAAGCCAGGATTACAGGTATGAGCCCCTGTGCCTGGCCAGAAAAAAATTTTTTGCAACCTTTCACAAAGAGTATGTACAAATTCAAGGGGAAAGAATGGGGCTACCTAGGAGGTCAGATCAAGAATGTGGAATGAGAACAGATGCTCACCACATCATGGAAATAATCTTGGTTGATGTTTTCATGGTTCAGATACTATCTGGTACTACAACACTAAAATTAGGCCAGGCACAGTGGCACACATCTGTAATTACAGCACTTTGGGAGGTTGAGGCGGAGGGGGATCACTTGCGCTCAGGAGTTGGAGACCAGCCTGGGCAACAGACAAAACCCCATCTCTACAAAAATATATAAATTAGCCCGTAGTCCCAGCTACTCAGATTTGCAGTTTCCGAGTGGATCACTTGAAGCCAAGAGTTCGAGGCCAACCTGGCCAATGTAATGAAACCCTGTCTCTACTAACAATGCCAAACATTAGCTGAGCATGGTGACATACACCTATAGTTTCAGCTACTCAGGAGGCTTAGGCATTTCTAGACATAGGAGGCAGAGGCTGCAGTGAGCCATGATTGTGCCACTGTACTCCAGCCTGGACAACAGAGTGAGACCCTGTGTCAAACAATAATAATAATGATAATACAGTAAAATTAGTAGTTATCATTTGTTGAAGTCTCAATATGTGCTACTCTCATGAAAATGCTTTATACATGTTAGAATTGTATTGCTATAAATGGAAATGGCAATTACATAAGAGTTTTTTCCACTTTGCTAATAACATTTTTTTTTCTTCTGCCTCAGCCTCCTGAGTAGTTGGGACTACAGGCATATGCCACCACACCCAGCTAATTTTTATATTTTTAGTAGAGATGGGGTTTCACCATTTGGCCAGGCTGATCTTGAACTCCTGAACTTAGGTGATCCACTCACTTCGGCCTCCCAAAGTGCTGGGATTACAGGCATGAGCCACCGCATCCGGCCTTAATAACACTCTTTTAATCATTATTTGTGTGTTAATGTAACGAGCCTCTCTTTCCTCATCTTTACAGTGAAGGCACTGTGCAAGTTCATCGTTAGTCTTTTTCTGCTCTCACCTCCTTTGATTTTACTTAACATGGTTGTTGGGTTGATTAAGGGAGGAAGACAATAAGTAGCTGCTGACTGATCCGCCTGACTTCCACCCCCGTGGAGAAATAAGAAAGGAAAAGCAGGCAGAAGCCAGAAGGTCTCATTAGTGACGATAAAGACAAGGTTGGAAGATGTGGCTTACATCTGGGGGACTGTGCTTTCTGATCTTGAAGCCAGCATTAGCTGGATTTACCCTCCCTGGCCAGAGCTGATTTCACCCACCCCACCCAAGGGTACTGCAGAGACAATACAGTTTCTCTGGTAAACCCACTTTCAGGAAAAAGAAAGAAGCAGCCAGGCTACTGCAGACAGGTTCTTCTTTTAGATTCACTAATTAGATAAGCAACTCCATGCCCCTTTGCAGGAGTAGGTGGAGAGGGATGCCAGAGAAGTGAAGAAACAGAGCAGAGAATATTGCTCCTTAACAACACTAGCGCCTCCCAACCTAGCACCTCTCCACGCTAGCACCTCCCACCCTAACTCCCCCAACAGCTTCAATGCAGGATTGAGTGGAAAGGGCATGAACTCAGGACCTGGACCGATGTGAGTTTAAATCCCAGCCTTCTCTCTTACTCACTGGGCGAACTTAACTTTTCTGAGACCCAGATAGTAGTAAATTGAAAATGATGTGACCCTCCTCCCAAAGTTATTGTGAGGATTGTGGTGGATTTTATATCAGTTCTCCAGCACAATGACTGGTTTGGGGTGCACACAGTCTGTCACTGAGATTCATTTTTCTTTCCTTGCTTTACGGAGCGTGCTGATTCTAGAGGGCTGCAGACCCACGCAGAAGCTTACTATTATTGAATGTTTGCTTCTCAAATTTCTTTGCTTGCCACAATCTGCAAGGGGAGTGAGACAACTGTCAGTGGTAAGTGGAGACAACTGAGGAAGGGTTTGTTATTTTAACTCCCAGGAAAGAGAAACATTTTAAATCAAATAAAACTGTATCACTACATGATTCAAAGATGTTAATAATGGCCATTTGAGTCATCAATAAATTGTGTCCAATACCCTCTTTTTTAAAAAAGCAAGGAGGTGTGTCCATACGTTTTAGAAGAGGATTTCCAACAAAGATAAGTAGATGCCTTTGACATTTGAAGGGAGAAACTTCAGTTACAGTAAAGGTTACTTACATGGAAAACCCTCATGAATTGATGATGTTGGATATCTCAGATATTTCTGTACCTTGTGTAAAAGATATCAGCCATATATAAGAATATTTTTTTCTGGAAGAATTTAACAGGAGTAACCAGGCAATGAGACTAGAATAGGTGGCTCAAAGGACACTGTTTACGAGAAAGGGGAATAGATAAAGGAATGCAAAAATTCTGTGAACTTTTCTTTAACTGGTGTTATAAGTTGGAAAAGAAAAGTTCATTGATGATTCTGGAAACTCCATGGATGTCTCCCTTTAAAAGATACTTCATGGAATAGTTACAAAATATAAAGGAATTACTTAAAGGCATATACATTTTCCAGCTGGACTCAAAATCTATTCCCCATCATTTTTTAAACATAAATCGTCAGTGTATTTTCCAGGCAAAATTTTGCTTCACATTTTAGGGCCACAGGGAAAGCAGATGTAAGATTACAACAACTGTTTTGGTTTATAAATACTAATAGAGATACAAGTGGAAAAACTTGCATAGATGACTTTAGCCTTGAGCCTTGACCCTTGAGTGCCCCTGTCTTTATCCCTTAGAAAGCTCATCTACTGGCTGGGTGCAGTGGCTCACGCCTGTAATCCCTAGCACTTTGGGAGGCTGAGGCAGGCGGATCACAAGATCAGGAGTTTGAGAACAGCCTGGCCAATATAGTGAAACCCCAACTCTACTAAAAATATAAAAAAAATTAGCCGGGCATGGTGGCGCACACCTCTAATCCCAACTACTGAGGAGGCTGAGGCAGGAGAATTGCTTGAACCTGAAAGGCGGACGTTGCAGTGAGCCAAGACACATAATTGCACTCCAGCCTGGGTGACAGAGGGAGACACTGTCTCGAAAGAAAGAAAGAAAGAAAGAGAGAGAGAGAGAGAGAGAGAGAGAGAGAGAGAGGAAGGAAGGAAGGAAGGAAGGAAGGAAGGAAGGAAGGAAGGAAGGAAGGAAGTGGGGGGAGGGAGGGAGGAAGGAGGGAAGGGAGGAAGGGAAAGAAAGTTCATCCACTGTCCTTTCCTGTTGTGGCTTCTATGCACCCGACTGTAAACTTTGTGTCTCCAAGTATCTGTGCTCCGTTATTTCACAGCGTTAATAATTTTATGGATTTTTGGAAAGTTGTGGTGACTTACTCCCTGTTTTTAGGGCTGTAACCACTGAAGTGTTGCAATGTTGGGGAAACTCTGATATGAAGAAACTTGTGTGGGAAAGAAAGTAGTGATTCTAATGGTGACAATATTTCCATGTGTTAATCCAGATCTAAGAATTAGATGCTAATAATTGTTCCTAATAGAAAAGCTATGACCCAGCCATCCCACTACTGGGTATGGATTATAAATCATGCTCCTATAAAGACACATGCACACGTATGTTTATTGCGGCACTATTCACAATAGCAAAGACTTGGAATCAACCCAAATGTCCATCAGTGACAGACTGGATTAAGAAAATGTGGCACATATACACCATGGAATACTATGCAGCCATAAAAAAGGATGAGTTTGCATCCTTTGTAGGGACATGGATGCAGCTGGAAACCATCATTCTTAGCAGACTATCACAAGAACAGAAAACCAAACACCGCATGTTCTCACTCATAGGTGGGAACTGAACAATGAGATCACTTGGACTCGGGAAGGGGAACATCACACACTGGGGCCTATCATGGGGGGGCGGAGGGGGGAGGGATTGCATTGGGGAGTTATACCTGATATAAATGACGAATTGATGGGTGCTGACGAGTTGATGGGTGCAGCACACCAACATGGCACAAGTATACATATGTAACAAACCTGCACGTTATGCACATGTACCCTAGAACTTAAAGTATAATAATAATAAAAAAAAAGATATCTTCAAAAAAAAAAAAAAAAGAAAAGAAAAGGTCAATTAGGGAATATGTTTTCTATTAGACTAACAATTTTAAAAGAAACTTGTGGGGAGTTTAGGAAAAAGAAGCTAGTGTAGCTTTGTGGATTACAGATGGACCCTCAAGTCACACTTTTGGGATTTCTATCTCAACTCCATAACTGTGTGACTTTAGGCAAACTGCTTAAACTCATTAGGTCTCAAACCTGTAGACTGGGGATGATGATGATACTTCATAAGGGATAAATGAGTTAATACCTGCACATTGCTGGTACTGCATTTGGCATTTTACAAATACTTAATAAATGTTTACTGTAGAGCAGAATGTATGAAACCTACACAGGAGTGGCTGCTTTGATTTCCCATGCATTTCTACAGAAAGCATCTGAAAGCATATTGCTAAAAGTGAAATCCCAACTGCCCACTGGCTGTTTATCAACTGTGCATATCAAACTGCCTTTTTCTGTTCACACACTGGCAGAAAATTCTGATTGAGGAAACTGAAAAGTGAATTATGTCAGAGGGCATCAAATGAGTAGAGTGATTGAAAAGTAGAGACTGTCTCCTCCAGAAATGCTTTGAATAACTCCTACCTGCTTTCTGCTTTACAGCAAAGACAAAGCAAGAGACATTTAAAAATGATTTCTTCTAGCCTCAGACTTTTATCGTTATTAAACCATTTCAATTAATACTCTTCAACCTTTCAAATTTTGCTTTGAATGAGCCCTAAGACAATATTAAACGTGTTCTTGCCCAATGCACTTTAAGATACAATACAAGGTTTTTTTGTTTGTTTTTTTTTAATTAACTTTGGAGCAGCAAGAAAACTAGAACTATTCATTAGGAACTTTTTAGTTTTAACCTGTAATGTTTAGATATTCAAAGAATAGTGTTTCCTTCTGTATCAGTCTGTTTTCATGCTGCTGATAAAGACATACCCGAGATTGGGCAATTTACAAAAGAGAGAGGTTTAATGGACTTACAGTTCCACATGGCTGGGGAGACCTCACAATCATGGCGAGGCAATGGTGAGGCATGGTGAATGCAAGAAGAGCAAGTCACATCATATGTGGATGGTGGCAGACAGAGTGAAAAAGACACAAAAGCGGAAACCTCTAATAAAACCATCAGATCTCATGATACTTATTCACTACCACCAGAACAGTATGGGGGAAACCACCCCCATGATTCAATTATCTCCCACTGGGTGCCTCCCACAACAGGTGGGAATGGTGGGAATTATGGGAGTACAATTCAAGATGAGATTTGAGTGGGGACATAGAGTCAAACCATATCACCCTCTTAGATGTGTCATTTTAAATATCAAGAAACAGAGAACCAGTTTTACTCATTTGAGTGAAATTATTGTTTGTGAACCTGTTGGGGAAAGTCTGGTTGTTGTTCTTTAAGGGCTGTGTTACTATGGGGTATGCTGGAAAGGAACTGCTAAATTACAATGACACTGTACCTGTAGAATTTCCAGGTGCCTCTGGTGGTGGGGATTTGTGGGCAGGAGAGACTGGATGAGGTGGTTGAGAAAGGTGTACACAGGGCAACCCCATGGGGCTGTGCAGGTTGTGATCTCACCATGGATGAGAGAGGCTGGCAATGCAACCATGCTCAGCTCACCAGGCCGCATGCCCTGGGGCAGGGATGCATCCACCCACAGAAAGGGGCCCTTTCCTAGTTTTCACAAAGATACTATATGAGCCCTACACAAAGCCTCATTAAGGCACCCTATAGACCAATAGTGGACCTTCTGATTTGTAATAGTCACTTTAATCATACTTTTACAACTGGCATAAAATTAAGACATATGAGATATGTCATAGAATCTGAAAATCAGAACTTGGGTACCGTGGGGAAGTCCTGAATGGAGTGTATATCTTGGGGACAGGATCTGTTTTGCTTCTGAAATAGCTGAATTCCATTTGCAAAGACTCTCTTTCTTTCTCTTTCTGTTTCTCTCTCTCCGTGTCTCTCTGTGTGTGTGTGTGTGTGTGTGTGTGAGTGTGTGCGTGTTTCTGTATCTATAAGCTGATCCCCATAATAAGCTTCACAAGGTTTGCTATGTGCCTTGAGCTGGTTTATATTGCGTATTCCCATATCTGAAAATGTCTCACTACTTGTAAAACCACTTTAACATCTTGCTGTGAAACGGGAAAAGGTTTGTTTCCTGGTTTTGGCAAAATTTGCTGAATGCATATGTTAGTCTTTTGGGACTGCCTAATAAAGCTTCTCCTTTATGATCGGAGAGATACTATATATTTCATTTATAAATGGTTCCCTTAGAGGCATGTTGGGAACAATGACTTTCACAGTTGTTCTTTGTAGCGTCCAGTGTCTTAGTTATTGATGTGTGATATGGTGTGGCTGTGTCCCCACCAAATCTCAACTTGAATCGTATCTCCCAGAATTCCCATGTGTTGTGGGAGGGACCCAGGGAAAGGTAATTGAATCATGGGGGCTGGTCTTCCCTGTGCTATTCTCGTGATAGTGAATAAGTCATGAGATCTGATGGGTTTATCAGGGGTTTCTGCTTTTGCTCCTTCCTCATTTTCTCTTGCCACCACCATGTCAGAAGTGCCTTTCACCTCCCACCATGACTCTGGGGCCTCCCCAGCCATGTGGAGTTTAATAAGTCCAATTAAACCTCTTTTCTTCCCAGTTATCAGCAGTGCAAAAACAGACTAATACAATGTGGTTGTCATCTCCACTCTTTGGTCTTCTGAGGTAGGCGGAAACCTGCTTTCTGAATTGTTCCTTCCTGACATGACAGAAAATTTTAAGATTCTATGTGCCAAATATAGTAGGCTCTTCAAAGCGGGATCTAGGTCTCAATGGCTAGAACATTTAACTAATAGAATATCACCATCCTTCCTTGTTCCCTGTGAATCCTATTAGAGAATTTATTCGTGTACCTGAGGGTGCCTCATCATAGTAAGCTCAGTTTTCTATTTTATTCATACTCTCCTTTAGTCAATGCCTGCAACAATTATAATTTTCTATCATAAAATGAAGGGATCAGAATAAACTATTTCAAACATTCTTGATTCCTTTTCCTTTTGAGCTTCAGAGATTGTTTTTATGAGAGTGAGTTTTCAGCTGACTTTCTTATTTAGCCTCTATACCAGGGAGCCAGAAGGCAGTGCTTATGAAAGCTACCATCTTTCCAGTGGGGGAGAGAGGCCAGTAGCTACCCCTTTTCCTTCCCTATCAGTTTTTTGCTCATCGAGACTGCCCCCAAGCTGGGAATTATTTAAGTTCTCCAGAATTGCATGATAATTATGAATAAAAAGCTGACATGGGTCAGGTGCAGTGGCTTATGCCTGTAATACCAGAACTTTGGGAGGCCGAGGCAGGTGGATCACCTGAGATCAAGAGTTTGAGACCAGCTTGGCCAGCATGGTGAAACCCCGTCTCTATTAAAAGTACAAAACTTAGCTGGGCATGGTAGTTCATGCCTGTAATTAAAGCTACACGGGAGGCTGAAGCAGAAGAATCACTTGAACCCGGGAGGTGGAGGTTGCAGTGAGCCAAGATTGTACCACTGCACTCCAGCCTGGGCAACAGAGCAAGATCACCTCAACAAAAAAAAAAAAAAAAAAAAAAAAAGCTGACATGATAGGTAGGTATCTATGGAATGGGCCACAAATTTGGGTGTGCATTACAATCAGCTGGAGATCATCCTAGGCCTACCAATCAGAAACTCTAGGTGCCCAGGAATCTGTAATCTTTGAAGCTCTCCAGATGATTCTGTCACCTCCTGCAGACTGAGGACCACTGAGCTGCCATCGTCTCTTTGTTCCTTTGTTTTCTCTTACACAGAACTTTATTGCTCAATGAAAAAAGGCTTCAGCAATTCCCCCTTCCTTCCTTATTGGATCTAGTTTTCAGTACAGATTATATGCATGCCTGAAAAGAAAATTAGAAAGCAGAAGCAAATTTTTGGTAGTTGGTTATCAATTTTCTTTTGAATCTTTTACCTCCATGCAAATTGAAGCAGGACTTATTTTTTAGCAACTTGATTAATGCAATTTACCAAAGTTTATTGCACTATCCTTTATTATAATGGGACGGGAAGCTCGGTGGAATTGTCTTGTTTTTCTTTCTCATTTACCATAGTTCTCTTTCTAGGAATTCATAGTACAGAATCAAGCTATGGGATATATAGGTTATTTTGATGCTCTATTTGTGCCCACTTCTATATTTTTGTAAAACTTCAGCAATGTATACACTTTTAACCTTTTTGGAGACATTCTTAGGAATAGCAGTCTCTTCATTGACTTTCTGTTGTACTTTTCCTAATGTTTGCTCCCTGGTGACCAGAAGACCTTCTATGTCAGTGCAGGCAACTCATCTGAGGCTGGCTGAGCCAAGAAAGGTGGGCAGGAAGGCGAGGTGAAGGCCTCCTTCTCTCCTTCTTGACCACATCTCAATAGAGAATCTTTACATCTCCCATACCCTTTCTTTTTCTCTTATTAGCACATTATGGACTTGCGCCTTCACATGAGCTTGGGCCCTTACCTGATTTATAATTTGTTACCTATGAATTTATAGTTGTTCAATCTTGAGAAGGAATGACTGTCCCTGGACATCTTCCAAAACCATTTTCTATATGGTTGAATTGTACTCGACTCTTCATATTGTGATGAGATGATTTCCCCTAATAGCTTTTTAATGGCTCTAGGAGAGCAATACAGAGCACAGGACCTGTCTAGGATGAGCAGGATACCTACAAATGATCCCTAGTGCCCCAGGGCATGGCACAGTCCCTTATCTCTACCCATTTCCTTTCATTGAAGTGCCTTGTAAGGCTTGGCCAAGATGTAAGGAAGGAAGGCATCTGTCACCTATTCTTGCCTTGTTCATCAAAATGCATCCATTCCATCTCATCCACTTGTTGCAAGGCAGACTATATTGGGTACTAACTTAAGCAGATGGGTACAGCTCAACTCTATGCAAACTAGCTAATGCGCTTTCCCCGGGTAGCATAAAATGTTAACTTGATCACAATGCATAGACTTTTAAAAGTTGCTAAGGAGTTAGTCCTTCAAACAAATAGTGTTTATTGTTTTGTGGGGGTTTTAAAATTATGAAATCTGTATGGACATTATAAAAATTTTGGAAAATACAGAAAAGCAAAGGGAAGCAATTTAAACCACGTATAATTCCATAACTAAAAGAAAACTACAATTAACATTTTGATGTGTATTTTTCAAGTCTCTGTTTCAGAATGCTGCACATTCTCTTTCTCCATAACTACTTTTTCTGCCTAACAGAGTATAAATGCTTTTCATGCCATTAGAGAGCCTTCTAAACTCTGTGACTTATGTAGAAGCCAGGACCTCATTATTGTGCATTCAACTTCTTTCTGAATTTCTGTAAAAACAAGGTGGTGATTAAAATATTTAGAGCTATGAGTTTCATACACTTTTGCATTATATATTTAGAATAAATGCACATATGTCAAAACAAATGCACACTTGAAAAGCTTTTGATAGATATTACTAAACTCTTCCAGAAAGATTCTATCAATTACCAATTTTTAAAAATAATTAATAGACTTTATTTGCAAAATCATTAAGTTGCAAAAACAAAGACACCACAGGAGTTTTACATTAGACTATTTTTTTAATCTAGAAGAAAATTTAATTTAATTTCTTAGTTTAGCAGAACCTGAGAGAGGTCTCAGGACCCTGAGTGATAATATTGATTGTATTATTTTATTTTATTTCATGTTTTTAAGTTCCAGGGTACACGTGCAAGATGTGCAGGTTTGTTACATAGGTAAATATGTACCATGGTGGTTTGCTGCACAGATCATCCCATCACCTAGATATTAAGCCCAGCAAGCATCAGCTCTTTTCCCTAATGATCTCCCCTCCCCCATCCTTCCCCAACAGGCCACACTATGCGTTATTCCCCTCCCTGTGTCCAGGTGTTCTCATTGTTCAGCTACCATTTATAAGTGAAAACATGCAGTGTTTGGTTTTCTGTTCATGCATTAGTTTGCTGAAGATAATGGCTTCCAGCTTCATCCATGTCCCTGCAAAGAACATGATCTCATTCCTCTTTATGGTTGTATAGTACAGTCTAACATTGATGGGCATTTGGGTTGGTTCTGTGTCTCTGCTATTGTGAGTAGGGCTGCAGTGAACATTCACATGCATGTGTCTTTATAATAGAATGATTTATATTCCTTTGGGTATATACCCAGTAATGGGATTGCTGGCTCAAATGGTATTTCTGGTTCTAAATCTTTGAAGAATTGCCACACTGTCTTCCACAATGGTTGAACTAATTTACATTCCCACCAGTAGTGTAAAAGCATTCATATTTCTCCACAGCCTCCACCAGCATCTGTTGTTTCTTGACATTTTAATAGTCACCATTCTGACTAGCATGAGATGGAATTACCAGAATGTTTTAAGAGTTCCCAGAATGCTTACCCATTTGAAAAATTATTGTTTTTAAAAAACTCCTGCTAACTTTGTGGGCAAAAAAATTCTCAGCAGTTTAATTTGCATTTCCTTGTTTAATGCATAAGTCTTTTATGACTATATTTTTATACTTTTGCTAAGGATTATTTCGTGTAGTGGTTAAGTGGTGCTGTTCTAAAGCCTGAGTGTTCACTTACTGGTGACCTTGAGTAAATTCCTTGATCTCCCTATGCTCACACCAACTCTGATAATGGCAGTACCTACTCATAGAATCATCTTAACCCATTGTCTGTCATATATTATAATTTCTCCCCAGTTGGTGGTTTGTCTTTCAATTTTGTTCAAAGTGAGGAAACAGTTGAATATCAAGAAATTCAGACCAAGTGAAGGCATAGTTTTGGTCCTGGATCTTTATTCTGCCTGTCAACCATACTGCTAGGAGAATCATCTTCCCCATCTTTGAGAACGTCTGGTATCGATTATAGCCACCAGATGTCAGAAATGGTGGCACTTTAAGCAGCTTATATTGTTATATTAAAAATCACCATCATAGAATAAAACTTCTGCTTAATTTATGTAAATGATGATCACGGTAGATGAAAGGCCATGGTTAATATTTCACCATTTTCCATTTATCACCAAATCCAACTTCTCAGCATTCCATTAGTGGTGATATAAAATGAATTACTTCAACTTGAAAGAAGCTTTTAGAGACCAAGAACCCTGATAGACTGTGTAACCATTAAGTGTTACTACTTTTCCCCTCTTTGCTGCAAATTGTGTAGTAGAAAAGGAATCTTTCTCATCATGAAGTCTCATGTATAAACTCAAGATGTTCCCTATATTAGCATATATACATGCTACTAAAAATGGAAGTTTTTTACTTCACTGAAAAACAATATGGACATAGAGACTATTACTTTGCCTTATTAAGCAGAGGAATTACCAGAACCATCCTTGTAAAAACATGAACATTCTGCCTGAGCTGCCAATTTGTTTCAAAAAGCTATTAAAATTGGACAAACATTGCTGCTACATGATGAATGAATGGGAGTGTGTTATATTATTGCTACTAGGCCACACATGATTGGAATTTTCCATATAAAAGCATTTTAAAAAGCAGTGTTATTTACGATGCTTATCATTAGGGAATGATATTGAAAAGAGGAGTAAGGAAACCTCAACTTCTAAATTTTACACTTAGATTTCTGTATTTTGTTGTTGTCATTTTACCTTAAGCATGTTTTACTTTTATAACATCTTTAAGAGAAAAAAAATTAAATCATGATTTGCATGGTAACTATTTTAAGAGTTGTTAGTATGTACAGGAGGGGATGCTTACCAGTGCTGAAATAGACACAAAATAGGCAACATTTAGATGTTGGCCCCAAGGCCTTGTAGATTGTCCTCAATTAAAAATGCTTAAGTTTGCAAGTCTTTCTTCTTTTTTCTTTTTTTCCTGTGTCTGTTTTGATTTGCGATGACTGAAAAACATAAAGCAAGAAAAAGAGATGGTTTCCCAATGCAATCTAAAATTTTAAATTGTTGATTGAGTTCTGGACGGCTATGATACTGAGCTGCAGGTGCCTATGGGCCTTAAAATGCAACTGTTTCATGTTGTTCAGTCATCTTACTTATTTCCTTGTAAGCAAAATGTCAGAACATTTAGCTCCTTTAGTGCACTTATTTCCCACACCTAGGAATAAAAAATTGGGACTGCTGAGTAAAATGTTTAAGTTTAATCCCTTGAAGGCAAATACTTGACTCTCAATAGAGAAATTTAACTGAATTATCTCTACTTGCAGGCAAAATGAAAGACCGGCTAGCAGAACTTCTGGACTTGTCCAAGCAATATGACCAGCAGTTCCTAGACGGGGACGATGAATTTGACTCGCCCCACGAGGACATCGTGTTCGAGACGGACCACATCCTGGAGTCCCTGTACCGAGACATCCAGGACATCCAGGATGAAAACCAGTTGCTGGTGGCCGACGTGAAGCGGCTGGGAAAGCAGAACGCCCGCTTCCTCACGTCCATGCGGCGCCTCAGCAGCATCAAGCGCGACACCAACTCCATCGCCAAGGCCATCAAGGTCCGGGGCGAGGTCATCCACTGCAAGCTGCGCGCCATGAAGGAACTGAGCGAGGCGGCCGAGGCCCAGCACGGCCCGCACTCAGCGGTGGCGCGCATCTCGCTGGCGCAGTACAACGCGCTCACCCTCACCTTCCAGCGCGCCATGCACGACTACAACCAGGCCGAGATGAAGCAGCGCGACAACTGCAAGATCCGCATCCAGCGCCAGCTGGAGATCATGGGGAAGGACGTCTCGGGCGACCAGATCGAGGACATGTTCGAGCAGAGCAAGTGGGATATGTTCTCCGAGAACCTGCTGGCCGATGTAAAAGGCGCGCGGGCCGCCCTCAACGAGATCGAGAGCCGCCACCGCGAGCTGCTGCGCCTGGAGAGCCGCATCCGCGACGTGCACGAGCTCTTCTTGCAGATGGCAGTGCTGGTGGAGAAGCAGGCCGACACCCTGAATGTCATCGAGCTCAACGTACAAAAGACGGTCGACTACACCGGCCAGGCCAAGGCGCAGGTGCGGAAGGCCGTGCAGTACAAGAAGAAGAACCCCTGCCGGACCCTCTGCTGCTTCTGCTGTCCCTGCCTCAAGTAGCAGGCCGGTCCGGGCTGCCACCGCCCATCCCAGACCATGGAGCACACTGGGAAGGACGCACCAAAGCCGACATCTCTGCCCTGCAGGGAGTTGCCCCAACTCTTTCCAGAACTCAGTCTTTAGAGAAGAAACGCGAGGTTCAAGAATTGCAGACAAGCCGGTGCTTGGAAAGATGGTTAGCTGATACCGTCCGATGGTTCTTCAGTAAAGGTAGATTCCTACAAAGTTGTGCAATGTCATTATATGTCACCTTGCACTCTTAGTCTCTAGACAGAAGCCAAGAAAGGAACTGACCTTGTATCTAACTGTAGGGTGAATGTCTGAGGCTTGCCTCCTAATAAAGACTCAAAGAAGGAATCAGTTGTTCATCTGCTAATAGAATGAACTCATGATGGAAACTTCAGTTCATTTACTTTGTCCTGAAAATTCCCTGGTTCTGTTCCATTCTGAGCGAAACTGGCCTTGGGAAAAACCACGTTCTTCCTTTCCGATTCTTCATCCTGTCTATGCTATGCGATTCCTCCCCAAATATAGATTTTATTTCTGCTCATTTCCCCTACTTATTAAAATCACACCAAACACTTACTATTTTCTTATCTCTTTCACTTTTTAAGTATCTTTCACCAGGTTATATTTTGGGATTATTTTTCCAAAAATTTTTAAGCACTGAATCGAACAAGCACTCAAATTGAAGTATTAGTCATGTTTTATGTATTTTTCACTGATAAAAATTATTTAACATTTTTCTTTTTACTTGATTACATATGCATATATATTTGTAAATGTAAAATACTAATATTCACTAATGTATGTACATAATGATCAATTGGTTTAACTTCTTTTATGTAAGTATGGTATATAAATTTCAAGAAGAACACTTTTTTGGCTGTTGGTGTTGGTTTGCTTGTTTTGAGTTTGTTTCACTCCAGTTTGCGCCTTCATAGTCCAGTTTGGGTCAAAACTTCATGTTAAACAACTCTGCATTGGTTATGGCGGTAGACATATGACGGTAGAAAATGTATACAGAGCTAGAGACAACTAACATTCTTGGAAATACTGCTTTTGTTTTACTGTGGACCATTCCTTTCATGCATTGAAATGGAGAAATTTAAAGTAAAAGAATTCTGTTTTTCAAGCAAGCTTAATAAACATTACATTATACATATACTTTTATACATCTGTCTTGATCATTTAGTTTACTTTCTCAATTATTGTTAAAGTTTTTCTTTTTCCTTTTTTTTTTTTTTTTTTTTTTTTTTTTTGAGACGGCGTCTCACTCTGTTGCCTCTGGAGTGCACTGGCAGGACCTCGGCTCACTGCAACCTCTGCCTCCCAGGTTCAAGCGGTTCTTCTGATTCAGCCTCCGGAGTAGCTGGGACTACGGGCACATGCCACCATGCCTGGCTAATTTTTTTGTGTTTTTAGTAGAGACGGTGTTTCACCATGTTAGCCAGGATGGTTTTGATCTTCTGACCTCGTGATCTGCCCGCATCGGCCTCCCGAAGTGCTGGGATTACAGGCGTGAGCCACAGTTCCTGACCTATTTTTTTTCGCTTTTGAGACAGAGTCTCCCTTTGTCACCCAGGCTGAAGTGCAGTGGCATAATCATGGCTTACTGCAGCCTTAACTTCCCAGGCTCAAGTGATACTCCCACCTCAGCCTGCAAATAGCTGAGACTACAGATATATGCCACCATGCCTGGCTAATTTTTGTATTTTCTGTAGACACAGGGTTTGCTATGTTGTCCAGGCTGGTCTCAAACTTGTGAGCTTGAACAACCCGCCCACGTTGGCCTCCCAAAGTGCTGAGACTACAGACCTGAGCCACTGCTCCTGGCCAAATTTTTTTCTTCTAGCTACTTGAGGCTGCCACATCTGGATGGAACTGAGTGGAGGGGGAAAAGAATGAAAAACTCAAAAGAGTTCCCATGAGGGTGTCTTGCTTTCTCTCCTGAGTTACAATACTTTAGCAAAATCATCAGGCTTTAGAGATATGGTGTAGTCTACTAACTTTTTAATGCCCTTACCCACATTTACCATGTTTCCTGGCCTTTCTCTGTGTCAACTCTTAGCTCTTCCTAATCATTATTTAATACACGAGTGAGTTTAGTAGTGATCATATTTCTCAGGTCCTTCAGAAGGTGGAATTTTAAAAGAAGTAGAAGGAAGAGTATTTGAATTCTTTGGAGCTCACTCCCTGGCTTGCTTATGGCCAGGAAAATCTATCCCCTATATCTAATTTTAATTTTATGGTTAAATTTGAGAATTGTGGAAACCAAGTTCCATAATGCTATTCTCAGATTTCTTCCAATTTCTTTTTCAGCTAACTTCAGAGATATGTATCACCTTTGACTTAATTCCCTTTCTCTAAGGGAAAGGGGAAAATGTGTTCACATAGTTCCATTGCAATGTTTTTTATAATGGAGGAGAGATATTGTAAATAGAGACTGCCAGCCAGTTTCCACACAAAGAAAATTGAGTTCATAAATTTGACTTGTTTGAACCCATAAAGCATTTTCTTTGCTTAGAACCATTATAAAAGTAAGTGAGTTTTCAGGCTTTGTATACATTTTAATTCCCCACGTTTTATATTGGAGAGTTCAGTACAGACTGTACATCACTGCACCAAAAGAATGAGTCAACTGTTGCCTATGGAGAAGGAACACGTCTTCCTGCTGTCTGGGAACCATCTCAGTGTGGCATAATGGTTAAGAGTACAGATTCCGGACCCTGTTTCGTAGATTTAAATCTTGACTCTGCCACATACTAGCTGTCTGACTTAACCTTAGTTTCTCTGTGCTTCAGTTTCTTCATCTGTAAAATGGAGATAATAGTACTTACCTCATAAAGCTGTGTGAAAAGTAATGACTGAATATGTAAAAGCACTTAGAACAGTGCCTGGCACATGCTAAGTGCTTTGTTCATTATTGTTGTTATTATGTAATTTTCTCTTAGACTGAGAGCACTGTTAGTGACCCAAGTAAATTTATAGTTTTTAAGTTCAGAGGGGAAAAAGGCCTTATTTTTTGTTAACAGTCTTAACAAAGAATAAAATGGAATAAAGAAACCAAGACCCCATCTTCTGTGAATATTAGGGCTTTTTTTTTTTTTTTTTTTTCTCACAGTGATAAATCTGTTTTCACTCTGGCATTTCTATCCCCATGTATATCCAAACAAGTCCTGAAGAAGAAATGAGATGTTCCACCAAAAACACATAAACAGGAAGTAGCTGTTCTGCTCAGCTTGGCAGGTGTTCTTTCCTAATTCTTCCCAAGCTGTGAGTCAGAAAGTCCTGGAAGGAGTTGTAAGAAGTTGTAGAGACTGGGTCACAGACCTAAGGAAAGGGATCATTTGGCTCACCGCACATCCTGGCATATTCACCAAAGCCCTTCTGCCATGCCAGGCAGTGGGTGAAATGCTGGCTTTTTCCTTAAGAAAGTGTGTTCTAGTGCCACCAAGAGATGTGGTAGAGCTGGCTTTACCAATCTCATGATGCTTGCTTGGCAACTCTGAAAGGTGACATGGGCCAAGGGCAATTCTGCCAATTTCATACACTAATATCTTTTAGGGTACAAAATGAAAGAACAAATCACAAAGAACAATAGATCCTTCCCGGGCTGAAGGTAAGAATCTTTTATAGCTATTTTAACATATACAGTGACTACTTTCTACTAGCCAAATATCAAATTTTACGACTCCAACCAAACCACAGTTAATAGGTGGTGACAACTCCAGAAATGTCGTAACTAGGAAAGGTGCTCATCTAGGATGCGTTGGTATCCAGGATGAGTTAGAATTTTTAAAATGTCAGTAATTCAAAAATATTTGAGCTGTGACATCACAGAAGTAATTTTAAGGCCTTTTAAGGGAACAACTTAGAAAGAGAACAGTGCTCTTTTTATATCAATGCCTTTACATATATTTAAAAATAGTCCTAATGCTTTATCCTGAAATGTCATATGCAAATATGTTCAGGCTCTAACATATAAAGTTCCTAACTTGACAGGAAACTGCTGAAGATTGTGTACAGCTTAAAAATAATAAAATAGGGTAACTATAGTGTTGATTTTATGTATAAATGCTATCATACTATATTTTGCCATCAGACATATTTCTACTCTTTTCTTTGAAATATGCAAAGTTTCTCCAACAGCAGCATGCAACTCATTCATTTGTAATCAAGATGATAGTTTGAAACATCCAATTGTAGTCAGAGCAACAGTTGACTTACTTTTGATAGCAGAGTTGAAAATCATTGCAAGTACTAAAATGGGGCTATTAGAAATGGAAAATGAATAGGATCTAGAATGTAACTTCATCATATAAATGATGAGGGTCTTTATTATCAACACATGTTATTAAGAATGGGCAAGATGTCCTTACATACTAGAAGCTTTTGTGAAGTCATGTATCTATTGGTAATAAAGATTTTCTGAACTGATGTTCTGAGTGAGACTACAAAGGATGCTTTAAAACCAGTGATACCTGGCTGGGCATGGTGGCTCACACCTATATTCCCAGCACTGTAGGAGGCCAAGGTGGGAAGATGACTTGAGGCCAAGAGTTCAAGACCAGCCTGGCCAACATGGTGAGACCCCTTCTCTACTAAAAATACAAAAATTAGCTGGGCTTGGTGGTGTATGCCTGTAATCCCAGCTACCCTGGAGGTTGAGGCATGAGGATCACTTGAACCAAGGAGGCAGAGGTTGCAGTGAGCTGAGATCGTACCACTGCACTCTAGCCTGGGCAACAGAGTGAGACCCTGTCTCAAAAAACAAGCAAACAACAACAACAACAAAACCAGTGATGTCCTGCATAATGAGGATTGAGAGACAAGTCCCCAACAGTATATTTTTAAATTCCTGATGTTTCTTTTTAAGTTCTATTTTATATTCTATTTGAAGCATCCATAGATACTTCTTGGACCTTTTCTATTTTTCTTAATCTATATTTCTACATTTTCATGGTCCTATAGCCAACTCTTTAGACATATCCACCCTTCTGTATCTCAGCATGCCATGACGTTGGATAGAGGGTAAAAATAACAGAGTATACACACACACACACACACTCACACAGAATCTACCATCATCCCCATTCCCTGCTCCTTCTGTCTACCTTAACTTGCAAATGGCAGCATCAATCAACTGCCACCTGCCCAGGTCAGACAATTATCCTCTCTTACTTCCATTACTTCAGCAGCTTTTTTTTTATTTTTATTTTTATTGTTATACTTTAAGTTGTAGGGTACATGTGCATAACGTACAGGTTTGTTACATATGTATACTTGTGCCATGTTGGTGTGCTGCATCCATCAACTCGTCAGCACCCATCAATTCATCATTTATATCAGGTATAACTCCCAATGCAATCCCTCCCCCCTCCCCCACCATGATAGGCCCCGATGTGTGATGTTCCCCTTCCCGAGTCCAAGTGATGTCATTGTTCAGTCCCACCTATGAGTGAGAACATGTGGTGTTTGGTTTTCTGTTCTTGTGATAGTTTGCTAAGAATGATGATTTCCAGCTGCATCCATGTCCCTACAAAGGACGCAAACTCATCCTTTTTTATGGCTGCATAATATTCCATGGTGTATATGTGCCACATTTTCTTAATCCAGTCTGTCACAGATGGACATTTGGGTTGATTCCAAGACTTTGCTATTGTGAATAGTGCCACAATAAACATACGTGTGCATGTGTCTTTATAGCAGCATGATTTATAATCCTTTGGGTATATACCCAGTGGTGGGATGGCTGGGTCATATGGTACATCTAGATCTAGATCCTTGAGGAATTGCCATACTGTTTTCCATAATGGTTGAACTAGTTTACAATCCCACCAGCAGTGTAAAAGTGTTCCTATTTCTCCACATCCTCTCCAGCACCTGTTGGTTCCTGACTTTGTAATGATTGCCATTCTAACTGGTGTGAGATGGTATCTCATTGTGGTTTTGATTTGCATTTCTCTGATGGCCAGTGATGATGAGCATTTTTTCATGTGTCTGTTGGCTGTATGAATGTCTTCTTTTGAGAAATGTCTGTTCATATCCTTTGCCCACTTTTTGATGGGGTTGTTTGTTTTCTTCTTGTAAATTTGTTTGAGTTCTTTGTAGGTTCTGGATATTAGCCCTTTGTCTGATGAGTAGATTGCAAAAATTTTCTCCCATTCTGTAGGTTGCCTGTTCACTCTGATGGTAGTTTCTTTTGCTGTGCAGAAGCTCTTTAGTTTAATGATATGACATTTGTCAATTTTGGCTTTTGCTGCCATTGCTTTTGGTGTTTTAGACATGAAGTCCTTGCCCATGCCTATGTCCTGAATGTTACTACTTAGGTTTTCTTCTAGGGTTTTTATGGTATTAGGTCTAACATTTAAGTCTCTAATCCATCTTGAATTAATTTTCGTATAAGGAGTAAGGAAAGGATCCAGTTTCAGCTTTCTACTTATGGCTAGCCAATTTTCCCAGCGCCATTTATTAAATAGGGAGTCCTTTCCCCATTTCTTGTTTCTCTCAGTTTTGTCAAAGATCAGATGGCTGTAGATGTGTGGTATTATTTCTGAGGACTCTGTTCTGTTCCATTGGTCTATATCTCTGTTTTGGTACCAGTACCATGCTGTTTTGGTTACTGTAGCCTTGTAGTATAGTTTGAAGTGAAGTAGCGTGATGCCTCCAGTTTTGTTCTTTTGACTTAGGATTGTCTTGGCAATGTGGGCTCTTTTTTGGTTCCATATTAACTTTAAAGCCGTTTTTTCCAATTCTGTGAAGAAAGTCATTGGTAGCTTGATGGGGATGGCATTGAATCTATAAATAACTTTGGGCAGTATGGCCATTTTCACGATATTGATTCTTCCTATCCATGAGCATGGTATGTTCTTCCATTTGTTAGTGTCCTCTTTTATTTCACTGAGCAGTGGTTTGTAGTTCTCCTTGAAGAGGTCCTTTACATCCCTTGTAAGTTGGATTCCTAGGTATTTTATTCTCTCTGAAGCAATTGTGAATGGAAGTTCATTCATGATTTGACTCTCTGTTTGTCTGTTACTGGTGTATAAGAATGCTTGTGATTTTTGCACATTAATTTTGTATCCTGAGACTTTGTACTTCAGCAGCTTTTAATTGGCCTCTGGCCTCTAGTCTTATCTGCTCCAGTCTAATCTCTGTACAATGCTGTAGTACAGTCACAGTGCCTTTTTGTTGTTGTTGTCATTATGTTGTTGTTTTTAATTGCAGTATTATACACATGACTTAAACTTACCCTCCTAACCATTCTTAAGTATGCAGTTCCTGTATTGGTTGGTTCTCACATTGCTATAAAGAACTATCTGAGACTGAGTAGTTTAAAAAAAGAAAAGGTTTAATTGACTCACAGTTCCACAGGCTGTATAGGAAGTATGGCCAGGGAGGCCTCAAGAAACTTACAATAATGGCAGAAGGTGAAGTGGAAGCAAGCACATCTTCACATGGTGACAGGAAAGAGGGAGACAGAGAGATGGAACAAAGGGAGAAATGTCACACACTTTTAAACCATCAAATCTCATGAGAACCCACTGTCACAAGAACAGCAAGGGAGAAATCTGCTCCCATAATCCAATCATCTACCAGCAGCTCCCTTCCTCAATGTTGGGAATTATAATTTGACATGTGATTTGGGTGGGTACACACAAAAACTGCTCATCCTTCTAGTCCCTGGCAACCACCATTCTACTTTCTGTCTCTATGAGCTTGACTACTCTAGATACCACATAGAAGTAGAATAATACAGTGTTTGTCCTGTTTTGTCTGGCTTATTTCACTAAGCATTATGTCCTCAAGCTTCATCCATCTTGTAGCACGTGTCAGATTTTAAAGCTCAATAATGTGCCATTGTAATATAGAGCACATTTGGTTTAGTCATTCACCTGTCAATGGACAGAGGTTGCTCCCACCTTTTGGCTGCTGTGAATAGAGCCCTTCATCTGCTTAAAACTCTGTAGTGGGCCGGGCGCGGTGGCTCACGCCTGTAATCCCAGCACTTTGGGAGGCCAAGGGGGGCGGATCACGAGGTCAGGAGATCAAGATCATCCTGGTTAACACAGTGAAACCCTGTCTCTACTAAAAATACAAAAAATTAGCCAGGCATGGTGGCAGGCGCCTGTAGTTCCAGCTACTCGGGAGGCTGAGGCAGGAGAATGGCGTGAACCCAGGAGGCGGAGCTTGCAGTGAGCCGAGATCGCGCCACTGCACTCCAGACTGGGCGACAGAGCAGGACTCCGTCTCAAAAAAACAAAAAACAAAAACAAACAACAACAACAAAACAACAACAACAACAACAACAAACACTCTGCAGTGGCTGCCGATTGCTGTTGGGATAAAATCCCATCTCCTTAATGAGGTTCTTCAAGGCTCTGCAGGAGCCAGGCCCCGCTTACTTTTACTTTCAGCTTCATCCCTGACACATTTTATTTCCTTCCTTCCTTCCTTCCTTCCTTCCTTCCTTCCTTCCTTCCTTCTTCTTTGCTTCTTTCTTTTCTTTCTTGTTTCTTTCTCTTTCTTTTTCTTTCTTTCTTTTCTTCTCTTCCTCTCTCTCTCTGTCTCTCCCCCTTCCCCTTCCTCCACTCTCTTTTAGAGACAGGGTCTTGCCTAGGCTGGAGTGCAGTGGCACAATTATAGCTCACTGCAGCCTCAAATTCCCAGATTCAAGTGATCCTCTCACCTCAGCCTCCTGAGTGGCTGGGACCACAGGCACGGAACACCATCCTGGCTATTTCAGAGCACTGCACCTACCCGCTCAGTTACACTGTTTTGTAGGAGCTCCTTGAAGTGCATATTTAAGGACTGCATCACCCCCATCTTCACGATGCTATGTGTGCTTCTGCTACGAAACTGCTTTTTTATTTTTAAGGACAACCAATAGCATCTTACTTGTTTTGGGATCTTAGCACTTAGTACCTTTTATAGGCATTTGGGTATTTGCGTTCTACATGCAGAAACAGAGATATTCAGAATTTGTTTTCTGCTGTGAGTGACCTTTTGTATACCTTTTTGAAGATGCTTATTTTACAACATAAACCATGGTATCCAGTTTCTCCTCCCAGAGATCTGTGTTGGGGTATTAAGGCCAGGATGCGATTGGCGGGGGGGCAGTGTCCTGAGAACAGGGGTGGGACTTTGTGAGAGGAGGGGACATGACACTGGAGAAAGACTGCTTGGGAAGAAGTAGATCATGCAGGAGAATGGTCACTCTGAAAAGCTGAGTGGAAAGAGAATGAAGTTCTGAGTCACGGGCACCAAAACCAGCAGAATTGGGAGCAAACAGAGCCTGGGATTGGGCACTGTGTGGCAGAGCCTGGAAGAAATAGATTAGTCAAGGTACAGACTCAAGTTGGATGCAAAGAAAGTTGTAAAACTAAATTTTATCTGGAATTGATTTTCTTTTTCTTTTTATTCTTCCAAACATGTAAAACAAAGTGTGTGTGTGTGTTTTTTTTTTTTTTTTTTTTTTAATTTTGGACAAAATGTGTTGGCTTGAGTTTCAGCTGGACATATTTTCATCTAACATGGCATCCAGTAGGGTAATTTGTGCAAAGTACTCAGCTCCCTGCTCCTAATCATACAGGGCTGTGTGGCAGCTTTGGGCTTCAGTCCTGAAATGCCCTCAGCCACTGCAGTCGCCCTGGTATGAAAATGGCCTGAGATGACTCAGTTCATGCCTCTGAATATGTCAGGAAACCCCACCACCCCTTACCCCACATGCATCCAGAGTGCTTATGAATCCATAATACTTACTCAATATAAAAATGTCTAACAGGCTGTGGATTGTGCAGAATAGTAACAGCAAGAGTCTTCTTTTCCTACAAGAGTTAAAGACGAAGGAGAGAATGGAGGACCCTAAACTGTCCTTGCTTAGAGCTGCAAGTTCTCTCCTTGCTGAAGCCGACCCTGCAGGTCAACTGCCTGAAGTGCCTCACAGCCACCAGCAGCTGGTGCCCCAACTCTTTGAAAACATGGATTTGGGCCAGGTGTGGTGGCTCATGCCTGTAATCCCAGCCCTTTGGAAGGCCAAGGAGGGAGCATCACCTGCGGGCAGATGTTTGAGACCAGCCTGGCCAACTTGGTGAAACCCCACCTCTACTAAAAATACAAAAATTAGCTGGGCATGGGGGCGCATGCCTGTAATCCCAGCTACTTGAGTGGCTGAGGCAGGAGAATCCCTTGAACCTGGGAGGCGGAGGTTGTTACAGTGAGTCGAGATCATGTCACTGCCCTCCAGCCTGGCCTGGGCAACAAAGTGAGACTCTTCTCTTAAAACAAACAAACAAACAAACAAAACACATGACTGTGAACCAAATCAAGCAAAGAAACTCCAGGGTGTAGTGCCTATAAAAGGAATGTTACCCCCAGATAAAAACAAACTACTTAGATTCTACATGACAGAGGAATTCCTCTTGTGGGTAGGAATGTTTACCTAATTCATTCCTTGGCTCTGCTATGTGGTTTACCCTGGTCTCATGAACCCTTAGAAGGGCATAGATGAGGTAATATGGTTTCTCTTCATAATCTTCATCCACACCTTGTCATCTGGTTTATGGAAGAAACCTGTCAAACAAGAAATGTTACCTAGTGGCACAATGTTAGGACATACAGTTACTAGGAGAAAGTAATCGGCCTGGGAGATGAAAGACATGGCCATTTTTTTAAGGCTGCAACTCCACAGGAGGGGTAGTTTCTCCTGTTCTGGCTCACTGCATTGGCCATTATCAATATTTGAAGTGACTTTGCAAGTAGTTTTCCAAAAGGAAACCACAGCTTTATTAGAAAAACTTGCATCTCTTTTCTCTGATAAGAGTGTCAGTGCCACATTAAAAATGGCCTGGCAGAATGTACTGTGGGTATGGGAGTGATAAGGAGAGATCCTTTCCTTCTTGCTAAGAGACAAAAAGGCTTAAAATAAGTATTTTCGGAAGAAATAATCCAGTGATGTGAATGAGTTTGAGATATAAAATGAAAAAGAAGAAAGGAAGAAAGAAGGATGAAAGAAAACAAGTCAGGGCCAGGCGTGGTGGCTCACGCCTGTAATCCCAGCACTTTGGGAGGCCGAGGTGGGTGGATCATTTGAGGTCAGGAGTTCAAGGCTAGCCTGGCCAACATGGTGAAACCCCATCTCTATTAAAAATACAAAAAAATTAGCTGGGCATGGTGGCACATGCCTATAATCCCAGCTACTCTGGAGGCTGAGGCAGAAGAATCACTTGAATCCGGGAGGTGGATATTGCAGTGAACCAAGATCATGCCACTGCACTCCAGCCTAGGCAACAAGAGGGGAAACTCCATCTCAAAAAAAGAAAATAATAATAAGTCAGAAAGCAAGAAAAACTTTTGCACTCAGAAGGGCAGACCAAGAAGAGAGGGCATGGCTGAGGTGGACCAAAACTTACAAAGTGGAAGCTGAGAATACAAAACACAGACTCTCCTTTGAACTAGTTCAGTTTATTTTCATCTGTGTACCAACAAACAGAAAGAGTAAGTAAACAACTTGCTTGGCTGATCTTGTCAAAAGGGACAACAGTTACAACTAGAAGTTGGTAAGTTGTTTTCATTTTCCTCTGTGCATGCCCTGTGAGTATAATTTGGTAAAATTATATATTACGATAGTCTACGGCATAATATTGTTTGGGCTTAAATTCAATATCAGTGGGATGAACATGTTGGAAATTTCTCCTAACAACTAAAGGTATTTACAGATTTCTAACTCAAAGCCTTTGCATTAATCACTAATTTGTGTGTTATTTTATTTTTCCTTTACTTTTTTTTTTTTTTTTTTTTTTGAGACAGAGTCTTGCTGTCGCTCAAGCTGGAGTGCAATGGCGTGATCTCGGCTCACTGCAACCTCCACCTCCTGGGTTCAAGCGATTCTCCTGCCTCAGCCTCTTGAGTAACTGGGATTACAGGCACACGCCACCATGCCCAGCTAATTTTTGTATTTTTAGTAGAGACGGGGTTTCACCATGTTGGTCAGGCTGTTCTCAAACTCCTGACTTCATGATCTGCCTGCTTCAGTTTCCCAAAGTGCTGGGATTACAGGTGTGAGCCTCCATGCTTGACCTCTTTTACTTCTTTTGTTAAAAAAAAAAAAGTTAAGGCCTACCCTTTGTCAGTCTGATAAAATATAAATGCCATTCTTTTCTTTATCTTCTTATTGTATTACTCTTTAATAGGTAAAACTAGGAGAGAACAATGCTATTAATTCTATTTGGTTTATTGTTTATTTGCTTATTCTGCTTTTTTATTCAGAAGAAAAATTTAAGAACACATACATGTTTTTCCACTTTCAAAATTGTCACAAAGTCTTAAAAACAAAGTAGAGATCGAGACCATCTTGGCTAACACAGTGAAACCCTGTCTCTACTAAAAATACAAAAAATTAGCCGGGCATGGTGGCAGGCACCTGTAGTCCCAGCTACTCGGGAGGCTGAGGCAAGAGAATGGCATGAACCCGGAAGGCGGAGCTTGCAGTGAGCTGAGATCGCACCACTGCACTCCAGCCTGGGCGACAGAGCGAGACTCCATCTCAAAACAAACAGACAAAACAAAACAAACCAAAAACAAAAACAAAGTAAATACTGTGTTTTTTACCTCAAACGAAAACTCCGAGAAACAGAAATATACCATGTAGCAAGTAATTGAATTCCATCTTAAACTTTATTGTAAAAAACAAACAAAAGGAAATATCCATGCATTCAAATACATATTAGCAACTCCTCTGATTTATTTGACAGGAGAAAGAGGCTGGGATTTGCCAACAGCCCACATACACTGTGTGGACTTTGTTGACAGTACTTTCCCCCTCCTTAGCTGTACCTGCACACTACACAGCAATAAATCATAAAGTGTGCTTAAGGGAAGCAGGAAAATTTACTGCTACCCAGTGCTTGGTTGCATAAAAACACAGTTACCACATCCATTATTCATGGTATTGGGTCAAATGTGTGAGCCTACATACTACAGTGTGAAATGGCAAGGGATTCTACCCTTAACTCTTTCCTCCCTTTCTAAGTGATCTCATCTACCCTGTGACTTTGCTACCTTATCCTGATAATTGCTAAACCTTTGTGGAGAGATAGTTGACCCTGAAGACCCTGGCATCAGGGTCTTTAGTTTGACTGATACGGAGCTGACACAGAGTGTCAACATCACCCAAGATTCCCACGTGCTGTCAGAATGAGTATGCAACGTCCCTGGGCAGATGGCATCCAAGCGAGACTCATTTTCCTTTGCGTGCACGACTGCTCTCATTCTCACCATTGGTAAAAGACTGTTTTTGAGTAGCAGGGGTCAGCTTATAATGGCCCCAGTTGGGTCCTACCCAAGCATAGTGTATTAGTCTGTTTTCACACTGCTATAAAGACCTGCCTCTGGTCTGGGTAATTTACAAAGGAAAGAGATTTAATTGACTCACAGTTCCATGTGGCTGGGGAAGCCTCAGGAAACTTACAATCGTGGCGGAAGGGGAAGCAAACGTGTCCTTCACATTGTGGCATGAGAGAGAAGAGCCAGCAAGGAAAAGCCAGACACTTATAAATCCATCAGATCTCATGAGAACTCACTCACTATCACGAGGACAGCATGGGAGAAACTGCCCCCATGATTCAATTACTCCCCACCAGGTTCCTCCCATGACACCTGAGGATAACGGGGATTACAATTTAAGATGAGATTTAGGTGGGGACACAACCAAACCATATCACATAGCATGGGATAATCAGAGACTACATGAACATCATCCATATCCTACTGTCTACTTGACCTCTCTTTTTGAATGTCCCACAGGTTCTTCAAACTCAGTATTCTGTTTTGCCTCCTATAGGCCTTCTTCATTCTGCCAGTTTAGAGGCAAAAACATCAGAATCACTTTCATTTCCGTCATCTCTGTTCATAGCCAAGTGAAATTAAAGAATTATTGCCAATACTAAAAAAATTAGTATCTGTGGACTACTATATGGCTGATGTCATCTAAAATGCACACCAGATACCTGAAATGTAAAGACAACTATAATTTCCTGTCTGGATTTTTCTAATTGGCCCAAAAAGGCAGTGGTTTATACATCAGAGAATTGTTTTGATTCACACTTAAATTTACATAATCCTTAATGTTAATGATTGCTCCTTTAATAAATGTCTGTTGTACAGAACTGATATTAATTAATTTTGGTCCTACCTTGCATACATATTTCTTACACATTTGTAAGGTACCTGGGACCAGCTTCTTGTAGACCTGTTGTCCTGGAATGATTTTTAATAGCTACCTATTTCACCTTCAGGAGTGTTTGTGTTTAGGTGATAAAAATTATATTGTCAACCAACATATATATGATATGTAATCTGGATGTACCATTGTTTGGCATTTTCTAAGTCCACTCTGCCCTTGGATTTCTAACCAGTTTAGTCTGAGACCCCATCCTGAGTAATTGCAGAAAGACCCTTCCTTTAGTTAGATTGTCACACTCTGATGTAGAGCAGATGGGGATAGAGGATGTGGGCTTTCTTCACTGCCAGGTCCCAAGCCCATATTTCTTGCTAGCAAAAAACACAAGGTAAAATAAATATTCTTCATGAAGAAAGAAAAATTTGCCAGATGCAGTGACTCACACCTGTAATCCCAGCACTGGGAAGCCGAGGCAGGTGGATCACTTGAGGTCAGGAGTTCGAGATAAGCTTGGCCAACATGGCGAAACCCTGTCTCTACTAAAAATACAAAAATTAGTCAGATGTGGTGGCAGGAGCCTGTAATCCGAGCTACTTGAAAGGCTAAGGCAGGAGAATTGCTTGAACCCAGGAGATGGACGTTACAGTGAGCTGAGATCGCACCAGTTCACTCCAGTTTGGGTTACAGAGCAAGATTCTGTCTCAAAAAGAAAAAAGAAAGATAGAAAGAAAAGAAAAAAAGAAAAGAAAAGAAAAATTTAAAGAAAAATTGTACAAGAAAGAGAAAATTTTAAAAAATTGAAATTAAAATACAAGATTAAATATGCATGCAACAATGACAAGATAAAATAATTAGACTGATGATCAAGGAAATAAAAAGCTATAAAATATAAAATAGAATAAAAATATGAATTGGATTCATTAGTTTAGTTTTTTTTTAAATTTAAATGCATTTTATTTTTAGACAACCTACATAACATGAAACAATGCCTCCACTCCAAATAAATCACAGTCAAAATAAATGAAGAGCTCAAGATGACATCAGTCCCATTTGTCTTAAGTCCTGGTGTTGTGCGGATGACAAGCAGAAGCCAGTTATGATGACAGGTGATAGATCCAAAGTAATTTCCAAATTTGTTAACATTTTTCCATTTCTAAACCATCCTTAAAGAAAATCATATATGGGGTCACACCATCTTCACGGTAGTCCAGTAGAGCAACCGTGCCATCTGGATTCATGTTTTCACCAATAAAGAACTGGTAGTTTTTGAAATTAGCAAGTATGTCCTTGGTTTGTTTTGAAGCCCCTGTCATAAAAGGTTTTACTGTTTCTGGTCTCTGTTCTTCAAGTTTGCCTTTGATTGATTCCACATAATCTTTGATGTACTTCTTGTAGGTTTCTTTTGTGAAACTTGTTTCCTGGAGGTGATGGTTCAGGACAATATCAACACCAGTGATTACTGTACTTTCTGTACCTTCACCCTAGAGGCCTTCAGCGAATGCATTTCCACCAATGAGCGAGTCATCAACGTTATCTTCTATCCTACAGACATCTTCCCCTCCACCTCCAGGTACAGCCCGTTCACAACCTCCCAGATCTTGTAGATGTAGGAGAACATCTCATCGTGGCTGATGAGGTCCCAGTAGATAATCATGATGGCAGCTGAAGGGAGACGATGCGGCGCTAGCTTAGCTTGCAGGAGCCTGAAGCTTGCAGCGAGGCAGTGCAGCCTGAGCAGTGCTAGGGTGGAGAGGGGAGTGGGTGGGGGGGAAAAAAGTTGGATTCATTAGTCTTTTATGAAAAATATGATTATGGATTAAAAACAGAAATTCTAAGCTGAACTAAGAATAAATATAATTTCAAAAGGATGTGAAAGTATTATTTTTAACGGAAATATAAATAAAGACAAAGTAGGAAAAACAAAATAGAGGCAGAATACTTAAAGAATAAACAAAAAAATTGAAATGGGGAAATTAGATAAAATAAATGAAATAAGATAATATATGTAAAGTGTTTCTCACAGTAAAGTGATGTTGAGATGTTGCTCCATAAAACAACACTTATCTTTTATAAAATTTGAAAATAAAAGATGAGGGGATAATAGGAGGAGGAAGGAGTAAAGAGTCCTAGTGAAAGCAAACAAGGAGTCTTTGGCAAAATTCTCACTTAGCTTTCTCTAGAGTTAGGGACTGAATAGCTGGGAGATAGGAAGCGCAGAGGAATACAAGGTCTCTATCCCCTCTGTCCTCGTCCCATGTCCCCAGTAATCTTGCATCTCTTTATGGTATCCATCAGAGGGGACCCAGAGCTGTCTGAAAGAGCCTCACCACAAACTGGATTCGTTGACTTCACACCTGCCGAGCCACCAACCCTTTTCTTTGGAATCCATAAGAATAGCTCATGCAGGGATCCAAAAGTGCATTGAAAGTATTTGGTAGTCCTCAGTGTAAGCAGAGATGGCTTCCCATTCTCACCCTTAGATGCAAAAATATGTCCGAGTAGTAATGGTAGTTAGCGATAATATTCTGAAGATCTATGAGATGTCCATATTTCTTCATAATCTGTTTAAAGAATGGATTTAAAAGTCACCTGGAAGTGGCAGCATTTAACTAATGTTTAAATAAAATTGTATTAGAATGTTGCTAGGAAGTGAGAGATTTCTGGTAAAGTGAAAGTGAAGGCTCTATCAAGGACAGGAACACAATTTAGGAAAAGGAAGTATTAAGGTTCACACAATAATTTATATATATATATGTATTTGCACATGCAAAATCTATTATGTATAAATATATTTCATATATAACCCCCCAACACAAGACAGCAAGTTCACCCTCTGGAGATAGGCTTACTTATAAAATAGAGATAAATATTCAGAAATCAAGCCAATAACAGGCGCTTAGTCAAGGAAGCAACTTCTAGGGAATACTTTAGATCTCTTCACTGGTCTACACATACTTGTATGAAGATTCAGCTAGGAATGCCTTTGACAGAAACTGTACTGTGATCACAGTGACCCTAAAACTTGAGCATGCTGCAGTATCACTGGACTCTGAGATGAAGATTCAGGACACTGGGGTGGGGTCAGAGAACGTGCATTTCCAACAAGTTCCCAGATAATCTTCATGCTATCAGTCAGAGGACTACACTTTGAGAGCCACAGGCTTATATTTAAAAGCATTTTCTTGTACAATTTTCTTGTACAACAAGAAGACTGGAGGTAGGTGGTTTCTGGTTGTCTTTGGCTCCATAAGGTCTTTAAAGGCAAAATCCCTTTCTAATTTACTGTTCTGACATCTCTGGGTATTAGCACCTTATCCATAGAAATGCCACCTCCCTGTCCCCCATCCTGGCCCCGTGGTCACAGCATTGCCAACACAGCTCCAAGGCTTCCATCTTCACATTGTCAGATCCAAGAGAAGTTCCTCTTCAAAAGTTTAGTTTGTTTAGTTTCCTTATTCTCTACTTTCAAGGTCCAACTTCTTTATCCTTTGTGCCTCCCTGCACCTGGTTCCAGTAAACAACTCTCCCACCAGTCCTTATCTACAGAGCCCACATCTGCTATTCACTCTGTAATTTGTCCCTCCCACTGTAACAGTTCTTCCTGCCAAAGCTGTCTTTCAAGTTAGCCAATTGGGTTCAGTTTAGATTGTGTTGTCCAACTCCAGCCAACAGGGACAGGACACAGTAGTAGGGACAAGCTGCGTTAGGAATAAAAACCCTTTCCCTCCTTTATTCAGTGTGCTCTCGTGGCAACTGCAAGAAGCACCCTTCTGCAGAAGTAAATTTGCCTTGCTGAGAAATCTTTTGATTGAGTGCTCATTTTCTTTGTGACTCCAAGCTTTGCTTCCAACAACATGATCCCATTCAAGGCAGGAAGAAGAAGGGAAGGAATAGCAAGCACAAGGCTTTTACTTCCCAAGACTCTGTTTTTTAAATCCAAAAAGAAAATCCTTTCCAGAACTTCCAACCAGCTTTCTCTTATCTCTCATTGGCCAGAACTGGATCACACACCACTCTGCCACTGTCTTCCAACCAATTACTGTATTGACCAAAGGGATGAGATGACAATTACTGGTTTACACTAATAAGGATTCATTCCCTGGGGCTGGAGAATAAGTCTACCTTCCCTGAAATTAAGGTGTCTCTGCCCACTGCCTGAATAGAATAAGATTTCCTTTATCAGGGAGAAAGGTGAGGAATGGCTGTTGGATAAGCAACAAACAATGGCTACCAAAAGAGCCCACCTCATGCTGTAGCAGTGAAACAGCAAAAGAGCTAACATAACTAACTACATTTTTGTTTAAGAGGGATTTGCCCATTCTTACATACAGGCTAGGATAATTTTAGAGCATGAGACAATATGCAAAAACAACCAGTAAAGTCTAGGGTTAAAGGGAAAGTAAATATGGTTTGTTTAAGATTTATTATTTATTTTTAACTTTCAAGTTCAGGCTTATATGTATAGGTTTGTTACACAGATAAACCTGTGTTACGGGGGTTTGTTGTACAGATTATTTTGTCACGCAGGTATTAAGCCTAATACCCATTAGTTATTTTTTCCTTATCCTCTCCCTCCTCCCACCCTTATCCCTCAAGTAGACCCCAGCACATATTGTTGCCTTCTTTGTGTTCATGATTTCTCATAATTTAGCTACCACTTATAAATAAGAACATGCAGTATTTGGTTTTCTGTTCCTCCTTTAGTTTTCTAAGGATAATGGCCTCCAGCTCCAGCCACATTCCCACAAAACACATAACCTCATTCTTTTTTATGGCTGCTTAGCATTCCATGGTGTGTATGTACCACATTTTCTTTATCCAGTCTACCACTGATGGGTGTTTAGGTTGATTCCATGTCTTTGCTATAGTGAATAATGCTGCAGTGAACATGCATATGTCTTTATGGTAAAATTATTTATAATCCTCTGGGTATATATGCCCAGTAATGGAATTGCTGGATTGAATGGTAGTTCTGCTTTTAGCTCTTTAAGGAATCACCATACTGCTTTCCACAATGGTGGAACTAATTTACGTTCTCACCAACAGTGTATAAGCATTCCTTTTTCTCTGCAACCTCACCAACATCTGTTATTTTTTGACTTTTTATTAGTAGCCATTCTGACAGGTGTGAGATGGTATCTCATTGCAGTTTTGATTTGCATTTCTTTAATGATCAGTGATGTCGAGCTTTTTGTCATATGTTTGTTGGTCACAGGTATGTCTTCTTTCGAAAAGTATCTCTTCATGTTCTTTTGCCCACTTTTTAATGGGGTTGTTTTTTCTTGTAAATTTGTGTAAATTTCTTAGAGATGCTGAATACTAGACCTTTGTCAGATGCATAGTTTGCAAAATTTTTCTCCCATTCTATAGGTTATCTATTTACTCTGTTAATGGTTTCTTTTGCTGTGCAGAAGCTCTTTAATTAGATCCTATTTGTCAATTTTTGCTTTTGTTGCCATTTCTTTTGGCATCTCCATCATGGAATCTTTGCCTGTTCCTATGCCCAGAATGGTATTGCTTAGGTTGTCTTCCAGAGTTTTTGTAGATTTGGGTTTTACCTTTAAGTCTTTAATCCATCTGGAGTTGATTTTTGTATGTGGTATAAGGGAGGGGTCCAGTTTCAGTGTTCTATATATGGCTAGCCAGTTATTCCAGCACCATTTATTGAATACAAAATCCTTTCCCCATTGCTTGTTTTTGTCAGCTTTATTTTGTTTGTGCAGCCTTATTTCTGGGCTCTCTATTCTGTTCCATTGGTGTATGTTTTTGTTTTTGTACAAGTACCACACTGTTTTGGTAACTGTAGCCCTATAGATAGTTTGAAGTTGGGTAGTGTGACACCTTCAGCTTTGTTCTGTCTGTTAAGGGTTGCCTTGGCTATTTGGGCTCTTTTTTGGTTCCATATGAATTTTAAAATAGTTTTTTTTCTTGTTCTATGGAAAATATTATTGGTAATTTGATAGGAATAGCATTGAACCTGTAAATTGCTTTGGGCAGTATGGCCATTTTAATGATACCGATTCTTCCTATCCATGAGCATGGAGTATTTTTCCATTTGTTCGTGTCATCTCTGATTTCTTTGAGCAGTGTTCTGTAGTTCTCATTGTAGAGATCTTTCACCTTCTGGTTAGCTATATTCCTAGGCATTTTATTCTTTTTGTGGCAATTGTGAACGGGATTGCATTCCTGATTTGGCTCTTGGCTTGATTGTTCATGTACAGGAATGCTAGTGATTTTTGTACTTTGGTTTTGTATTCTGAGACTTCACTGAAGTTGATAATCAGTTTAAAGAGCTTTTGGCCTGAGACTGGGGCTTTCTAGATATAGAATCATGTTATCTGCAAACAGGTATAGTTTGACTCCCTCTCTTCTTATTTGGATGTCCTCTACTTCTTTCTCTTTCCAGATTGCTCTGGCCATAACCTCCAATACTATGTTTAATAGGAGTGGTGAGAGAGGAGGACATCCTTGTCTTGTGCTAGTTTTCAAGGAGAATGCTTCCAGCTTTTGCCCATTCAGTATTATGTTGGCTGTGGGTTTGTCACAGGTGACTCTTAATATTTTGTGGTATGTTCTTTCAACACCTAGTTTGTTGAGAGTTTTTAACATAAAGGGGTGTTGAATTTTATTGAAAGCCTTTTCTGAAAATATGGTGTAATTATGTGGTTTTGTTTTTAGTTTTGTTTATGCAATGAATCACATTTATGGATTTGTGTATGTTGAATCAGTTTTGCATCCCAGGGATAAAGCCTACTTGATGGTAGTGGAGAAGTTTTTTGATGTGCTGCTGGATTTGAGTTGCCAGTGTTTTGTTGAGGATTTTTACATCGATGGTAATCAAGGATATTGGCTTGAAGTTTCCTTTTTCTGTTGTGTCTCTGACAGCTTTTGATATTAGGATGGTGCTGGCCTCATAGAATGAGTTTGGGAGGAGTCCTTCCTCCTCAGTTTTTCAGAATTGTTTGCATAGGAATGATACCAGTTCTTCATGGTACATCTGGTAGAATTTGGCTATGAATCTGTCTGGTCTTTGGCTTTTTTGGATTGGTAGACTATTTATTACTGATTCAATTTCAGAGTTCATTATTGGTCTGTTCAGGGATTCAATTTCTTCCTGGTTTAGTCTTGGGAGGGTGTATATGTCCAGGAGTTTATCCATTTCTTCTAGATTTTCCAGTTTGAGTCCAGAGAGGTGTTCATAATATTCTGTGATGGTTATATGTATTTCTGTGGGGTCAATGGTAATCTCCCCTTTGTCATTTCTACTTGTGTTTACTTGGACCGTCTCTCTTTTCTTCTTTATTATTCTACCTAGCAGGCTGTTTTATTATTTAAAAAACAAACAAACAAATAAAACTCCTGGATTCGTTGATCCTTTTTATGGATTTTTGTGTGACTCCTTCAGTTCAGTTCTGATTTTAGTTATTTCTTGTCTTCTACTAGTTGGGATTGGTTTGCTCTTGGTTCTCTAATTCATTTCACTGTAACATTAGGTTGTTAAATTGAGATCTTTCTGATGTCAGTGTTTGGTGCTGCAAATTTCCCTCTTAACACTGAAATAGCTGTGTCCCTGAGATTCTGATATGTTGTGTCTGTGTTATCATGAGTTTCAAAAAGCTTCTTGATTTCTGCCTTAATTTCATTATTTACCAAGAAGTCATTCAGGAGCAAGTTATTCAATTTCCATGTAAGTGTATGATGTTAAGCATGCTTTTTAGTCTTGAATTCCATTTTTGTAGTGCTGTGGTGCTGTGGTTGTTATGATTTCAGTTATTCTGCATTTGCTAAGGAGTGTTTTATGTTCAATCGTGTGGTTGATTTTAGAGTATTGCCATGTGGCAATGAGAAGAATGAAAATTCTGTTGTTTTGGGGTGGAAAGTTCTGTAGATGTCTGTCAGGTCCATTTGTTGCAGTGCTGAGTTTAGGTCTTGAATATTTTTGTTAATTTTCTGTCTCAAAGATCTGTCTAATATTGTCAGTGGAGTGTTAAAGTCTCCCACTAGTATTGTATGGGGACCTAAGTCTCTTCAAAGGTCTCTAAGAGCTTGCTTTACGAATCTGTGCACTCCTGTGTTGAGTGCATATTTAGGATAGCTAGGTCTTTTTGTTAAATTAAACCCTTTACCATTATGTAATGTCCTTCTTCTTTCTTTTGTTTTTTTGTTGGTTTAAAGTCTGTTTTGTCTGAAATTAGGATTGCAATGTCTGCTTATCTCTGTTTTCCATTTTCTTGGTAGATTTTTATCCATTCCTTTATTTTGAGCCTATGTATGTCACTGCATGTGAGATGAGTCTCTTGAAGACAGCATACTGTCAGGTCTTGTTTCGTTATCCAGCTTGCCACTCTGTGCAATCAACATTTAGCTCATTTACATTCAAGGTTAGTGTTGAAATTTGTGAATTTGATTCTGTCATCATTATGTTAGCTGGTTATTATGCAGACTTGTGTGCCTGTGGTTGCTTTATAGTGTCACTGGTCTGTGTACCTCAGTGTGTTTTTGTCGTTGCTGTTAATGGTCTTTCCTTTCCATGGTTAGTGCTTCCTTCAGGAGCCCTTGTAAGGCAGGTCTAGTGGTAATGAATTCCCTGGCACTTGCTTGTTTGAAAAGGATCTTATTTCTCCTTTTCTTATGAAGCTTAGTTTAGCCACATAGGAAATTATCTGTTGGAATTTCTTTAAGAATCTTAAATATTGGCCCCCAACCTCTTCTGGCTTACAGGGTTTCTGTTAAGAAGTTCACTGTTAGTCTGATGGGCTTCCCTTTGTAGGTGTCCTGACCTCTCTCTCTAGCTGCCTTTAACATTTTTTCTTTCATTTCATCCTTAGAGAATCTGATGATTATGTGTCTTGAAGGTGATCTTCTTGTGAAGTATCTTACTGGAGTTCTCTTCATTTCCTGAATTTGAATATTGGTCTCTCTAGCTAAGTTGGGGAATTTCTCATGAATGACATCCTGAAATATGTTTTCCAGTTTGCTTCCATTCTCCTCATCTCTTTCAGGGACACCAGTAAGTCATAGATTTGATCTTTTTACATAATCCCATATATCTCAGAGGTTTTGTTCATTCCTTTTCTTTCTTTTTTATCTTTTCTTGACTGACTGTCTTATTTCAGAAAGCTATTCATTGAGCTCTGAGATTCTTTCCACAGCTTGGTCTATTCTGCTTTTAATATTTGTGATTGCATTATGAAATTCTTGTAGTGTGTGTTTTAGCTCTATCAGGTTGGCTACATTGTTTTCTACACTGGTTATTTCGTCTGTCAGCTCCTGCATTGTTTTATCATGATTCTTAGTATCCTTGGATTGGTTTCCAATGTATTCCTTCATCTCAGTGATCTTCATTCCTATCCCTGTTCTGAAATCTATTTCTGTCATTTCAGCCATCTCAGCCTGGTTCAGAGCCCTTCCTGGCAATGTAGTGAGGTTGTTTAGAGGAATGAAAGCAGTCTGACTTTTTGAGTTGTCACTGGTTCTTTCTCATCTTGCTAGGCTAATGTTCCTTCAATTTTTGAAGCTGCTGTTCTTTGGATGGGTTTTTTTCCTTTTATCCTATTTGAGGCTCTTAAGGGTTTTATTGTGAAGGAAGGTGGGTTCAGCCAACTGGCTTCATTTCTGGAAGATTTTAGGGGGCCAAAGTTCAATTATCAACTCCTGGACTGTATGCTCTAACTCTAGGGGACTTGTATCAGCCTCAACTTTGTAATCTGTCTCCTTGAGGTTAGGAATCCACTGTGCTGGGGGGCTGATATGCTCCCAGGTAGCTGGTCACTACACTGCAATGGGTGGTGTTACCCAAAGCGTTTTCAGGATGGTGACAGCAGGAGTGTCCTCATACTCACATGCAAGCAGCAGTGGCAGCATGGTGGGGTGCATGCTTGTTAGCTGCAGCAGGGTGCTAGTGGATGCCAGGTTGATCTCAACTCCCTCCTCCTCCCTTTGCCCTTAACATAAAAAGAGCCTGAGATTTGTGATGACTTAAGATGGTATTTTAGAACACCAGTTCACCATCTTCTCAGTTTTGCTGGCTTTCTGAATAAACCTGCTTTTCTTCCCATTAACCCTCGTTTCTTGTTTCTGGCTTAAGTGGCAAACCTGGATTCTGTTACAATGCCAGGCAGCCAGCGGAGATATTTTACATATATATTTCACTAATTCTCACAATATTTTTCTCAGGTAGGAATTAGTATTCCCACTTTACAGATGAGATTTGAGGAAACTAATAAGTTGTCTATACAGCTAGGAAAGAATTATGATTTGAACTAGCTCTACTGACTTGACAGTTTAAACAATACATTTACATTACTGTGCACTACTGCCTTTTATTTTATCTATAGTTAGAAAAATTATTGTTATCATAATGAAAACCCTCTATTATGGAGAAAAGGCAAATTTACATTCTGCTTACCGTGCAGGATATGTGTATACCATGCAAGATTTTATTTCATAAAAGTTTGAGACAAAAATTTAAATTCTACAGGTAAATAAAGAGAAAATTCTGTCACCAAAAAGAATGTATTTCTAATGATAACACAAACCATAGTTTCTATTACAGCAGGGACCCCTTATTCTTGAGGATACATTCCAAGACCCCCAGCAAATGCCTAAAACTGCAGATAGTACTGAATCTGATAAACACTATGATACTGTGATCTGACCACCAAGAGGGTTACTAAGTGACTCACAGGCGAGAAGTATAGACAGAGTGGACATACTGGAAAAGAAATGATTCATGTTCCATGCATGAGATTTCATTACACTACTCAGAACGATACTCAATGGAAAACTTATGAATTGTTTGCTTTTGGAATGTTCCATTTAATATTTTCAAACCACAGTTGACTGTGGGTAACTGAAATTGAGGAAAGTGAAACTGCAGCTAATGGGGGGCTGCTGTATAATGAGTAAGGCCAGGCAGAGTGAGAAGGATATTTCTGGAGTGTAATTTGGAGCTTCCTGAGTTTTGTACACTCACACTTGTAAGTGCAGCTTATTCTTACTCCTTTAACTTTACTACTGTGTGTGTGGTGGGAAGATAGAATTTATGGGGGCCTTGGAAGAGAGTTAGGCAGGGAAGAGCAGGCATGGGAAAAAGCAGAAGAGAGACAGAAAATGGTTTAGCAACTTCAAAAGACAAGGGACCCCAATTTAATATGACTTGGATTACAGGGGTTGTGAATAAGAGGTTTCACACTCTACTTTATTTCTATATTGTTTGGATGTCATACAACGTTTACAACTTGAATCTGTTTCTGTAAAGATGTTTTCATTCTGAAAAGATTAAGAGAGAGAAAGATAAGCATAGAAGCTACATTTCAGAGGATTCTGGAAAAAAACAGAAAGCAAATGAGTAGGCTTGGAAAGTACGGGCAATCTATTTAAGAATTTGAAAACAAATGCAAAAAGGAAAGTTGGATGTTAGCAAGGTTAGCAGGATTACTCTTTCTTTTAAAATAGATGTGTAGAAACCCACGGATGCAAAGATGGGAACAATAAACACTGGGATATTACAATGGAGTGTGAGAGAGTGGGGAAAAGGGCGGAAAATCTATGAGGTACTAAGTTCCCTACTTGAGCAACAGGATTATTAGAGGCCCTAACCTCAGTATCATGTAATATATCCATGTAACAAACCTACACATGTACCCTCTGAATCTAAATTTTTTTTAAAAAAAGAAAGAAAAATTTAAAATATATATAAACAGGCCACACGTGGAGGCTCATGCCTGTAATACCAGCACTCTGGGAGGCCGAGGCGGTTGGATCACTTGAGGCCAGGAGATTGAGGCCAGCCTGGTCAACATGGTGAAACCAGTCTCTACTAAAAATCCAAAAATTAGCTGGGCGTGGTGATGTATGCCTGTAGTCCCAGCTATTTGGGAGGTTGAGGCGGGAGAATCGCTTGAACCTGGGAGGCAGAGGTTGCAGTGAGCCGAGATCGTGCCACTGCAGTCCAGCCTGGGCCACAGAGCGAGATTCTGTCTCTAAATAAATAAATAAATAAATAAAATATATATGAACAACTCTGAAAATAAGAAAATAAAACAGATGTAAATAAACAAAATATATGCCTGTGGGCACATCATCAGTGCTAGAGAAATTAACTTTGCCTAGTATTAGTGCTATAATATTAGCATTAGAATTAGTGTATCATAGTATTAGTAGAGTATTAATATTAATGTATTAGTGCTCATAGCTGTGTAGAAAATAGCACAACATTTAGTGCCTAAAGCAACAAATATTCATTATCTCACTTGGTTTCTGAGGGTCATGAAATCAGGGCTTAGCTGGGTGGTTCTGGTTCAGGTTCTCTCCTGAGGTTGCAGTCAAGTTGCTGCCTCTTGTTACAGTTATCAGGAGGCTTGACTGAGGTGGAAGATTCATCTTGAGACCTCAGGTCCTCGTGGTGGTTATTGGAGGCTTCCGTTCAGAGCCTCCATGTGGGACATCACAGCTGGCATCCTCCAGAGTGAATGCTCCAAGAGAGGGCAACCACAGTGGTAGCAGTAGTGCCTTTTGATGATTTCATCTCTAAGGTTGCAGACCATCACTTTCATTTTATTCTATCCATTAGAAATGAGTCACTAGATTCAGCCCACACTCAAGGGGAGGAAAGGTAGTCTTCCCCTGTAGAAGACAGAAGTATGAAAGCATTTATGGACATATTTTTAAAACCATTGCAGAATGTATGAAGAATATCATGGCTTAAATAAGCATACATACACACTGAAAACTAGTTTAAATAGCGTGGAACATTTCTCAGTAAGAAGTATGTTAAATGCAGTTTCTTGAACGTGAAGCCATTTCAATGTTACAAAATCTGTCCTAACATTGACATTTACTCTCTAATATTGTCAGTTATAACAAATGCCATGGCACAGTGCTTTTCACATTTGTTCCAACACTCAAGTGGGTATTTGTGATGCCTTATAGTTGCCAGCAAGTTTGGCAACTTTTTCTATGCTTGGGGAATTTCTTCCATTTTCAGGACTGCTTCCGGAAGCAGAAGCCAGAACTTTCTTTCCTATCCACCCTTGCAGCAAGCATCCAGGGATGGAACTTCCGTTCTTCCACACAGACACTTCCATGTACGATGTAGATTTGGAAGATGGCAGTATGGCCTTGAGTCTAGTTTCTAGGAAGGATGGAGTAAATGACTCCAATGATGGAATCAGACCTTGGACTCTCTCCATCTCGGGGTTCTGCTTCCCCCTGTGCCAGCTTTATCCTCAGATCACCTGTCTCTACCAGTACTCCTAGTGCCTCATCACTGCACTCCCAGTTTATCATTCTCAGAATTTTCATTATCAATTGCTTCACTTAAACAAACGAACAAACAAACAGTGGTGCAAATAATGGCTATTTTATTATTTCCACAGATGTTGTGAATCAGGAATTGGAAAAGGATACTATGGGGACTTGTCTACCTGCATACATAATAATATGGGGTAATTAACTGGAAGGAATCAATGGCTGTGTGGGAGCAGTCACTTGATGGCTAGGGTCTGGAATCATCTGAAGGCTCATTTAGTCATATTTATAGCAGTTAATACTGTCTGTTGTACATGAAAAAATGCTCATCATCACTGGCCATCAGAGAAATGCAAATCAAAACCACAATGAGATACCATCTCACACCAATTAGAATGGCAATCATTAAAAAGTCAGGAAACAACAGGTGCTGGAGAGGATGTGGAGAAATAGGAACACTTTTACACTGTTGGTGGGATTGTAAACTAGTTCAACCATTATGGAAAACAGTGTGGCGATTCCTCAAGGATCTAGATCTAGATGTACCATATGACCCAGCCATCGCACTACTGGGTATATACCCAAAGGATTATAAATCATGCTGCTATAAAGACACATGCACACGTATGTTTATTGCAGCACTATTCACAATAGCAAAGACTTGGAATCAACCCAAATGTCCATCTGTGACAGACTGGATTAAGAAAATGTGGCACATATACACCATGGAATATTATGCAGCCATAAAAAAGGATGAGTTTGCGTCCTTTGTAGGGACATGGATGCAGCTGGAAACCATCATTCTTAGCAAACTATCACAAGAAGAGAAAACCAAACACCGCATGTTCTCACTCTTAGGTGGGACTGAACAATGACATCACTTGGACTCGGGAAGGGGAACATCACACAATGGGGCCTATCATGGGGAAGGGGGAGGGGGGAGGAATTGCATTGGGAGTTATACCTGATATAAATGACGAATTGATGGGTGCTGACGAGTTGATGGGTGCAGCACACCAACATGGCACAAGTATACATATGTAACAAACCTGCACGTTATGCACATGTACCCTAGAACTTAAAGTATAAT
>NC_045438.1:43238416-43384683 GCF_002776525.5 Piliocolobus tephrosceles
AAAAAAAAAACAAAGTGAAGTACAGTTACAGCAACTTTTATGACCTAGCCTCAGAAGTCACATAGTATCACTCCTCCATAGACACAAGCCCCTTTCCAGATTCAATGAATGAGAACACAGAGGCCATGCCCCCACATTCCATCTATTAATGGGAGGGGTGTCAAAATAACATTGGAAGAAAAGCATTTGGAATGGGAGATACTGTTATAGTTCTGCTGTGTGGCAGGTTGCATTTTTCCAAAGATGACCAAAGATAAACTAACTTGTACCAGGCCCATCCTTAAACAGCAGCCAGAAAATTTTAATACAATTTTGAGGCTTCAGAAGGTGCATTTCTAAGGGATACCCTACGACGCGGCTGTGTTACTCCAAACTGTCTTATACTAGCGGCTTGTTGGAAGTTGAGTCTGGGGTTAACAAAAATGTCCTTCAAATAACACTGTGGTTTGAATGTGTCCCTCACACACCTACTTTACAGAGTTGTTAAGAAATTTTTATTTATTTATTTTAGAGATGGAATCTCACCATGTTGCCCAGGCTGCAGTGCAGTGGCTATTCACAGGCACAATTATGACACACACAGCCTTGAACTCCGAACTCAAGTGATCCTCTGGCCTTAGCCTCCCGATAGCTGGTACTACAGGAACGCAACACCACGCCCAGCTGAAATAAGATGATATATGTAAAGAGCTTAGAGCAATGCTTGTCACGTAGTGACATGTTCTCAATCCATGTTATTATTATCATTTCAGTGCCTTGAAAGCCATTTTTATGACGTCTGTGGCCTCTGACAATTTGGCGCCATACAATGGAGATGGAGGGTGGCAGGTGGCAGTCTGGTAACCCCATGTCATCACCACGTGGCTGCGTCTTGACCCTGGCAGAGTCTAAGTTCCCTTTCATCTCTCAGCACCGCAGGGCAAGGCCTGAGGAACTGCTCTTGCCTGAGCTCTTGTCGTGTACTCCGGAGGGCCGGGCCTGGCGCTTAGAAGGAGGGGTGCTATTGAGGTCAGGACATAGGTGCAGGCTTCTGACAGCTTACAATGCTGTGTGGCAAAGTGTGAAAGTGGTGATTCTCCTGGTTACTATCTTGAGGCCCCCTCGCAGGGGCAGTTCTCTAGGAGTTGGTGGAAACTCCGAGAACCAGGGCAGCAGGCTAGTGACAGCCCTTGTTCCCAGGGATCACAGGGGTTCCAGGAAGAGGCAAGACAATTCTTACAATGTGACCCAGCAGGAGAGCCATTGGTGAGGTCACGCATAGTGAGGTTAGTGTGTACAGTCTCCAGGCTGATAGGAGTTCTTGATGAAGAAGTCGCTGTCTGCACCATATGAACAAGGGCGTGACCGGATAATCATGTGGCTGCCGGATCCCAGCTCAGCCACCAGGCCCCTACCTCTCCACAACACAGAGCCTGGGCTCTGCGTTCTGTGGTCGATATGAGGTCCTGGGTAGTGGGGAACGCAGTGGAAGTCCTGGGAAAAGGGATAACAGGACGAATGAATCTCACGTACGTACACAGAAAGGAAGTAGAACATTGCAAAACAAGAAAAGGGAACAAAAATATCTCATTGCCTTGTAGGGTTGCGGGGGCAAAGAGGAGGCCACCGCACTGCATCCGCGGCGGCGCAGTGGGGATGGTGCCTGCAGCCACCAGGAAGGGCGACTGTGCCACGCTCCCCTGCATGTGGTGTGGCACAGGCGACACGCACATTTCTACAAAGCTTCCCTCCCGTGTGACTTGCGGCACATGCGAAGAAGAAAAGCGGCCCCTAGGGGCAGGAGTCCAGGAACTCTGCTGCTGTCCGGGCACCTCATTCCTTGAAGCCAACTCTGTTTAGAACACCAAAAACTAAATACAGCCCTGTGGGCTGCGTTCCTGCACTACCAGCCAGGGGCCTCCAGAACGCGCTCCCAGGAACCCAGAAGTTTGCTGGTGTGTGTTTGCGGCGCCCGCGCACCTCCAAACTGAAAGCGCAACTGGAGGGCCCGGAGTCTCTCCCCAGCCAAAGGCCCGCGAGCGCCGCCGCCCCCGCCGAGAGCGCGCAGCTCCGCTGCAGTTGTCTTCACTGCCACGGCGGGCCGGGGGCAACAGTGAGCCGCGGCGGAGAGAAACCGAAGTACCTGCGTGGCGGCCGCCCCAGCCCGGGATGGGAGAGCGGGGAGAGTGGCGGCCAAAAGTCTCCGTGTTCTGGAGGGCGGGTGCGGGCAGGAGGAGGTCGAGGACGCCTTGTAGGCAGAGCGAAAGTAACGTCGAATGCCTGTACCAGGATGGCCGAGTGGTTAAGGCGTTGGACTTAAGATCCAATGGACATATGTCCGCGTGGGTTCGAACCCCACTCCTGGTAGTTTCAGGTTTTTCTCTTAGATTATTTTATTTTTTTAAAAATACGCATCTCACCGAACACAGCACGCCTTGGACATTAGAATTCCGACTTCTGGCTGGGAGAGGCACAACGCTCACACGCAAAGACCTACTTCCCACCAAGAGACCGCGCAGGCGGCGGCTCGCGGAGCTCCGCTCACCTCCCCAGTTGCAGGGTGGGAGGCGGCTGGGAGGGGGAGGGCTATGACCTGGAGGGTATTGTTAAGACTGCCTCTACAAAAAAGTAAAAAATGCATCTCTCTTTTTTTCTCTCTCTCTCTCTTCCTTTTTTTACCCCCGCCAATGTTAATTTTGTGCACACAACTCTTCTGTTAACTCCTAGAAGGTGGAGACTGTATCATCCTAGATGTAAAATGCCCTCCAACTTGGGTTCGGCTTAGAATTTTTAAATATAGCGTGGTAAAGTTTTTTTTTTTTTCCTTCTTCTTCTTCCTTTAAAATTGTTTGTTTGTTTAATGAAGGCCTTCTAAGAATTTTTAAAAGTTGCTAGCACAATGCAAATAACTTTTTTTCCTCTCTTGAATCATTTAAAAGTAAAATACCGAGTCGATGCCCAAGTACTACTATTAAAATCAGGAAATTAACATTCATGATTTAATACCCTCTAATCCTCGGTCCCCATTCGGTCACCAGTTGTCTCAAGAATGTTCTTTATAGCAAAAGGCTCCTCTTCAGAATGATGTGTTGCATTTACTTGCCCTGTCTCCTTCGACCTCTTCCGTGTGGATGAGTTCCTCAGCCTCTGCTGACTTTCATGATCTTGACACTTCTGCTGACAAGCCAGCCGGTTTGTAGAATGTCCTTTGTCAGTCTAGGTTTTCTGGTGTTTCCTCCTGATGAGATCCAGGCTCTGTTTATTTCGCAGTATTTCCACAGAAGCCATGCGGTGTTCTCACCGCAGCCTCTCAGGCTGCATGATTTCAGTGTGGCCTGCTTCTCTGCCAGGCTTCTCCTCTATAAAGTTACTCTTTTCCCTTTGTGATTAGCACATATTTTAGAGGGAAGTGCCTTGAAGCTGTGTAATATCCCATGCCTTATCAAATTTTCATTTTATTCAATTATTTATGGAATTATAAGTTATGTACGTATATACTCATGGTGCCCTATTTTAATTAATAACCATTCATTCATTTTGATGCTCGAAGTGTCTCAGATTGGGCCAGTGACAGCCCATTCAAGTTGACTTTTGACCTGTCTGCATTATTCTTTTTTTTTTTTTTTTTTTTGTGACCGAGTCTCACTCTGTCGCCCAGGCTAGAGTGCAGTGGCGCGATCTTGGCTCACTGCAAGCTCCGCCTCCCAGGTTCAGGCCATTCTCCTGCTTCAGCCTCCCGAGTAGCTGGGACCACAGGCGCCCACCACCACGCCCGGCTAATATTTTGTATTTTTAATAGAGACCGAGCTACATTATTCTTTAGCACGTCCTTACTTCCTACTCCAATATAGTCCCGACTTACTTGTACTTTCCTGACCCAGTGCTAGAATCAGCCATTTTCCAAAGATCCTTGGTTCCTTTTAGTGGAGAACGGTATCTAGAAACCAAGGTCTCAATGCTAGGTGTGCTCATTGCTTTTGAGGTGTTGCTACTCCCAGGCCCTCTGGGTAGACAGAATTAAGGAGTGTGTGTGTGTGCGTGTGTGCGCGTGTGTGCATATTTATCTATTTGTATATTTATCTATATATCTATATAAATATATATCTACGTTTATTCATATATCTATATGTATATCAAGGAGTTTATATACACCTCCAATTCTGATCCAACACTATAGACTTTGTTCTATTTTTTCTCCCCGTCCATGTTTGTAACTCCCTGAATTCCTACCTTCCCAATGCAGATCTATACATTGCTTAAGCTCATTTAATGGCTTTAGAATTGAATTGTTCAAAAAGGAAAGAAAAAAAGAGTGTCTACATATTTTGGAAATAAACATCCTGCCAGCAACTGAGAACAGGCTCTGAACCACTGGCTGGTAGATACTTGGAAAGTGCAGATAAATAACCTGACCTTTATCTCAGTGAGCTCAGATAGCAAGAGATAGAGATTTTAATAAGCTACATTTGTAATGAAAAGATAAGAATTATGCCCAAGGTGCTAAAGGAGTGGTTTGGGAAGGCCTGACTCTTCCTCAGAGAGCTAGCTTTAGTTGAGAAGTGAAGGAAGAGAAGCAGGGAGGAGGGAGGGGCAAGGGGGAGAGGGAGACAGATGCAGGTGGGGTAAGCCACCTGGGGGCCAACTGGGGGCTCTGTGAAATTTGATGTCCAGGATGCCCTGAAGGATTTAAAACAGAAGGAACCTGACGAATGTTACATTTGGAAGTATCTGTGTCTACTGATGTAGAGAATCTTGGTCTGTCTTTATAGGCTTGGGATGGGGGACATGTTGAATTGGTAGAAAATATTTGGGGTGAAAAATTGTTTAATTCAGTTAATAACCAGTTAGACTGAGCTCAGTCTTTCTCTCTTTTCCTCCTTAAAAGCCCAGGATTTTTTCCTTGAAAAGCAGATCTGTTATATTAGCCTTTTTATATATTTTCAAAGGTTCTTAAAACATATCAAATATACTGAAGTTAAATTTGAATCGTTAACTTAGTTTGCATTAAATTTAAATTGGCTTAAATTTGAATCAGTTAAATTTGGTCATTAAATTAATCATTAAATTTGTATACTGCCACTAAGCTTATAATGATTTTCTAGTAATTATTTTAACAAAAAGAACTTAAGTCAATCCTTTGAATTATAAAGTAACAGTGTGGATTTATAAACATTCTCTGTAGGTTTGAAGTAGTTGTAAGTCATTCAAAATTGTTTGATTATTTTCTTTTTTCTTTTTGAGACAGAGTCTCGCTCTGTTGCCCAGGCTGGAGTGCAGGGGCCGGATCTCAGCTCACTGCAAGCTCCGCCTCCCAGGTTTACGCCATTCTCCTGCCTCAGCCTCCCTAGTAGCTGGGACTACAGGCGCCCGCCACCTCGCCCAGCTAGTTTTTTTTTTTTTTTTTTTTTTTTTTTTTGTATTTTTTAGTAGAGACGGGGTTTCACCGTGTTAGCCAGGATGGGGCCTCCCAAAGTGCTGGGATTACAGGCTTGAGCCACCGCGCCCGGCCTGTTTGATTATTTTCTATGGGGCTTTTACATAGATCTCTGTAGGAAAAGCTGTTACCAATGTATTTAAGCAGTGACACCTACTGGTTAATTTGAGGCAAATTTTTTGTTAAATTCTGTCTGCCTTATTCCGACTATAGAATTCTGATAATTTGCTCCACAGTTCCTGTGTTTGGAAGCAGATTCAGGCGATATCTATGCCAGCCAGTAAATTGACTTTCTTTTTTTCTCTTCTAATCATTAATGATAAACCTGCCATTGAAAATAATCCTGATTCACTGATACAACTTGCACGAGCCATTATTTTCATTGTATCAATAGAAGGTTTATCTCACTGCATCTTCTTTGTTTGTTTCAGTTTATTTTCCAACACCAAATCTGGCTATGAAGTTGAAGGATAATAGATATCTGGATTAGCCATCAACTTTAAAACACAGAAGTCAAGTCCAATTTGAGAGATCCTGAACAAGTAGTGTTCTTGGTCCAAAGTAGGAAGTTGGAATTTGGAAACCTTAATTATTTCTCTTTTCATTTTACTTTCAAATACAATTGCAGCTAGCTGAAGAACAAATTCAATATATGCTATGAACCTCACCCATATGTTAATTGTTCAAGTGGGATAAATGGTAATGCTCCATGTTTTAATAAGTCTGTTTAGTTCAAAGATACTGTGTAAAAGGCAGAGAACATAATCCCAGGTGCCTTGCATCTCCTCATTACTCTGCTACCAGATAAAGGGTGATTGCAAACCAACCCAGCCTACATTTCATTTTCATCAAAATAGATTTTGACGCCTCTGAACCATTTATCAGAGTGCCTGGCAGAGAGGAATGATTGATTCTATTATTGTTATTACATCATTTTAAAAGAAAATAACATTGAGTCAGAATCCTAGGTTGTAGATTAGTATTTGGCAAAGGCTAAACTCAATATTAAGAGCTCTGAGGCAAAAAGTGGATGTCCCAGTATGAACAGGCTGCAGTGGGCAGTGACAGCCTATAACTGTGGAATGTAAGCCAGCCAGGGTCAGAACTGTACACCAGTCAAGGTCAGCACTGGGTCCTTACGGAACTTAAACAAAAATTTCGTCCAGCAGAGGGTCTCCAGTACATTACATGCACTCAACAAATACCTGCTGAATAAGTGAACTACCCTGAAATCTACTGAGTATTCATAATTCATTTTGTGTGTTGTACACATATTAATCCTTATTCAGGGTATGTGTTTTAAAATGTACTGTGGATTTATTTTAATCAGAAACAGTAGGACACGACACAAAAATGACTGTCATGAAGGAAGCAATTTTTATGTCACAGATACCTAGACACAGGAGTCACACCACACCATGCAGGGCCACATGGCGAAGGAGTGGGGTCAGTCAGTGGCAGAAAGATTGAAGGGAAAGTATGAGTGACAATCTTTATTACGGATACCAAAAAAAAAAATAGAATGAATAAAACATACTAGTTGGTCACACAACAGAGTGACTGTAGTCAGTACGAACTTCATTAAACATTTTAAAATAACAAACTGTGGCTGGGTGCGACTGGTCATACCTGTAATTCCAGCACTTTAGGAGGCCGAAGTAGGTGGATCACTTGAGCCCAGGGATTCAAGAGCAGCCTGGGCAACATGGCAAAATCCTATCTCTACAAAAAATACAAAATGTAGCCAGGTGTGGTGCTGTACTCCTGTAGTCCCAGCTACTCGGGAGTCCGAGGTGGGAGGATAACTTGAGCCCAGGAGGCCGAGGCTGCAGTGAGCCATGATCACACCACTGCATTACAGATTGGGTGACAAAGCAACACCACACCCTTTCTCAAAAATAAAGTAAAATAAAATATAATAAAACAACTAAGAGTGTGATTGGATTGTTTGTAACACAAAGGACAAATGCTTGAGGGCTTGGATACCCTATTCTCCTGATGTGATTATTTCACATTTCATGCCTATATCAAAACTTCTCATGTACCCACAGACATATACAGCTTCTACGCAACCACAACATTTTTTAAAAGTAAGAATGAATAAACAATAAGATTTTAAAAAACAGCCTTTATGGTGGTTATTGCAGAAAGAAAAGGGACAAGAAAGGGTAAACATGCTTAAGATTGGCTGTTTCGAGTAATTTCAGCAGGCTCTGAGGTATAAGGGCTTTTCTGAGTTGTCTCCTGTCTCTAGGAATTAGCTGACCTTGGGAGGGACAATCTCTGCCCAATTGGTAAGACCCCAGATGCTAGAGCATTAAAAATACAGAAAATTTAAAAATATAGTTAATACAGTGTGGGTTCAGGTATTCTCATACTTCTTTTACTTCTTTTCCCTCTCCTCTTCTTTCTTCAGCTAGGGTGGACCTTACCAATCAAGATTCACAAGTCGGCTGGGAGCAGTGGCTCATACCTGCCATACCAGCACTTTGGGAGGCCAAGGTGGGCAGATAGCTTGCACCCAGGAGTTGAGACCAGCCTGGGCAATATGGCAAAACCCCGTCCCTACAAAATAATACAAAAATTAGCTGGGTGTGGTGGTGCATGCCTGCAGTCCTAGCTACTCAGGAGGCTGAGCAAAAGGATTGCAACCAGAGGATTGCCTGAGCCCAGGAGGTCGAGGCCTGCAGTGAGGCGAGATCGCGCCACTGCACTCCAGCCTGAGTGACAGAGTGGGGCCCTGTTTCAAAAAAAAAAAAAAAAAAGCATTCAGAAGCCCAAAGAGGCAACACTTAAGTAGTTTTTGAGTCATTGAGTCATTTCTATCTGGGTAGGCTTGACAGTACACTTGTGCAATTCAAGTTCTAAGTTTATCTTTGGGTTTAGGTTTTATTTTCAGCCATTTTATTCATTGCCATAGCGTGGTAAGGTTGGCAGTTACTGAATAAGGTAACTTTTTTAAGTTGCCTGGATAAGATGGATTATTAAAAAGAGTGTTGAATATTTGCCTGAATTCCACAATTTAATTTATATATAAACACAGAACTGTGTGTGTTTGTGAAATACACAGCATAGGTCCTATGAGGCAACACAAGAACTGTGATTAGAAGTCTGCCAGTTCATTTTTTAATTTTTAATCCTAGCTACAACCCTTGGTAGCTGTGTGACTTTGGACTGGCTATTCAGTTTCTCCAAGTCCCTGTGTTCTCGCCTATGAGATGGAGTAGACAATAATAGTACCCATCTTACGATTCATTGTAAGAGATAAAATATAATGTTGAAAAAATGCTTAGAAAGTGCCTGGCATATAAAATGATCAATAGATGAAGCTATTGTTATACTTTAGTGATTCTTATAAAGCATATATATGGATTGACTGTGAGATCAGTTTTGCTGTAAAGACAAAAGTTGCTCATGGAATTGATTCTCTTGGATGTACATTGTGTGTGTAAACTAAAAATAAAATTCTAAGTTCCTGCCTACTAAACAGACCTCCTCTTAACCAAGGGGACCCCAGAGTAACCTTGAAAACTGAGTTGTCACTCATTGCGGGGTGAGAGGTCAGACATGCCTCCTCATATCCTCTTCCTCACTTACCAGTATCAGGCTTTCTTCCCTAAGGCCTAAACAGAAACCAGCCCTTTCAAAAGACTCCACCACTGACATCAACCAACAGCCTGACACTGCCCCTCGTTTTTTGCCTAATAAGAGACCACCAAGCATGGAGTGGTTCTGGTCAGTCTGTCGAGGAGGTACAGTAAAAGTTTTTGTGTACTCTGCTTTACCGTTTTTTTTTTCCCCCCTGAGACAAAGAGTTTCACTCTGTTGCCCAGGCTAGAGTGCAGTGGCATGATCATAGCTCATTGCAACCTCAAGCTCCTGGGCTCAAGCAATCCTCCCACCTCATCCTCCAGAGTAGCTGGGATGACAGGCTCAGGCTGCCATGCCCAACTAACTTTTTCTTATTTTTCATAGAGACAGAGTCTCACTATGTTGCCCAGGCTGGTCTCAAAATCTTGGCCCAAGTGATCCTCCTGCTTTGGCCTCTCAATGTGTGCTGGAATTACAGGCATGAACCACCCCATCTGGCCTCTGTTTCATTTTTTGCCATCAGAGGGCTGAAAACTGCATTCTGGGATCATGCTAATACCGCCATTTTTTGTACCTGGGACCCATGAAGGGGCATGAAGCTCAAATGCTCATGCACATGTTTCTCCTTTCATAAGTGTGCATGAGTCCTCCTCTGGCTTATTAAATATGTATTATACATTTGCCATCCTGCCCAGCATAAATTCCTATTCCCTTTGCCCCTTCCTCGAAATGTCTGTTTCTGGCTTATGGCCTGAGGCTATATTTCCCAGTCTGTCATGATGGCCATCCTGCAGGCTGGAACTCTTTATGAGAAATAAAGCTCTCCTTTCCAAATTTAAGAACCTTATCATTCTTCAGTTGACAATTGTATTTGCCACAGCAATTACAGGGGAGTATGAGATCATCAGCAAAATATATAATTTTTAAAAGAGAAAATTGGGAGGGGGACATGGATTACATTCTTCTGATTTATTAAACTTTTTTCTCATTTAAAAGTTTTGAAATGTCTGATTTTTCATCATAAGCAACCTCTTCTTAAAGAATAGTCCGGGTAATTCCCTGAATAATTTCTGAAATAGCAGAGTTCTAAACTCTAACTTTTCAAATGTACAATAAGAGAGCTTATTGTTTCTCCCTGTGTATCACACCCACTGGGTTAGTCACAAATAGCTATATTAAGGATGTTTTTCACATTTTTTAAACACTAGCAATTTGGACCCACCCAGTTCAGCTTTTTAAATGCAACCTGACTTAAAAAAAATTTTTTTTTAATCCCACATAAGAAAAATAAGAAACCCGTATCACTTGGAAGATGTGTAAAATAATATATTTTATCCTGCTTTTAAGAGCAGCAAAGTGCACCAGAGAGTGTAAAGTGGAATTCAAGTCTATTATTATATAGGCAAGCTCTTTTACTGTGATTCAGTGTAATGCCTAATTCCCTTAGTGCTCTACAAAGAACAACATGCTCCCAGCACTTTGGGAGGCCAAGACAGGTGGATCACGAGGTCAGGAGATCGAGACGATCCTGGCTAACACGGTGAAACCCCGTCTCTACTAAAAAATACAAAAAACTAGCCAGGCGAGGTGGGGGGCGCCTGTAGTCCCAGCTACTCGGGAGGCTGAGGCAGGAGAATGGTGTGAACCCAGGAGGCGGAGCTTGCAGTGAGCTGAGATCCGGCCACTACACTCCAGCCTGGGCGACAGAGCGAGACTCCGTCTCAAAAAAAAAAAAGAACAACATGCACAAATCTACTCTTTTAGCTGCAGATAACAAATGAAGTTTTAAAGTGGCCTAATGAGTTAAAGTGACCTCAATATTATACTAATTGAGTCAATTAGTCAATTTCTTTAGTCTCCTGTGAGTGGCCCTCAGAGGAAAGTAAGATGAGGATGAACTTGTGTAAGTCTGGGTGGAGAAGCCAACTTGGGTGGATTTGGAGTAAAAAGTGTTTCCCCCACTGGATTTCTCTGTTCTGCTTCTATATCTCAGCACTGTGAGCCAGGCTAAAGGCTCCTTCCAGAACACACAGCTTACTGCTGCCATTTACCCATTTTTTTTCAAAATGTCTGGGAAAGTCTTGTAGAGAGATACAAGCACTGAAAGCTGGCAACCTCTAGTTCCAACTAGGCAATTAATTAACTCAATAAGTATTTCAAAAGTGGCCAGAATGGACATGTCCACCTTTGCTGGGAGCTGGGATATAGCAATGAATAAGAAGACAAGGTTCTGCCTTCATAGTATTAAACAACTAAAATCATACAATTGATTATTTCATAGTTATTTCATGGATCTCTCCTTGAACTGTGGGGTACAGTTCAGAGCAGCAGAGAAGAAGCGGAGGCTGTTCACAGAAGCGATAGAATGTGAATGAGGGACAACCATTACTGGGAGACAGTCTGCATTCAGCCAAGGGAGAGGGAGAAGGAGGAGGAGGCAGAGAGAAAGAAGAGGGAGAGGGGGAGAAGAGAGAGGGAAAGAGGAAAAGAAAGAAAGAAGATAAAAAGAGCCGGGTGCTGTGGCTCATACCTATAATCCCAACACTTTGGGAGGCTGAGGCAGGCAGATCACGAGGTCAAGAGATAGAGACCATCCTGGCCAACATGGTGAAATCCTGTCTCCATTAAAAATACAAAAATTAGCTGGGCGTGGTGGTATGCACCTGTAGTCCCAGCTACTCGGAGGCTAAGGCAAAAGAATTGCCTGAACCTGGGAGGCAGAGGTTGCAGTGAGCCAAGATCACGCCATTGCACTACAGCCTGGTGACAGAGTGAGACTCTGTTTCAAAAAAAAAAGAAAGAAAGAAAGAAGGAAGGAAGGAGAAAGGGAACATAAAAGAGAAGAAAAAAGAAGGTAGAAAGAAGGGGAAGAGGAAGGAAGTGGGGGGGGCGCCCCCCAAACCTCACTTGAATTTCTGATCTGTAAAATCAACCCCATCCTTGCATTTCCAATTTAAGACAGTAAATTCCTCTCATGTATAGATAGATAGTAGTTTGTATTGGTTTCTGTTACTTGCAGCTGAAAGAGTCCTGGCTAACTAATATAGCTTTTAAAGTATTGATATATATTTGAGTATCTTCATCAAAGGATTACAAAATATTGCAATGTTTCAGAAGGGGAACAGGTAATGGCTAAATGAGATTTAATCATGGGCTTGTTGAATGTAAGAGTTGGAAGGGATTTACTTGAACAAATCTTCCAATAAGACAGAAATAACTCACTGATCACTTCCAACGTGGCAAAGTAGTCTCTAAATCCGTGGTTCTTAATAGCGGTGACGCTGGCCCTGGGAGACATTTTGGTAAGTATGGGAGCACTTTCGGCTTGTCTTGGCTTGTGGGGGCTCTTGCCATGAGGGAGAGCCAGGGCTGCTGGGCATGCTGCAATATCTGGGAGTCTCACACAATAACTAATCATCCTTCATCCTGCAAGACTTTGGAATGTTCAACAGGATGTTCCTGTGGGTTAAAAGGCTGTTTATCTGGACCCACAGACTAACTCTATGTTTCATATTAAGCATGAAATATTTTTGCAAGCTTTCTTTATACAGTTAGTTTCGCAAGTACTACAGCTACCATGTACATTAAGGGAAAGTTGTACTTTGTTTTACTCAGAATTTCATCAAGAGTTAGTTCCTGGCTGAGCACAGTGGCTCGTGCCTATAACCCCAGCACTCTGGGAGGCCCAGGTGGGCAAATCACATGAAGTTGGGAGTTCAAGACCAACCTGGCCAACATACTGAAAGTTGGTCTCTACTAAAACAAAAATTAGTCTAGTGTGGTGGTGCACACCTGTAGTCCCAGGTATGCAGGAGGTTGAGGCAGGAGAATCACTTGAACAGGGGTGGCAGAGGTTGCAGTGAGCCGAGCTCACACCACTGTACTCCAGTCTGGGTGACAAAGTGAGACTGTCTCAAAAAGAAAAAAAGTTTCCACACAGGAAAGTCACATCACTCACAACAAAAGCAGCCATGGTATTTGAGTCCCTGGTTCAACACATCCATATCAGTGTGCATTTGCAGCTGCTATATTCCTGTGACTTGATGGGCTCTGTCTTTTATAATCATGCTCTAGTATTTACGTACTGACTTTCATGACCTTTACCCTTTGGAAGGTGCAGATCAGTTCTGGTTGAATGTTCTTTAATTTATGTTTGTCTCACACATTGTCATAACTAGATCCAGCAATACCACAAATGTGCTGCCATGTTCTTTTAAGTACATCATAGCAGGTGGCACATGATATCAATTTGTCCCATTTCTGGTGATGTTGATTTTTACAACTTAGATAAGATGATACTGGACAGATTTCTCCACTGTAAACTTATTTCCCACGTTTTTGTACTTCCTCCCATTAGTACGAGCATCCATTCATGATTTTTGTCTGAAACAATTATTCTTATCTACCTTACAATTTTTCTTAAACTGTGATTCTTACCAAATGATGATTTCTATGTCCATTATTCCTTCTACATTTACTAGTTGACATTACTTATTTGTTTATATCAATATTGGCTCATGGATTCCTATTTTATTCAGTTAGTTTTAATCCATTATAATCATTACTAAAATTTAGTTGTTCAAATTTCCAAATTTGGCCAATAGGAGCTCCTTCAGGCTGGTTCTTGTATTCATTCAATAGTTTTCATTGAACACTTCTTAGTTTCTGATACAAATGTTCTAGGCTCATCTAGAATGTTTCCCTCCGGTGGCCTTGAATCATTCCGATTTCCAAGGAGATGATTTCTTTAGAGGAAAATGGTATTTAGAAACCAAAATCTGAGTACCAAATATGTTCATAGATACTGGGATATCATTGCTTCTAGTCCCTTTCAGCAGGTAGGGCTATGAAATATATATATATATATATATCTCTCTACATACACCTCCAATTCCAGTACAACTGCACAGGGTTAATTCTAACTTTCTCCACTTCAATATTTGTACCTACTTTCTCCAACAGTGAGAAATCTGCCTTCCATTATCCCCACCATATTCACATAATCTCCCAATATGTAACCAATTTCCAGTCACATGGATCATCTCTTCTTCCTGGCTCACTCCACACCTGCTGGTCAAGTGGGTCCAGTTGGCTTGCTCTGGTCATACTGACCCAACACCATCCTTAACCCTGGGTCATGCCCAGATCCCAAGTAGCTATGATGCTGAACTTGATAGATCTCTTTTAATAGTCTTTATTTTAGCTATTTTAAGTAATTATTTTGAATTTTGATTATGTTATCCACTGCATTCACAGCCCCTCCTAGCTCTGGGCTATCAAAACATTTAATAAATTTTTATTCAAGTTGTTGATCAAATCTTGAACACAACTGGAATTAATTCCTGATGGAATTAATACATTAATACACACTTTTTGTATGTCATTATTTGATTGGCTCCAAACTTATATTTAATGATTACCTGATCTGACATTTATTCATTGTGACCAAAAGAATATCTGGAGATGTGCTTTCTAATACTGTGCCAAAATTCAATTACATTCTGGCTATGCATAGTAACCTTATAAAAAATATGATGTCGGTTTGGCCTACGATGTTATGAATGAATCCATGCTGGCTTCTACTACTCATCGCTTTCTTATGAGAGGGATTAAGTAACTTGCTCATAGTGTAGTTAGTAAGTGAAGACCTGAAATCTGAACCTAGGCTGATATATCGCTAAAACCTTGCCCTTTCCACAATGCCTCCATCCGTTTTCATTGGGATGGGAAAAGGTCCTCCTTTTTCTGTTTTTATTTCTTGCCAATTTAATGAGATGTTGTCAGAGTGCAGTCTTGGCCCGTAGGCATGCTCAAGGGCACTGCTTCAGTTCCCTGGGGATATACAGGCAGCCATTGTTTTTCTGTTCTTTCTTTTTCTATTTATTTATTTTTTTAATTTAATGAGACAGTGTCTTGCTTTGTCGCCCAGGCTGGAGTGCAGTGGTGCAATCATGGCTCATTGTAATCTAGAACTCCTGGGCGCAAATGACCCTCCCCAAGCAACTATTCTTAACAGCTTCTTGAACTCTGTACCAAGATGTTCTGCTGAATTACCCATTTGATGTACAGATTGAAACCTAAACTAGAAAGGCAGCTGTGAAGTTTCTTTATGAGCAAAGCATTTCTAAAAGATGATTAGGACAGTAAATTATTTGTCTATGTGAAATGTTTACTTAACATTCTTTTACCTCTCAGAATATCAATATTTCAAATATTAAGGAGTTCTGCACAATTTTTTAGTTTGAAGGAGAGTTCAACATTTGTCTTTGTTTTCTCCTTTTTAAACACCTTTAATCTAAGGCATATTAAAGCTTAGAAATGCCAAGAAGTCACTTAAGACATACCCATGTACTTGATAAAGGTGTCTATGCTAGATTTAAACAAGAGAAGAGAAAAACAACAATCTCCTTAAGTAGAAGGGTTGTCTACTGAGGCTGTTTTGCTGGATTTCATAGAACGTTGTAAGTGCAAAATCACATTCTTGAGGTTGTGGTCGTGTTGAAGGGCTAAGTCCAGAGGAAGAGGAAAGATTCTGAACAAAGGAAGACTGAAGCTGACAAGCAGGGAGAAAAACCCCCACAGAGGAGTCTGTACATTCAAGAGAAGTGGTGGGTGTCCTCACTGGAATACTTAGAGACGCACTGCACAAAATAACAGAGGCGCTTCTGTGGGGACCATCACAAACTGGCAGCCACTCAGAAAAGTTCATCCACCAGACGCAGCTGCTTAGGGCTGTCTGGCTCTCTGAGCTCCCAGGGTGAGGGCTGGCTGGCTGCTGTCTCACAAGAAAATGGCCGGTGGGTCCCTAAGTCCTTGTGCTGCACAGGATGCTACCGATGTGATGCATCTGAGGCTGAGCACGCATGAGAGCCCTTGAAAAGAACCCTGCCAGGCCATTCATTTCATTTCATTCATACAAATACATTGTTTCTCCACTAAATCTTCATGGGAAACTAACAGTCCCATCCCGGTGTCCTCCAATCAATCTAGATATTTTCTACTGGTTTTATTTAGTGTTCAGAAAACAATGTTGCCAAGATTGCTGGTTGCTCCCTCCCCGGATCTATTCTCCATTCCTTCTGTAGAAATTGCAGCATGATGCTGAACTGGACACAAAGCTGCCTGGAATAAAGCCTGCACTGTCCAGCTTTTCTCTCCACTGTGAACAGCAATGGCAATAAGTTCTGGCCAGTGACTTCTAAGTAGAAGTGTTATTGGACAGCTTCCAGGAAAACACCCTCAGGACACCATGTGAGTGCCCGTTGCCTGTTCCTGGGAACATGGATATGATGGCTGATGCTTCAACCATCACATTGCACCATGAGGATGGAGGCCACAGGCTGGGGCAGTTGGAAGACAAGAGAGCTAGAAAGAACTTCTTCCTTGTTAAAGCAAAACAACCATCCCAACCCTGGATTATCAACCTTCAGATTCCCTTGAAGGCAGAAGTAAACTGTAATTTGGTGAAGGCTTCTTTCACCTGCAGCCAATGTTAATCCTACCTGATATTAATACAAATCAATATAAATATTAGTATGAGTATTAAAAATATAAGAAAGAAGTTACTAACCGTCCTCTGCATACTATTGCTTTAGCATTTTCTATGTAATACACATCCTTTCAATTCTGCTATGAAATGATGGCCTACAGTTTAAGGAAATTGTAGGATTCCTAACCTGTCTACCTGAATATCAATTATTAGTCTGTTCTTGCACTGCTATAAAGAATTACCTGAGACTGGGTAATTTATAAAGAAAAGAGGTTTCATTGGCTTACGGTTCCATAGGCTGTACAGGAAGCATGACTGGGGAGGCCTCAGGGAACTTTCAATTGTGGTGGAAGGCCAAGGAAAGCAGGCACATCTGACATGGCTGGAGCAGGAGAGAAGAGAGAGGTGGGGACGTGCTATAAACTTTTAAACAACCAGATCACATGATAATGCACTCATTATCATGAGAATAGCACCAAAATGGATGCACGTCCCCATGATCCATTCACTTCCCACCAGGCCCAACCTCCAACATTGGGGATTACGACTAGACATGAGATTTGGGTGGGGACACAGACCCAAACCATATCAATTGACTTAGAAGAAAATGTATCTAATTGAAAATACAGCCAATAATATGAACATTACAGTGCCAAGCAGAGCAGATAACAGCTTGTATGTATATTTATTTTTAAGTTTCTTTAGAACATTGAAGGAGCAAAAAAGTTTCTAAAGCTGAAGGTTCTGGATCCCTCATTCTCTGCTTCTCCAAAGATCCTCAAATGTATGAGATTAAAACTTAAGAGAGTGATAAGATGGGAGTCATCAATATATAGGTGGCAATGGAAGCAAAGGCCTGAATACAATTATGCAAGAAGAGGGGATGGTGAGAAGAGGAACTCTGAGAGTACTGCAGAAAGTGCACTTTTTTTTTTGTTTGTTTGTTTGAGATGGAGTCTCACTCTGTTGCTCAGACTGGAGTGCAGTGGTGTGATCTCAGCTCACTGCAACCTCCACCTCCCAGGTTCAAATGATTCTTGTGCCTCAGCCTCCCAAGTAGCTGGGATTACAGGCATGTGCCACTATGCCCCGCTAATTTTTGTATTTTTAGTAGAGACAGGGTTTCACCATGTTGGACAGGCTGGTTTTGAACACCTGATCTCAAGTGATCCGCCCACCTCTGCCTCCCAAAGTGCTGGGATTACAGGCATAAGCCACCATGCCAGGCTAAAAAAGTTCACATTTAGGTGATATTAGATATATCATTGGATATATCTCTGCACGCAAACTAATTTGGCTGGTTTTTGTTTGCATTCTGTGGCAAAGTCAGTTATAAAGTCAGTTTTTGATTAGACTTTCCAAGTCCTTTGAAGTAACATAATACTTGTGTGCAAGCCCAATCTGTGTTAGAGAAAAGCAAAACTAGGAAAGCAGCATTTTTTGGAAGGGAAAACCTTCTTTATATCAGGCACCACAGTCCTACCAAAGTCCTTCTTTAGGGGCATCTGGGAAAAGGAAGGGAATCACTAACTCCAATCTTAACCCTGACTTGAATCCTCACATTGACCTTGACCCGGGAAGATATTATCATCTAAGCCACTTTTTTTCATTTTATCTAGAATTGGTCACTTACACACGAAGACAGGCTGGAAAATGGGAGGGAATAAAGTTCCTGAGAAACTGACCTGCCTTTTTGGAGCTGGAATCAGAATGGAAATTTGGAACTTGGAAGACTTCCTGTTTTTTTTTTTTTCATCTGTTTATATTTTCTGTAATTATTTCCTTTTTGCGAATACATGGTATTTTGTAAAGTTCTCTATTCGTGTAAAGACAGTTTCTTCTTTTTATTTCTGTTCCTCAATGCCTTGCATTATTGCTTGCTAAATATATTTCACCATTTTATTTACTCCAGGCTGAAGCACTGACAGCATTGTGTGGCTTCCCCACATCCAACTCCGAGCTGCACATTTCACAGATAAATCACTGCAATTATTCACGCTCTTGAAAACGAACAGGAGGTGTAAGACCAAACTAATGTGCACCTTTAGCCCACTCCAATGACACTTTGGAAACTGACTGCTGGAACCCTTAACTTTGGCTCTGTATTTCCAGCCCCTCCAGCAGTATGAGATAATTGAGGTTGTGGAATGAGCTGGGAAATTTTATTTTTCAAAAGCAACCAACCATACCTGTATATTTGTAAGGATTTTTATTGAGTCCTGCAGTGTCAATCCTCAGGGTTGGCTAGTTCATCAACAAACTCAGAAACAAACTGAAAACGAGAGGTTTGGAATTCAGAGAGAACTTTCAAAGCTAGGGCTAGACATGTTTGCATTAGGTTGCTCTGTTTTATTTTTAGAAGGCAACTGTTTTCTCACGAGCAATTTTCTTAGGTAGCTTAAAATGCAATTATAGCCACAAATTTGAATCTTCTTTCCTTGAAAAAATGGGGAAAAAAGAAAAGGAAGATTGCTAAAAATTATTTCCTATTCTAGTATGAGGTAGAAAGAGCTTTCTAATATTTTTTCCTCAGGTAAATGAACAAAAAATGACCCACATAAGTACCTTGAATTGACTTTGTAAGGATAAAGGCAATCACTGTTTATGCTTAGGAAATGTATCACATCGGGACCTTAATATTGAGTACAACCTCTTACCCCAGCATAGTTGCTAAGTTTTGCTAAATTTTTTTTTCTGCTGGAAAAGTTTATTGTTTCATTGCCGGGGAGCACCTCCCAGTCCCTTGGGAAAAGGCCTTGGTTCTCACAAGTGGTTCATATTTTAATCCTGTTTATTCCTGCCCTTTCTATTTTAAATGTTTTCAAAATGAAATCTCCAAATTGCATTCTATACAAGGAAATATTGTTGGAAAATACTAGGGTATAACTCATTCTCACAAAAGCAATTGTTTTAGATAATTTTTAAAAATCCTTCTTTCTCACAAGAAGAAGCTGAGAAAATAATTTCAAGAATTCCCACTCACTGAAAGCCGGTTTTCTGAAAGCCAATCTATAGAATAATCTGACATGTCAAATTTACATGAATTTACAAAGTTTACTAATAATGAATTTAATAAGAATGTTAAATTCACTAGGGGCTTTCACAAAATGTTCAACTTTTCAAAATTTCAGCATCTACTATAGGAGTCCTTCAGTCCATACTTTCTTCTTAATATACAAAGTCATTTTAGCTAAATTCTGATTTACTTTTAGATGGTTTTAAACTTAAAATTTAAAGCTGATAGAACTATGAAAATGTTCCTGATAGGGCTAATAAACATGTAAGTAAAATTGATAAACCTGATAAGTTGGTCATTTGGCAAATTTGCTTGGTGTAAACTTGATGGGTGGTGACTGAACAAGACTTTGCCCCATTATACAGTGTAATGTGTACACAGCATAAATACGGGGGCGCCATTTACACAGAGTATAATATGAATTGGGCCCCCTGGAGTTGTGCAACACAGAGGCCCTAGACTTAACTTGGATCATAAGATGTCTGGCCCGAGCCAAGTGGCACGTTGTGAGCTCTGTTAACTAAACTAACAAGTCCAGTCTAATTTGGAGGAGCACACAGATCCTAGGAGTTCATAGTAAGAGGATGAAGGAGAGTCAGCAGCACAGCTTATAGGGTATGTGCTACAGACTGAATGTGTATGTACCCACCCTAATTCATATGTTAAATCCTAATACTCAATGTGATATTTGGAGATGAGGCCTTTGGGAGGTGATTAGGTCATGAGGGTATAGTCCTCATAAATGGGATTAATACCTTTATAAAAGAAGTCCCAGAGAGTTTCCTTGCCCTTTCTACCATGTAAAGACCCAGCAAGAAGACAGCTATCTATGAATTAAGAAGTAGGTCCTCACCAGACACAAAATCTGCTGGTGCATGTATCTTGAGTTTCCCAGCCTCCAGAATCGTGAGAAATAAATTTCTGCTGTTTATAAGTCACACAATTTACAGTATTTTTAAATAGCAGCCTGAATGGAGCAAAGCAGTATGTTAGAATCATCTGGGGGTTTTAAAGATCTTCATATTCAGGTTGTTCCCCAGACCAATTAAATGAGACTCTTTTGGTGGGGTCCCGGCATGAACATTTTAAAAAACCTTCTTAAGTGATTGCAACATGCAACTGTTCTATAAGAAAGGATTTGGCTGGCATTGTCTACAGTTCCAGAGAGGGAGATTTCAAATTCTTAGAATTCCCTTCAGTGATGATAGTGTCTTTGTTATTCATGGTGGGCCCTTGGACCACACCTGAGTTTACACTAAGGCAATGACTCAGAATGAGAACTAGGCATGCTAGGAAGACCAGCCTTGTGATTAGAAGGTTGCGTCTTTCAACAACAGTGATATTAGTCCAACCTCCAGCGTGGGGAAGGTGGCTGGAGACTCAGTTCAATCATGTGGCCAATGATTCAATCAATCATGTCTATTAAAACTCTGGGCACTAAGGCTTGGGGGAGCTTCCTATGCAGGGATACTGATGTATCCTGACTCCTTGGGGAGATGGCATGGAAGTTATGCATCTGGGACCCTCCTAGATCCCACCCTATGTGTATTGTCATTCGACTGGTCCCAGTCTGTGTCGCTTGCAATAAAACTGTAATCATAACAATAGTACTTTCTTGAATTCTCTAAGTCATTCTGGCAAATCATTGAACCTGAAAAGATAGTAGGAACTCCCAAATTTGTAGCCAGCTGGTCAGAAGTGCAGGTGACCTGGGGACTCCTGAACTTGCAGCTGGCATCTGAAATGAGGGCAGTCTTATCGAGGACTTCCTGTAAACCTATGGATTCTGATGCTAACTCTGGGTGATCAGCATTAGAACTGAATTGCTGCATCACAGAAACCAAGTGTGAGAACCACTATTCTAGGAAAAGGTGGTTCAGAGCATCCAACAAGCGCTGCAATCAAAAGATTCATCCAGGATCAGAGCAGGGATTTCACTGGGGTACCGTTAGAATGGGGGTTTATGAAAGGAGGTAGAGGGCAGACAGAATGAGGCACAGTGTTTTGGCCTCAAAGTCTCATATGAGAATAAGAATAGAAATTATAAACCAGGACAAAAGGTCAGTGCCTATATATTGCAGGACACTATAGCTCACACTCAGATATGCTCCATTGTCCCCAGAAGCAGAGGACTTAGGTACAGAGCCAAAGGCTCTTTCTAGCATTGACGTTACCAACAGTCATTAGAAGGAAGCTCTCTAACCAGGATGGGTCTTATGACTAGAGTGAAACTGAACCAGCTAGTGCTAGAATTTTCATTCATATAGTTGGATGGTCTGTGGCCAATTAGTACAAGATTTAAAGAATTTAAATTCTTCCAGTGAGTGAGTTCTTAAATAAAATATGCTGAACATATAATACTTTTAATATGTTTTGGTGTCTTGGATGTCTTTATAATGAAGATTGAATGAAACATTCTTTTCAAAATTGGATTGTCACCAAGAAAGGTGAGCTGACCCAAGGCCCAAGAGATCCCTCACCCCTTCCATTGTGAGAAGACAGAAATTGTCCATGAGCTAGAAAGCAGATGTGTGGCCTTGATCTTGGACTTCCCAGCCTCCGGACCTGTGGGAATTTCTGTTGTTTATAAGGCACTCAGTTTATGGTATTTTTGTTATAGCAGAAGGCATAGACTAAGACACACAGTTAGAATGCCTAATGTTCTAAAGTTCTGTGAGATGTATGGTGTCCATCTCCACCATGGGGTTATACATGCCGGCTCTGTGACCAGCCCTCACCTTGCTGCATGGGATTGGTTAAGCCCTGAAATGCTTGCCTCTGCAACTGTCTGTTTGCTTTGCTTTCTTTATTGATGAATGTTCTCTGCTGATTGATTCTTCTTTCTTTCTCCCTTCCTTTCTCTCTCTCTTTATTGCTTCCTTCCTTTCTTTCTCTCTCTTTTCTCTTTTGAGGCAGGGTCTCACTCTTGTCACTCAGGCTGGAGTGCAGTGGCACAATCACAGCTCACTGCAGCCTCAACTTCCAGGGCTCAGGTGATACTCTCACCTCAGCCTCGTAAGTAGCTGGAACCACAGGCATGTGCCACCATGCCAGGCTAATTTTTAATAGAGATGGGGTTTCACTATATTGCCCAGGCTGGTCTGAAACTCCTGAGTTCAAGCGATTCTTCTACTTTGGCTTCCTTAAGTGCTGGGATTACAGGTGTAGACTACGGCAACCAGCCTGATTCTTCATTCTTTACACGTCATTAACTTTAATCAGGTTACTGCCACATAAGGCCTGAGAGTAATTCTGTCTCTTTATCAAGGTGACTTTGCACAGTTCTCCTCTGGTTTGTTATGGAGTGAGTTTATGTTTGCCTCTCAGAGGATAATTTTTAAAATTATCATTGTTGTTTCTTCAGGTATGAAAAATATTTTTACTTGTAAAATACAGAAAAACATAAAGTATAAAAATCATTCATAATTTCACCACCTAGTTGGAACTTAATTATGTTTTCTTGGGCCAGGTGTGGTAGATCATGCCTGTAATCCCAGCATTTTGGGAAGCCAAGAAGAAGAATCACTGGAGTCCAGGAATTCAAGACCAGCCTGAGAAATATAGCAAGATCTCATCTGTACAAAAAATTTAAAAGTTAGCTGGGTGTAGTGGCTTGCACCTGTAGATCTAGCTACTCAGGAGGCTGAGGCAGGAGGATTGCTTGAGCCCAGGAGTTTGAGGCTGCACTGAGCTATGATCATGACACTGCACTCTAGCCTGGGCAACAGGGAAAGATTCTGCCTCAAAAAAAAATAAAATAAAATATTTTCTTTACTTACAACATTTATTTCTAGGTGGCTATGAGTATTCTGCTTTTAAGAACAACTTTAATGAGATACTAGTTACATACCATAAAATTTACCTATTTTAAGTTTACAATTCAGGCCAGGTGCGGTGGCTGATGCCTGTAATCCCAGCACTTTGGGAGGCCGAGGCAGTCGGGTCACTTGAGGCCAGGAGTTTGAGACTACCCCGGTCAACATGGTGAAACCCCATCTGTACTAAAAATACAAAAATTAGCTAGGTGTAGTGCTGCATGCCTGTAATCCCAGCTATTTGGGAGATTGAGGCAGGAGAATTGCTTGAATCCAGGAGGCAGAGGTTGCAGTAAGCTGAGATCACGTCACTGCACTCCAGCCTGGGCAACAGAGTGAGATTCTACCTCAAAAAAAAAAAAAAAAGCAAAAACAAAAATCACAAAAAACACTCACTAAATTGTGTATGTATGTGTGTGTGTGTATATATATATATATATATATATATTTTTTTTTTTTTTTTTTTTTTGAGACTGCAGTCTCACTCTGTCAGCCACTGGATTGCAGTGGCGCGATCTTGGCTCACTGCAACCTCCACCTCCCGAGTTGAAGCAATTTTCCTGGCTCAGCCTCCTGAGTAGCTGGGATTACAGGTGTGCACTATCACACCTGGCTAATTTTTATATTTTTTGATTTTTTTGTTGTTGGGTTTTTTTTTTTTTTACGATGGAGTTTGACTCTTGTTGCCCAGGCTGGAGTGCAATGCAGCGATCTCGACTTACTGCAACCTCTACCTTCACTATTATAAATAATGTTGCTGTGAACATTTATGTGCAAGTCTTTGTGTGGGTATATATCATCATTTCTCTGGGTCAATATCCAGAAGTGGAATTGCTGTATTGTATGGTAAAATTATGTTATTCTTTTTTGAGACAGGGTCTCACTCTGTTGCCTAGGCTGGGGTGCAGTGGCAAGATCATAGCCTACTGTAGTCTTGAACTCTTGGGCTCGAGCAATCCTCCCTCCTCATTCTCCCAAAGTGCTGGGATTACAAGCATGAGCTACCATACCAGGCAGTTAATTTATGTTTAATTTTTAAAGAAAACTGCCAGACTCTTTTGAAAAGTGGCCCTATCATTTAAAATTCCCATTAGCAGTGTAGAGAATTCCATTTTCTTCACATTATTGCCCACACTTGGTATTGTCTGACTTTTTGATTATAGTCATTCTAGTGGGTATGAAGTAGTATCTCATTGTGGTTTTAATTTTCATTTTCCTAATAATTAATGATGTTGATCATCTTTTCATGTGCATATTAGTTACTTGCATATTTTCTTTGCTGGTATGTCCATCCATTCTTTTGTCTTAAAAATTGAGTTTTTAAAATTGTTGATTTGAAGAAGTTCTTGATATATTCTAGATACTAGTCATTTGTTAAATATATGACTTGAAAATATTTTCCCCCATTCTGTGGCTTATCTTTTCATTTTCTTTTAAAAAACATTTTAAAATTTATTTTATTTTTTAGAGGTGAGGTCTCACTCTGTTGTTCAGGCCGGAGTACAGTGGCATCTTTTTAGCTTGCTGTATCCTTGAAGTCCTAGGCTAAAGTGATCCTCCTGCCTTAGCCTCCCAAGCAGTTGAGATTACAGGCACATGCCACTATGGCTGGTTAATTTTAAATTTTTTGTAGAGATATGTCCTCTCTATGTTGCCTAGGATGATCTTGAACTGCTGGCCTTAAGCATTCTCTCTCCTAGGCCTCCCAAAGTGCTGAGATTACAGGCATGAGCCAAGACAGCCTGGCCCTTTTCATTTTCTTAATGGCGTCTTTTGAAGTGCAGAAGGTTCTTCCTTTCTTCCTTTTTTTCTTTCGAGACGGAATCTCCGTCTGTTGCCCAGGCTGGAGTGTAGTGGTGCAATCTTGGCTCACTGCAACCTCTGCCTCCCAGGTTCAAGCGATTCTTCTGCCTCAGCCTCCCTAGTAGCTGGGACTACAGGCATGTGCCACCACACCTAGTAGGTTTTTGTATACCTACTAGAGACAGGGTTTGGCCGTATTGGCTAGGCTGGTCTCGAACTCCTGACCTCGTGATCTACCCACCTTGGCCTCCCAAAGTGCTGGGATTACAGGCGTGAGCCACTGCACCTGGCCAAAATAATTTTTTGCTTTTAATTTTTGTGGGTACATAGTAGGTATATATATTTATGGAGTACATGAGGTAATTTAATACAGGCATGTAATACATAATAATCACATCAGGGTAAATGGGATGTCCATCACCTCAAGCATTTATTCTTTGTGTTACAAACAAACCAGTTATACACTTTGAGTTATTTTTAAATATACTATAAAGTTATTATTGATTATAATCACCCTGTTGTACTACCAAATACAAGATTTTATTCATTTTTTCTAAGTATTTTTTGTACCCATTAACAATCCCTATTTTCCCCCCATCCCTCCACTATCCTTCCCAGCCTCTGGTAACCATCCTTCCACCCTCTATTTCCATGAGTTCAATTCTTTTTATTTTTAGCTCCCACAAATAAGTGAGAACATGCAAAGTTTGTCTTTCTGTGCCTAGCTTATTTTAGTTAGTGACTTTCCGTTCCATCCATGTTGCTGCAAGTGACAGGCTCTGAATCATACTCCACTGTATATATGTACCACATTTTCTTTATCCATTCATCTATTAATGAAAACTTGGGTTGCTTCCTGATACAGTTTGGCTCCATGTCCCCACCAAGGTCTTACCTTGAATTGTAATAATCCCCATGTGTCAAGGGCAGGACTAGGTGGAGATAATTGGATCATGGGGGCAGTTTCCCCCATGCCGTTCTAGTGATAATGAGTGAGTCTCATGTGTTCCAATGGTTTTGTAAGCATCTGACATTTCCTCTGATTGCACTCACTCCATCCTGCCACCCTGTGAAGAAGGCACCTGCTTCTCCTTTGCCTTGTGCCATGATTGTATGTTTCCTGAGGCATCCCCAGCCATGTGGAACTGTAAGTCAATTAAACCTCTTTCCTTTATAAATTACCCAGTCTCTGGTATTTCTTCATAGGAGCATGAGGATGGACTAATACTCTTCCAAATCTTGGGTACTGTGAATAGTGCTGAAATAAATATGAAAGTGCAGATATATCTTTGATATACTGATTTCCTTTCTTTGGGGTATATGCTTAGCCGCAGGATTGCTGGATTGTGTGGTACCTGTATTTTAAGTTTTCTGAGGAATCTCGAAATTGTTCCCCATAGTAGTTTACTAAATTACATTTCTACCAACAGTGTACAAGGTTCCCCTTTTCTCCACATCTTCAATAGCATTTGTTATTGCCTGTCTTTTGAATAAAAACCTTTTTAACTGGGGTGAGATAATATTTCCTTGTAGTATTGATTTGCATTTATCTGATGATCAGTGATGTTGAGCACCTTTTCATAAACCTGTTTGCTATTTGTATGTCTTCTTTTAGTAATATCTATTCAGATCTTTTGCCCATTTTTGATTGAATCATTAGATTGTTTCCTGTAAAGTCGTTTGAGTTCATTATATATTCTTGTTATTAATTCCTTATCAGATGGGTAGTTTGCAAATATTTTCTCTCATTCTGTGGGTTGCCTCTTCACTTTGTTGTTGTTTGTGTCTTTTGCTGTGCAGAAGTTCTTAACTTGATGTGATCCCATTTGTCCATTTTTGCTTTGGTTGCCTGTGCTTGTGGGGTATTACTCAAGAAATCTTTGCCCACTGCCCAGTGTTTTCTTTTAGTAGTTTCATCATTTGAGGTCCTAGATTTAAGTCTAGATTTAAGAGTTTTCTCAATGTTTTCTTTTAGTAGTTTCATGGTTTGAGGTCCTAGATTTAGGTCTTTAATCCATCTTGATTTTTGTATATGGCTAGAGATACAGGTCTAGTTTCATTCTTCCGCATATGGATATTCCATTTTCCCAGCACTATTTATTGAAGATTGTCTTTTCATCAATGTTCTTGGCATCTTTGTTGAAAAGGAGTTCACTGGAGATGTTTGAATTTGCTTCTGGGCTCTCCATCTTGTTCCATTGGTCTATGTGTCTGTTTTCATTCCAGTATTACACTGTTTTGGATACTATAGCTCTGTGGTATAATTTGAAGTCAGGTAATGTGATTCTTCCCGTTTTCTTCTTTTTGCTCAGGATAGCTTTGGCTAATCTAGGTCTTTTGTGTTCCATATAAATTTTAGGATTCATTTTTCCATTTCTGTGAAGAATGTAATTGGTGTTTTTTAGGGATGGCATTGAATCAGTAGATTGCTTTGGGTAGTACAGACATTTTAACAATATTGATTCTTCCAATCCATGAACATGGAATATCTTTCTATTATTTTGTGTCCTCTTTAGTTTCTTTCATCAATGTTTCATAGTTTTCATTGAGAGATCTTTCATTTCTTTGGTTAAATTAATTCCTAGGTAATTAATTTTATGTGCATCTATTGTAAATGGGATTACTTTCTTGATTTCCTTTTCAGATTTTTCACTGTTGGTAAATAGAAATGCTACTGATTTTTGTATGTTGATTTGGTATCCTGCAACTTTACTGAATTTGTTTGTCAATTCTAATAATTTTCTGGAGGAGACCTTAGGCTTTTTCAAATATAAGATCATATCATCTGCAAGCAAGGATAATTCGATTTCTTCCTTTCCAATTTGGATGCCCTTTATTTCTTTTTCTTGTCTGACTGCTCTAGTTAGGACTTTCAGTATTATGCTGAATAACAGCGGTGACAGCGGGCATCCTTGTCATGTTCCAGATATTAGAGGAAAGCTTTTCAGTTTTTCCTCATGCAGTGTGATACTAGTTATGGGTCTGTCATATACGTCATTTATTATGTTGAGGTATGTTCCTTCTATCCCCAATTTTTTTAAGGTTTTTGTCATGAACGGATATTGAACTTTATCATATGCTTTTTCAGTATCAATTGAAATGTTCATATGATTTTTGTCCTTTATTCTGTTGATATGATACATCACATTGGTTGATTTGTGTGTGTTGAACCATCCTTGAATCTCTGGGATAAATCCTATCTATCATGATGAATGATCTTTCTAATGTGTTGTTGAATTCGGTTTGCTAGTATTTTGTTTGCTAGGATTTTTGCATCAATATTCTTCAGGGATATTGGCCTGTGGTTTTTTTCTTTACTTTTCTGTCTTTTTGTTTTGTTTTGTTCTGATGTTTCTTTGTCTGGTTTTGGCATCAGGGTCATACTGGCACCATAGAATGAATTAGAAAGTATTCCCTCCTCTGTTTTTTAGAATAGTTTGAGTAGGATTGGTATTAGTTCCTCTTTAAATGTTCGGTAGAATTCAGCAGGGAAGCGAAGCCATTGAATCCTAGACTTTTGCTTGCTAACAGACTTTGTATTATGGTTTCAATCTCATTACCTGTTATTGTTCTATTCAGGTTTTGGATTGAAGAACTTCCTTTAGCATTTCTTGAAGGACATGTCTGGTGTTGATGAAATCCCTCAGCTTTTGTTTGTTTGGAAAAGCCTTTTTTTTTTTTTTTTTTTTTTTTGAGACGGAGTCTCGCTCTGTTGCCCAGGCTGGAGTGTAGTGGCACGATCTTGGCTCCCTGCAACCTCTGCCTCCCAGGTTCAAGCAATTCTCCTTCCTCAGCCTCCCAAGTAGCAGGGATTACAGGCGCCCACCACCATGCCCAGCTAATTTTTGTATTTTTAGTAGAGACAAGGTTCTGCCATGTTGGCCAGGCTGGTCTTGAACTCCTGACCTCAGGTGATCCACCCACCTCAGCCTCCCAAAGTGCTGGGATTACAAGCGTGAGCCACTGCACCTGGCCAGAAAAGTCTTTATTTGTCCTTCATATTCAAAGGATATTTTTTGCTAGATATACTACTCTAGGGTAAAAGTTTTCTTCTCTCAGCCACTCTCTCCTGGCCTGTAAGGTTTCCGCTAAGAAGTCTGCTGCCAGACGTATAGGAGCTCCCTTGTATGTTATTTCCTTTATCTTGCTGCTTTTGGGATCCTTTCTTTATCCTTGACCTTTGGGAGTTTGAGTATTAAATGCCTTGAGATAGTCTTCTTTGGGTTAAATCTGCTTGATGTTCTATAATCTTCTTTTACTTGAATGTTGATATCTTTTCTTAGGTTTGGGAAGTTCTCTGTTATCATCCCTTTGAATAAACTTACTGCCCTTATCTCTTTATCTCTTCCTCTACCTTCTCTTTAAGACCAATAACTCTTAGATTTGCCCTTCTGAGACTATTTTCTACATCTTGTAGATGTGGTTCATTCTTTTTCATTCTTTTTTCTTTTGTCTCCTCTGACTGTATATTTTCAAATAGCCTGTCTTCTTTTCTTTCTTCTGCTTGATCAGTTCTTTCTTCTGCTTGATCAAGTTTGCTATTAAGAGACTTAGATGCATTCTTCAGTGTGTTAATTGCATTTTTTCAACTCTAGGATTTCTGCTTGATTCTTTTAAATTATTTCAATCTACTAAATTTATGATAGAATCCCAAATTTCCTCTCTGTGTTATCTTGAATTTCTTTGAGTTTTCTCAAAACAGCTATTTTGAATTCTCTGTCTGAAAGGTCACATACCTGTTTCTCCAGGATTTGTCTTGGTGCTTGTGGATGTTCATCGGAGTCTGGGCATTGAAAAGTTGGGTACTTATTGTAGTCTTTGTAGTCTGGACTTGTTTGTGTCTGTCTTTCTTGGGAAGGCTTCCCAGGTATTTGAAGGTACTTGGTCCCCAAGCCCAATAATTCTGTGGTTCTTGCAGACTCATAGAGGTACTGTCTTGGTGGTGTTGGATAAGATCAAGTGTTCTCTGGATTACCAGGCAAGAAACTCTTGTTCTCTTCCCTTACTTTCTCTCCAACAGAGTCTGTCCCTCTCTCTTTCTCTTGCTCTCTCTCTCTCTGTCTCTGCTGAACTGCCTGGGTTGAGAGTGGGGAGACACAAGCACACCTGTGGCCACCACCACTGGGACTGTGCTTGGTCAGATCTGAAGCCAGCACAGCACTGGGTCTCACCCAAGGCCAGGTTTAACCCCTACCTGGCTACTGCCTGTGTCTGTTCAAGGCCCTGGGGCTCTATGATCAGCAGGTGGTGAAACCAGCCAGGCTTGGGTCCTACTCTTCAGGGTGGCAAATTCTCTCAGACCCCAGGCAGGTCCAGAGATGGCATTCAGCAGCCAGGAACTGGAGTCATTAGAAATCTACCTGGTACTCTATTCTATTGAGGCTAAGCTGGCACAAAAAACCATGAAACAAGGTCCTTCTCACTGTTGCCTCCCCTTCCCACAGGCAGGTGGCACTCTCCCTGTGGCCACCACCACCACAGTCCTACCGGGTACTGCCAAGTTACCACCAGTGTTCACTTAACGCCCAAGGCATTCAATCAGCTTTTGAAGAATGCTGCCAGGCCTAGGACTCACCCTTCAGGGCAGTGGGTTTTCCTCTGGTCCAGGGCAGGTCCAGAAATGCTGCCCAAGAGCCAAGTCCTGGAACTGAGGACCCCAAGAGCCCACCTGGTGCTCTAGTCCACTGTAGTTGAGCTGATACCTGAAGACTCTTCGAGACTCACCCAAGGCTCATGGCTTACTGCCTGGGTATTGCTGCTGGTTTTTGAGAGCCCAAGGGCTCTTTAGTCAGCAAATGATAAATCCTGCCAGGACTGGGTCCTTCCCTTCAAGGCAGTAGGTTCCCTTCTGGCCCAGGGTGTGACTAGACACATTGTCTGGGAGCTAGGACCTGGAATGGTGGCCTTATGACTCTCCCTGCTGCTCTATCTTTTAATGGCTGAGCTACTATCCAAGATACAAGACAAAGTCCTCTTTTCTCTTTGCTCTCTTCTGCTTAAGCAGAAAAAAAGAGTCACTTTTGTTGCTGCAAGCTGTGCTGTCTGGGGTTGCGGGAGGGGTGGAATAAGCACTTCCTTAGCCACTCTGACTGGTGTTCTAGGTCCATTGGTTCTACATCCAGCACAGCACTAGTGCTTGCTTAGGAATTGTAGCTCTTGTGGCGTAGACTGCATTTCAAGTTTATTTAGGACCTCAGAGCATTTTAGCCCTTGATGCTTGCCAAGGTCAAGTTCTGACTCCTGGGATGGGCGATTTCCCTCTGGCTAGGGCTGGTCTAGACTCTCCCTTCATAGGCAGGCATCAACAGAGTTTAACCTGGTTTTGCTTTCCACTGTGACAGGGCAGCACTAAGTTCACAGCAGGGTCCCACAATCGCTGTGCTCTCCTCCTTCAAGCGCACAGTTTCTCTCTCCATGCTATGCAGCCCTGCCAGGGGATAGGGGAGGGGTGGTGTCAGCAATTCAAGACTGTCCTTCCTACCCTCTTCAGTGCCTCTTTCAGCAATTTAAAGTTAAAACCAGGTTCTGTGGTTGCCACCTGATTTTTGCGTGTAGAGAGTTGTTAAATTGGTGCTTTTTGTGTGTAGGTAGTTGTCAAATTGGTGATCCTGTGGGGTGGACAAAGGCTTCTATTTGGCCATGTGGTTCAGTCCTCTTCCTTGATTACTGCAGTTCTATATGAAGTTTTGAAGTCGGAAACTTTATCTTTTTGCTTTTTAAATTATAACCTCCACATGGTATGGCTTTTCTATTTCCTTTCTTGCTGTGAGCTCCCATACCTGGTTGCTATCAGTGTAAGCAATTATATAACTATCTCTTCTTTTAAAACCAGCTCATCTTAATTATATGCTTTGGTCTGGAAACCAAGAAACAATGTTTTACATTGATATAATGTCCCCACCATGCATCGGCTACCAGCACAGAGAGAAGATAGAAATAACAGCCCCTGATAGTTTTCAAATGGAGAATACTCTATCTCACTTACTCCCATGTTGACATATAAAGTTCATAACAAAGGAAGCGATTGTCTTGCTTTATTCTCTGGTCATACCTCACCCAGTGTACTGAGTTTTTATCTGGACATCATTATATGGGTTTTTCTAGTAAACACAACTTGCTTTCCCTCTGGGACATGAATTCTATCCCCATGTAAAGCCCTGTACTGCTGATAAACTTGTTTTTACTCCTTGCTTCTGACCAATCAGGATATTGCACTCCTTTGCTGAGAGTGATTGGTCCAGGAGAAAGCATCTGACACATTCGGAGCTACTGAGATGCAGTGAGACTTTTTCTGGGATTTCTGAGAGATTCCCATTCTTCTGTACTAGACTTGAGGTTGTAAGAAGGTAAGTGTGGACCTCTTTAACCATCTTGCTATGCTGAATGAAATGCCTGCCTAGATGTAGGCCCTTCCTAGGAGAAAACAGAGCTAGGAGAGAAGAGAGACAGTGAATATTGATTCTTGGGTCTTCTGTGAGCCGCTGTATCAAATCATGCCTTCAGTGAATCTTACTCTGGAGATTTAAACTGTGCAAGCTAGCTTCAACTAGGTTTTCTGCCACATGCAACCAAAATAGTTTAATTGATTCACACGGTTTAAGAGAGACACTGATAAATTAGAACAAGTCCAGAAAAGAAGGGCCAGGGGGTGAATATGATCAGAATTGTGTCAGAGGGGGAAAACTGAAGGCTGTTTGGCTTGATGAAAAAAGGTCTAGTGTGTATGTGTCCCAAGAGACAAAGAATGATAATGGTGTGGGGGTGGATACTAAACATAGAGTCATTTTCCAATACGTAAGAGAGTTTCAGTGTACAGAGTGATTAAATTTGTTCCACTGGGCTCCAGGGAGATAAATTGGAATTAATAATAGGAAGATCCTGAAAACAGATTTCAACTAAAAGTGTTAAAATTTTAACAGTTTAACCTTTCCTAATATGGAATAAATTGCACTAATAATAAATCTGCTGTGTCTAGAAGGGTTTTAAGTGACTTATCAGAGATATTGCAGAGTGCATTCAAGCAACTCAATGGATGATGCTTTTGGAACTTCAGTTATTTGAATATGAGTTTCACAATTTTTGCCATATGGTAAAGACACAAGTTGTACCACTTTTTGTGGAATATTTTCTTTGCATCAGCCCCCTTTTATGTCTAAATAAGTTTATTTTAAGATGAACTTTAAATCACTACTGTAAATGAAAAACAAGTACCAATGACCGAAAATAAATAAAATAAAACAATGGACCAGGCGCGGTGGCTCACGCCTCTAATCCCAGCACTTTGGGAGGCTGAGGCAGGCAGATCACGAGATCAGGAGATCAAGACCATCCTGGCTAACGCGGGGAAACCCCGTCTCTACTAACAATACAAAAATTAGGTGGACATGGTAGCATGCGCCTATAGTCCCAGCTACTCAGGAGGCTGAGGCAGGAGAATTGCTTGAACCCGGGAGGTGGAAGTTGCCGAGATTGTGTCACTGCACTCCAGCCTGGTCCAGGAGCGAGACTCGGTCTCAAAAAAAACAAAAAGTTATTCAGATCTAAATAGCAAAAATATACCTGTGATCTAGTTTCTCTTTGTTAAATGAGAAATTAATACTTGAAGATATGATGACACGCTGATCATTTCTCTTTCTGTGTTCCAATGAATTGAAAGACAATTGAATGGGAAATGATCTCACTAAGCAACTCTACATTTATAATACACCTATGTGCCACCTAAAATCATCAATCTATTTACACATTTTCAAAGCCCACAGTATGGGTGTGATTCACACTAGTACTTCCTAATCTTTTCACAACTTGTCACACACAGAGAACTATATTTGTTGGCACACTGGGGTAAACTAAGGCGGCTGCTCATCATGTGAGTTAACTGGCCTAAGGGAGCTAACTCCAGCCCAGGCAGCACCCCCACCCCACCTGGAGCAGAGGAGATGGATATATTGTCACACTGGTAAATGTCCCAATTAATGTTCCATTAAGAGTTCTTTCTATGAGTCTATAGTTCTATACTATTAACTCTTTTAAGTTTCTGCTTCAAACACTCCTTGAAGTAATTTATTTTTTAGTATATGTCTGAGAGCTCACAGGCTGACTAAAGACCATCTCTACACCTTCTGGAAAATTCTCTTGTGAGATATTTGGTATCTCCCTTTACACATATGACAGAGGAGCGGCACTGAAATCGAGTTGCTATGCTACAACAGGAAAACAAATCCCCCTTGCTCCCTGACCACCAAATGAAACCAAAAACAGCTTCTTGGATTTATGCTACCCTTTTCCCTAAATGATACACTGGAAAATTTGACTCAGTAAATAAGTGTGTGTGTGTTTAAAGAAGCCCTCCTCATGATCCTTCTAATCTTATATGTAGAAATGCACTTTAATTCTGAAAACAATTGGTTCATTCTAAACCAAACAGACAATCAGGTAGAGCACAATTGTGTTTAAGAGCAGTAGCTGGGGCTGCCTTATTTGGAAGAATTTGGAGCGTTGTTTGGGCTCTCTGCAGCGCTTTGACTGGAGAACATCTGATACCAATTTACAGATTCCATGATTCATTAAAGGATTTTGGTTTGTTCCTATTCCTTTAGTCCTCTGTAGTTATCCTAAAGATTTCCCCACAAACAGATTTCAGTATTTTCCTGAATGGAGATGTTATTTCTCTGAGTTTATTTGTGTGTGTATGTGTTCTGTGTAGTCTTTTTTTTTCTAGTTGTGGTGATTTATGTTACTGGTATGAGTCTTTCAAGTTCCTTTCTTGGGTGGGAGATAATTTTTGGCTTCAAACTAGAATGTCCCAGAATAACTGCTGGTTAAAAGACTTTTTGTGTATTGCAGTTTTAAGGAAGTCTCATGGTTGAAGTTGAGATCTATCTATAGACACCAAATAGAGTAGGAATATTTATATCCCTGATTTCTACTCAAGGATTCCCATTATTTCAAAAACACATTTAGCCCAATTCTCCACTCAAGCCTGGAAGAAGCAAAGCGGTGGGTGGCATCTAACAACATTATGGTAAGAGGCAGGATCATAATTCTCAGTACATTTCAATCACGTTTCAATCTCCTGGGGACCTTGTTAAAAATGCAGATTCTGATTCAGAAGGTTGAGAATTAGGCCCGAGAAGTTTTTTCTCGAATGAATTCCCGGCTGATGCTGGTACTGCTGGGTCTATATAGTATTTCCCAAATTTGCCTGAATCTGACTCACCTGGGGTGGTTGTTGTACATGCAGACTACCAAATCATTCCCTTAGGAATTCTGACTCAGAAGCCTGAGCTGAGATTTTTAATAACCCTTCCTTCCAAGAGCCCCTCCATCCTCTGGTTCCAAGCTAGTACTTCAACGGATTTGATGATACTCCTCTACTACTCCGGGCAGTTTCCTCCTTTCTCCTCCTACCTCCCACTCCTCTCCTTTTCTTCCTTCCTTTTTTCCTTGCTCAATATTTGTTGGGCATCTCCTGTGTCAAATGCTGGGACAGTTCTGAATAAAAGTGCTAGTCCCTGCTCTTGTCTAGTAGGTGAAACAGACAATAGTTAAGTAAACAGGCAGATAAACAGGAGAATTACAGTTGGTGACATCACTGGTAATTAGCGACTCTTGGGGCTAGAGGCATGGCAGTACGAAGAATTTACCAAAACAGTTGTAGGTAAAGAAAAGCAGATTTATTAGAGAAAGCATGAAAATATGTTGCAAGGGTGCAATGGGCAGGTCAGCAAAAAGGAACTGACTGCAAAGAGACAAAGGCTTGCCTGGGATTTTATAGAATGGTGTTTGTGCTGTGTGCTGAAGAGGGCTTTGTACAGTATTGATAATGCCAAGGTTGCAGTGAGCTAACTTGACTTTTTCTATCAGCCACGGGTCGCTAGGTGTAAGAAGATCATGAGTTATTTGCACAGGAAGGCTATGTGTCCTGCACCATGAAGAAAGGCAGGCTTATAGCTTATCTGCCTTCTCCTTTTGCTTCCCCTAGGTCCTGCTAGCCCAACTCCCCCTCCCTAATTAGGACTCCACATGTGATATATATTAAGAAGGAAATAAATACAGCAATGTGCTGGAGAGGGATGGGGAGGAGGTGTGAAACTAAACCAGCGTCATCAAGAGAGCTCTTTGAGGAAGATAGTTAAGCTGAAATTCATATCCAATACTCCAGCCTAAGCCACACTACTTGTTGAATGTGCCCTGTGTTTGGGAGACCTACTGCCTTCATTCATGCTGTTTCTTTCACCATGAGTGCCTTCTCACTGACTCAATTTGCAATTATTTAAAGACCAACCTAAATGCCATCACTTTCACCCAGGTTTCCAGGCATATGTGAAATCTCTCCCCACTGAGATCGCAAAGCACCTGCTATACTTCCGTTCCTGTCTAGATCATTCTGCCTTAAACTGTAGTTGCCTTGTGATATGGGTGCATTTTGTGAGCACACACTATTTACCCACATTATCTCAAACTATTCAATGACACTGGTAAGTGATATTATTATCTCCATATTATAGATAAACAAACTGAAATTTGGGGAAGCTAAGGAACATGCCTGGAACTACAGAATAAAGTGACAGAGCCTAGATTCAAGCCATGACCTCCCAGTTGATCTGTTTTACCTCCCATAGTAGGCCTTAAGCAACATGGGGGAAGTATTACATCTTTGTATCCTTAAGTTAAAAAAAAAAAAAAAATCAAGTTGCAGAAGAGCGCTTGCATTTGTGTATCATAATGGAGAAAAGAACAAAAGAAGAAAACAGAATTCCCCTCCCATCTTGCGTAAGTTCCCCAGGGCTGCTGTAACAAAATACTCCCAACTGAGTGGCTTAAACACCAGAAGTGTATTGTCTTGCAGTTCTGGAGGCTTCAAGTGTGAAATCAAGATGCCAGCTGCTCCGTACTCCCTCTGAGGACACCGGAGAGGTATCTGTTCCAAGTGTCTCTCCTGGTTTCTTGTAGTTCCTTGGTTTGTGGTGGTATAACTCCAGTCTTCATGTGGCAATTTCTATGTGTGAATCTCTGTGTTCATATTTCCCCTTTTTATAAATACATGAGCCATATTGGGTTAGGGGCCCACCCTACTGACTTTATCTTAACTAATCACATATACAACAACGCCACTTCCAAATAAGGTCACGTTCTGAGGAGCTGGGCTTTAGGACTTCAGCATATGCATTTTGAGAAAACACGATTCAATCTCTAACATTCTACTGTGTAGCTTCTATCACAATGCTGATCCCTAAACCAGGGAACCTGATGTAATTTTCCTATTTGCCTCTTCCTAAAGGCAACACTGCAGAGGGGTGAAATGATCAATTTAGACAAGTTGAGGAGCTCAGTTCAAAATAATGGCCTCCAAAATTTCTGTTTAACAAAAGTGAATAAACTAATTGTGTACATCCATACAAGGAAATATTACAAAGTGAGTATACTTTTACGTATAATTTATTGAGTTTTTATTATGTACCAAGAATTGTGCCAAATACTTTCAACATGTAATCACAACAACTCAATGAGATAGGAATAGCTAGCCTTATGATACAGGTTTTGGAGTTCAGTAACACATACAGGGTTACCAAAATTGAAGCTGGTTTTACTTCTGTCTTCAGTAGATTCAGTCAATCATGAAAGCAAAAGAGGTCACCTGCACATCATGAAAAGCTTGGTTTGCTTTAAGCTCTCACAACCTGTAATTCTGTCTGTCCCTCACTAAAGAGTCAGGCCATTACTGTGTATAACATTACAATAACTACATATTAATTGGATAATACTTAAAAGACTTTACAAAAATTATTTCAAAATGGGATAAGCTTGGTAAGTTTCACTAAGTTTTTACAGTAAAAAAAATGAAATATTATTATCAATAAATATTGCTCTCAAGGAGGAAAGGCTGATAATTTAAGAAGGCCTAAATGAGAATAGGCCCAGACACAGTATTTCATAATGCAAAATATGTTAGAATGTTGCAAAGTCAAAAATTTAAATATAAAGTTCAACCAACCACAAGGCACAGGTCACATGTATGTTAAGAGTATTGAATTGACTGATCATGGCTTTTGCTTAATAGATTGCAAAATTTCTGGAGACAGGGATTCTGCCATCTGAGATTCTCCCATCTGACTCATCTTTGTATCCCCAACAATGTCCAGGACATTGCATATAACAGGCTTTAACACATTAAATGAAATAAATTTTTTAAAGAGTGGCTTATCTTTCTTGACAGAGACAAGAAGCATTTAAAGTTAAATGCAAGAAGTTAAAGAAAGATGGATAAAGTTTTATCATGTGCCAGAAACTGTTGGAAGTTCAATCAGAGAATGAGACAGATTCTATTATCTCCATTTTAGAGATAACAGAACAGAAAGATTAAATAGCTCACACAACTGGAAAGTGGTAGCAGTGGGAATCCACACCTGGGTTGTTGACATTTACAGTTCACATTCTAAACCATTGCACTATAGTGGCAGATAACACGACCAGCGAACAGCCAGAGCTTTGTTTTCTAAGAAATTCATCAACAGAGATGTTTACTATCATCAACCTATCATCAAGAGTGTAGGATATTTACTATCATCAGGAGTGTATAGCTCCTGTTTGAATTCAAGAAATACAGCGTAGGGATTGAACACTCTTATTTTTGCCATTACTCTAGACCTAAGTTTAAACTCTGATTTTGACAAAGCTTGGCTGTGTAACCTTGTATGTGTTACTAAACTTCTACAAAACTCAGCCTCATCACCTGTGTAATAAGGCTAGTTATTCCTACCTCACTGAGTTGTTGTGATTACATGTTTAAAGCATTTGGCAGAGTGCTTGGTACATAATAAAAACTCAATAAATTATATGTAAAAAGTATACTTACTTTGTGAGTAATATTCCATTGTATGGATATATACAATTTCTCTATTCACTTTTGTTAAACGAAAATTGTGGAGGCCATTAATTTGTACTGAGCTCCTGAACAAGACTCCAACAGATCAGATCAAACCAAAGTGGAGTCACTCATGCTAAATGCTACACAAGTTGAAACTTTAAGGAAGCAGATAGATCCCAAAACAAACCAGTTTTCCTGAAAACAGGAGATTCCAGTCTAGCTGAACCAGCATAATAAGGAAGTCCCCTTTGCTTTAAGCCTTACCAAAAAAACGATTAGTTTACTTATTTTTTCTTTTCTGTTTTCTTGCTCTCACCTTGCTACCCCCACCGTTGCTCAGTGGAGCTCTCATTCTATTTTGTAGAATGAAGGTTACCCTGATTCATAAGTCAGGAATAAAAGCCAATTATAACTGAATGTGTTATAATGTTGTCTTTTGACACTGTTGATGTATGTTTGGATTGTTTCTAGATTTGACTATTACTCATAAAGCTACGATGAACATCCTTGTTCAAGTCTGTACAGATGTATGCCTTACTTTTTCTTGGATAAATACCTAGTGTGGCATGGGAGATATATGTTTAGTCTTTAAGAAACTGTCAAAGTGTTTTCCAAAGTGGATGGACATTCCCACTGGCAGTGTATGAAGGTTGCAGTTCTTCTACATCCATGTCAACACTTGGTGTGGTCAGTTTTATTTATTTATTCACTCATTTACAGAAATTTTTATTGTGAATTAAAACATTCCTAAAATTTATTGTCTTAACTATTTCTAAGGGTACTGTCAGATAGTGTTAAATATATTCACTTTGTTGTGAAACCTATCTCCATAACTGCCTCATCTTGCAAATCTGAACTTCTCTATATATTAAATAACAGCTTCCACTTTGTTCTGCCTCCCCAGCCCCTGGCAACCATCATTCTTTCTGTCTGTAAGAATTTGAAAACTTGATTTATTTCTTTATTTATTTTTGAGAAGGAGTCTTGCTCTGTCACCCAGGCTGGAGTGCGCTGGTGTGATCTTGGCTCACTGCAACCTCTGCCTCCCAGGTGCAAGCGATTGTCCCGCCTCACCCTCCTGAGTAGCTGGGATTACAGGTGTCTGCCACCATGCCCGACTAATTTTTGTATCTTTAGTGGAGAGGGTTTTTGCCATGTTGGCCAGGCTGGTCTCGAACTCCTGACCTCAGGTGATTCACCTGCCTCAGCCTCCCAAAATGCTGAGATTACAGGTGTGAGCCACCGACCTGGCCTGAATTTGAATACTTCAGATACCTCATGTAAGTGGAATCATGCAGTATCTGTTCTTTTGTGACCGGCTTATTTCACTTAGCATATATCCTCAAGGTTGATCTATGTTGCAGCATCTATCAGAATTTCCTTCTTTATTAAGGTGGCATTGTATTCCATTGTATGTGTATTCCACATTTTGTTTATTCATTCATGTATCGACGGACATTTGGGTTCTTTAACTTTTTGGCTTGAAGAATCTGATGTAATGGTCATACTCATTATTGAGTATGATGAATAAGGATACTATAAACCTGGGTGTGTAAGTGTCTTTGAGATTCTGCTTTCAATTCTTTTGGATATATACACAGAAGTGGGTTTGCTGCATCACACAATGGTTCTAATTTTACTTGTTTTAGTAACAACTAAAAGTGTTTTCCAAAGCACCATTTTACAACCATACTAACAATGCACAAGGGTTTCACCTTCTCCACATCCCTGCCAACACCTGTTATTTTCTGTTTTTTTTTTTTTTTTATAGTAGCCGTCCTAAAGAATATGAGGTGATTTCGCATTGTGTTTTAATTTGCATTTCTCTGACAATTATTGATACTAACCATCTTTTCATATGCTTTTTGGCCTCATTTGTATATGATCTTTGGAGAAATGTTACCCATTTGTTAATTGGGTTATTTGATTTTTTATCATTGTTAAATTGTACATTATATATTCTGGATAATAACACCTTATCAGACATACATGTTTTGCAAATATTTTCTCACATTCCGTAGGTTGCCTTTTCCTTCTGTTAATTGTATGTATCTTTTCTTTTGTTTGTTTGTTTTGTTTTGTTTTGTTTTTTACCAGGTTCTCACTCTGTTTCCCAGACTGAAGTGCAGTGGCATAATCATGGCTCACTGCAACCTCAAACTTCTGGGCTCATGAGTTCCTCTTGCCTCTCAGCACACCAAAATTCTGGGATTGAGCCACTGTGCCCAGCTTTGATTGTGCCTTTTAATGAACAAAAATCTTTAAGTCTGATGTATCCCTATTTGTTTTCCTTTTGTTGCTTGTGCTTTGGGTGTCAAAACGATTTCACATCAAAGAAATCATTACCAACTCCAATGTCACAAAACATTTTCCTTGTGTTTTCTCCTAGGAGCTTTATAGGTTTTGGTATTACATTTAGGTCTTTAATCCATTTTGAGTTAATTTTTATATATGGTATAAGGTAAGAGTCCGACTCTTTTTTTTTTTTTTTTTTTTTTTTTTTTGAGACAGGGTCTTACTCTGTTGTTGCCCAGGCTGGAGTGTAGTGGCATGATCATACCTCACTGGGGCCTTGAACTCCTGAGCTCAAGGAATCCTCCCATCTCAGTCTCCCAAGTAGCTGGGACTATGGGTATGAGCCACCAAGCCCAGTCTCTTATTATTTATTTATTTTATTTTATGTTTCTTGCCTAATCACACTGGCTAAAACTTCCAATACTACGTTGAATGGAAGCAGCAGGAATAAGCATCCTTGTCTTGTTCCTGATCTTAGAGGAAAAGTTTTCAGTCTTTCACCTTGAGTAGGATATTTAATGATGAAATTTTCATATCTGGTCTTTGTTATATTGAGGTAGTTTCCTTTATTCCTAGTTCGATGAGTGTTTTTATCATGATAGGGTGTCAATCTTGCCAAATAGGATTTTTGATTTTGTGTCAATTGAGATAATCATGTGTTTTTATCCTTTATTCCTTTAATGAGTTGTATTACATTTATTGGTTATCATATATTGAACTATAGTATATTCTAGAAATAAATGCATCCTTTGGTCAGGGTACATTATCCTTTTAAAATTCTATTGAATTAAGTTTGCTAGTATTTTGTTAAGGATTATTGCATTAATATTCATCAGGGATGTTGGTCTTTAGTTTTCTTTTCGTATGGTGTCTTTACCTGTCTTTGGAATCAGGTTAATTATATTGGCCTCACAAAATGAGCTTGGATGTGTTCCTTCTTTTTAAATTTTTAAAGAAAAATTTGGAGGAGGATTGTTGTTGATTATTTTTCAAATGTTTGATAGAATTATTCAGTGAAGTCATCTGATCCTGGGCTTTTCCTTATTGGGAGTAGTGTGGGTTTTTTGGTTTTCGTTTTTGTTTCTGAGAGAGACTCACTGTGTCACCCAGGCTGGAGCGGAGTGGCACAATCTCAACTCACTGCAACCTCTGCCTCCTGGGTTCAAGTGATTCTCAAGCCTCAGCCTCCCAAGTAGCTGGGATTACAGGTGCTCACCACCATGATCAGCTAATTTTTGCATTTTTAGTAGAGATGGGGTTTCACCATATCAGCCAGGTTGGTCTCAAACTCCCAGACTCAAAGTGATCTGCCCACCTTGGCCTCCCAAAGTACTGGGATTATAGGCATGAACCACTGTGCCCAACCCTGTTTTTTGTTTTTTTTCTTTTTCAAAAAAAGAACATTTTAAGTCTTGTCCTTGGAAACTATAAAGATTGTACATGATTTTGAAGTGAGACTGCACCAAACAATGGTCAAAGAAGAATTACCCACTCTATGCCTTCTCTTTTGTCTGGTCCCTCAGAAATATAATGTTATCAGCTGTGATTGTTGCCTCATGTTATTTGTATCCAAGTATTCACCATAATTTACCTCCCTCCCACATAACTTCTAGACCTCTTTTTTATATACACATCTCTCAGGCTGGGTAGGAATACTGATGCTCTGTGCCGTGTTGACTTTCAACTGGCATATCCATTTCGGCTAGGATTTCAAGACACTACGTCACCTATTATAGAAAAACTCATTTCCTTTCATGATCATACCCTAATAATCATCTTCCTAATTAGCTCTTTAGTATTGTACATTATTTCTCTAATATTAACAACTAAATTAACCCATCTAAGCACCCATTTGCTATACCTTATTTTCCCTTGATTGCTATATCTCATTTGTGGGTAAAGAAAATGTTGTGACTAGATTTTTTCCCCCAACTATTAAATCACAGGGTCTTGGCCCACTTGCCCAAGTAACTGCCCATGATTCAGAGATCTTTCAAAAACCAAACTGCTAGATATTTTGGGCTCATGTCTTACAAACTGATGAAGCATCTGAAATACAGGTCTTCAAAACACAGCTTCTGCTTTCTTTTCTTACAATCCAATCTTTTGTCTTTTTCTGATGCTCTAGCCTGGACAGCCTCAAGCCAGAGGATCTGTTGGGAAGTTTTTAATTACTGATTCAACCTCCTCACTAGTTTATTGAGATTTTCTTTTTCTATTCTTTTTCTATTCACTAGTCTATTCAGATTTTCTTTTTCTTCAGGATTCAGTCTTGGCAGCTTGTGTGTTTCTAGCAATATTTCCATTTCTTCTAGGTTATCCAATGTATTGGTATACAGTTGTTCATAGTATTCATTTTGTCTTAGTCTGTCTTTTGTGGCTATAATAGAACACTTAAGGCTGGGTCATTTATAAAGAAAAGAAGTTTCTTTAGCTTATGGCTTTGGAAGCAGGGAAGTCCAAGATGGTGGCCACAACTGGTGAGGGCCTTGAGCTGCTACATAGTATAGCAGGTAAGGGGAAGGAGAAGAAAGCCATGTGAACAGAGACAAGTACAAAGGGCTGGGCTGGCTTTATATCTACTTGCTTTTGAGGTAACTAACCAAGTTCCTAGAGAATAGCATTAGTCCATTCGTGAGGGCTCCACCCCTGCAACCCAAACACCTCTTACTAGGCCCCACCTCCTAACACTACTGTGCATTAAGGAATTAAGGTCCCAACACATGAACTGTTGGGGGATATAGTCAAACCACAGCACTCTTATAACCCTTTTCATTTCTGTGGCATCAGTTGTAATATCTCCTAGTTCACTTCTGATTTTAGTTATTTGAATCTTCTGTCTTTTTTTCTTAGTTAATCTAGGTAAGGGTTTCTCAATTTTATTAATCTTTTCAGCTCTTAGCTTTGTTGATCTTAGCTTCATTGATTTTTAAAATAATTTTTCTATTCTCAATTTTACTTATCTCTGCTCTAGTCTTCATTGTTATTTCCCTAAGATGGTAAATTTTATGCTATATTCCTTTTTTTTTTTTTTTTTTTCCTGACACAGGATCTTACTCTGTCACCCAGGCTGGAGTGCAGTGGTGTGATCATGGCTCACGACCTCCCAAAGTGCTTGGATTACAGGCTTGAGCCACAATGTCTGGTCCTCAATGATCTTTTAATTCTAAGGTAGTCATTCAAAATTCTTTAAGAATTCACTTTGGGTACATTTGTCTCCTTTACTTTACATGTTCATAGCTCTGAAATGTTTGCACTGATCTGCTGTTGGAATTCTGAGTCAATTATTCTCACTTTTCTGTAGGAGAGGCAGCACTATCAAGGGACTGAAGTGTGATGAAGAGATATGCTCTCAACTATTTTTCAACTTGACTTTTTCATCATCACGTTTTCAGATATTCATCCCACCAAAAAAAGGTTGTTGTATGAAATGATATTGTTCTCTTAATTTTTTAAAAAGATAGCATTTATAACATTATCATAGATATTCATATGTTTAACTTCGGAGATTTATTTTTCAAGAGCTTTATTTATCAACAATAAAACCAGCAATGATGTTACACTACCTCAGATGGCTTTAGGATGCTGATTTTGTTGTTGAAATTATACAGTCTAAACCACGGATGTGACTACTTTTACACTAGTACTTAAAAAAAACTAAAACCCCTCTTTGTTAAAACAAATGAAGCCTAAAACACTACTATGTACTGTATAATAGACAACAAAAATGTTTCAAGACAATTAGACTTAGGTGCAATTTGAAATATGTTTTTCTCTTTGATTCTTAATGATTACCAGTGTCAGGTTCTTCTCTGTTTTTGCCTTCAAAACCAGAAATTCCCTTTCTTTCATCTAATTATTCGCATTATAAACTATATCACTTTGAACACATCCAGTAACTCCAACTCCACACAGTGGCTTCATCTGCAATTTAAATCTCCATGTCTCCCATTATTCCTGTTGAAGACTATTGCTTCAATGTAATTTATTCAACGTTTTTATTCAAAAGATATTATTAATTGCACATCAAACTATGTGCCAAGGCTCTGTACCAGAGACAGAATGGTGAATGGGAAAAATGTAGTCACTCTCGTGGAATTTATAGTCTAACTGGGAAGACAGATGTTGAAGAAACAATTGTAAGGTTGATGAGTATTATAAAAGGGATTCAGAATGTTTGTTATGGGAACATTTCTTTTACCTTTGGGCTTCAGGAGAATAAACCACTGGGTTAAAAACTATGACGATATTTCCTCTCTGATTTCCTACTCCTTGCAACCCCAAAAGAAAGATTTCACATAGGGAGTATCTGTATTAAGAAATAGAAACAAGTCCCTATGAATAATTTTTTCTTCCTTTTTAAGAAAATAGAAACATCCCTTTTAGCATTAGGCATATTTCTAGCTTACAGCTGCTCACTACTAAGATTAGGTATTTATAACATTTCTGTTAATTTTCTCTTGGTGGCTATAGCTGTTCTTCACATTTTATAAACTATTACTGTTTGGGAGATACTTAGAAACAAACTCAAAAAATGATTGCATTCTTAGTTTTTAAACAATAGTTAAGGCAGTTGTTAGGTCATATCTACAAATGGGTTTCATGGGAGACTTGAAGAGATTTTGTTGGTCTTAGATTTCTTGAAATGCCTGGGAGGTCTTACAGAAAAGACCCTGTTGACTCTAAGGCCACGTTTACAAGTCAACAGTACAGAAGCATTTTTGCTATGAAAGTCATTTGGCAGATCTACAAGCACAGTTCAGCCTGATAGGGAATAAGTAAATGAATGGCTTGATATCTTCCAAAGAATCAATGGGCCAACCTCAACCCCAGTGTTAACAGCAGCCTGAAAAACGAAAAAAGTGGGTCACATCTGGTTAAAAACACCAAAGGGAGATACTACTATTCAAAAGGGTATACTACTTTTCAAAATGGTAACCTAGCATTATCTTTTAACCAGGACTAGGCCAAAAATAAGATAAGTTACAGATTTTCATGGAGAATCCTACTAGTAATTATGACAGGTTCAGAGACCAGCTCATTCATGTGAGTTCCTTTTTTTCTGTCACCCTCGTTCAAAGAAGAGGGGAGAGGGTTTTGGCACTCAAGTCTTCTCCCAAACGCAGCCTCCTAACATCCCTCCTGTAAAGGGAAGATTCTATGAGACCAAGTTAGCATTTCTTTTTTTTTTTATTTTATTTTATTATTATTATACTTTAAGTTCTAGGGTACATGTGCATAACGTGAAGGTTTGTTACATATGTATACTTGTGCCATGTTGGTGTGCTGCACCCATCAACTCGTCAGCACCCAAGAACTCGTCATTTATATCAGGTATAACTCCCAATGCCATCCCTCCTCCTTCCCCCCTCCCCATGATAGGCTCCGGTGTGTGATGTTCCCCTTCCCGAGTCCAAGTGATCTCATTGTTCAGTTCGACCTATGAGTGAGAATATGTGGTGTTTGGTTTTCTGTTCTTGCGATAGTTTGCCGAGAATGATGGTTTCCAGCTGCATCCATGTCCCTACAAAGGACACGAACTCATCCTTTTTTATGGCTGCATAGTATTCCATGGTGTATATGTGCCACATTTTCTTAATCCAGTCTGTCACAGATGGACATTTGGGTTGACTCCAAGTCTTTGCTATTGTGAATAGTGCCGCAATAAACATACGTGTGCATGTGTCTTTATAGCAGCATGATTTATAATCCTTTGGGTATATACCCAGTAATGGGATGGCTGGGGCAGATGGTACTTCTAGTTCTAGATCCTTGAGGAATCGCCATACTGTTTTCCATAATGGTTGAACTAGTTTACAATCCCACCAACAGTGTAAAAGTGTTCCTATTTCTCCACATCCTCTCCTCCTCTCCAGCACCTGTTGTTTCCTGACTTTGTAATGATTGCCATTCTAACTGGTGTGAGATGGTATCTCATTGTGGTTTTGATTTGCATTTCTCTGATGGCCAGTGATGATGAGCATTTTTCCATGTGTCTGTTGGCTGTATGAATGTCTTCTTTTGAGAAATGTCTGTTCATATCCTTTCCCCACTTTTGGATGGGGTTGTTTGTTTTTTTCTTGTAAATTTGTTTGAGTTCTTTGTAGGTTCTGGATATTAGCGCTTTGTCTGATGAGTAGATTGCAAAAATTTTCTCCCATTCTGTGGGTTGCCTGTTCACTCTGATGGTAGTTTCTTTTGCTGTGCAGAAGCTCTTTAGTTTAAGGAGATTCCATTTGTCAATTTTGGCTTTTGTTGCTGTTGCTTTTGGTGTTTTAGACATGAAGTCCTTGCCCATGCCTATGTCCTGAATGATATTACCTAGGTTTTCTTCTAGAATTTTTATGGTATTAGTTCTAACATTTAAGTCTCTAATCCATCTTGAATTAATTTTCGTATAAGGAGTAAGGAAAGGATCCAGTTTCAGCTTTCTACTTCTGGCTAGCCAATTTTCTCAGCATCATTTATTAACTAGGGAATCCTTTCCCCATTTCTTGTTTTTCTCAGGTTTGTCAAAGATCAGATGGCTGTAGATGTGTGGTATTATTTCTGAGGGCTCTGTTCTGTTCCATTGGTCTACATCTCTGTGTTGGTACCAGTACCGTGCTTGTTTTGGTTACTGTAGCCTTTTAGTATAGTTTGAAGTCAGGTAGCGTGATGCCTCCAGCTTTGTTCTTTTGACTTAGGATTGTCTTGGCAATGCGGGCTCTTTTTTGGCTTCATATGAACTTTAAAGCAGTTTTTTCCAATTCTGTGAAGAAACTCATTGGTAGCTTGATGGGGATGGCATTGAATCTATAAATTACCTTGGGCAGTATGGCCATTTTCACGATATTGATTCTTCCTATCCATGAGCATGGTATGTTCTTCCATTTGTTTGTGTCCTCTTTTATTTCACTGAGCAGTGGTTTGTAGTTCTGCTTGAAGAGGTCTTTTACATCCCTTGTAAGTTGGATTCCTAGGTATTTTATTCTCTTTGAAGCGATTGTGAATGGAAGTTCATTCATGATTTGGCTCTCTGTTTGACTGTTACTGGTGTATAAGAATGCTTGTGATTTTTGCACATTAATTTTGTATCCTGAGACTTTGCTGAAGTTGCTTATCAGCTTAAGGAGATTTTGGGCTGAGACAATGGGGTTTTCTAAATATACAATCATGTCATCTGCAAACAGGGACAATTTGACTTCTTCTTTTCCTAACTGAATACCCTTGGTTTCTTTCTCTTGCCTGATTGCCCTAGCCAGAACTTCCAACACTATGTTGAATAGGAGTGGTGAGAGAGGGCATCCCTGTCTTGTGCCAGTTTTCAAAGGGAATTTTTCCAGTTTTTGCCCATTCAGTATGATATTGGCTGTGGGTTTGTCATAAATAGCTCTTATTATTTTGACATACGTTCTATCAATACCGAATTTATTGAGAGTTTTTAACATGAAGGGCTGTTGAATTTTGTCAAAGGCTTTTTCTGCATCTATTGAGATAATCATGTAGTTTTTGTCTTTGGTTCTGTTTATATGCTGGATTACGTTGATTGATTTGCGAATGTTGAACCAGCCTTGCATCCCAGGGATGAAGCCCACTTGATCATGGTGGATAAGCTTTTTGATGTGCTGCTGAATCCGGTTTGCCAGTATTTTATTGAGGATTTTTGCATCGATGTTCATCAGGGAGATTGGTCTAAAATTCTCTTTTTTTGTTGTGTCTCTGCCAGGCTTTGGTATCAGGATGATGTTGGCCTCATAAAATGAGTTAGGGAGGATTCCCTCTTTTTCTGTTGATTGGAATAGTTTCAGAAGGAATGGTACCAGCTCCTCCTTGTACCTCTGGTAGAATTCAGCTGTGAATCCATCTGGTCCTGGGCTTTTTTTGGTTGGTAGGCTATTAATTATTGCCTCAATTTCAGAGCCTGCTATTGGTCTATTCAGGGATTCAACTTCTTCCTGGTTTAGTCTTGGGAGAGCATAAGTGTCCAGGAAATTATCTATTTCTTCTAGATTTTCTAGTTTATTTGCGTAGAGGTGTTTATAGTATTCTCTGATGGTAGTTTGTATTTCTGTGGGGTCGGTGGTAATATCCCCTTTATCATCTTTTATTGCATCTATTTGATTCTTCTCTCTTTTCTTCTTTATTAACCTTGCTAGTGGTCTATCAATTTTGTTGATCTTTTCAAAAAACCAACTCCTGGATTCATTGGTTTTTTGGAGGGTTTTTTGTGTCTCTATCTCCTTCAGTTCTGCTCTGATCTTAGTTATTTCTTGCCTTCTGCTAGCTTTTGAATGTGTTTGCTCTTGCTTCTCTAGTTCTTTTAATTGTGATGTTAGAGTGTCAATTTTAGATCTTTCCAGCTTTCTCTTGTGGGCATTTAGTGCTATAAATTTCTCTCTACACACTGCTTTAAATGTGTCCCAGAGATTCTGGTATACTGTATCTTTGTTCTCATTGGTTTCAAAGAACATCTTTTTTCTGCCTTCATTTCATTATGTACCCAGTAGTCATTCAGGAGCAGGTTATTCAGTTTCCATGTAGTTGAGCGGTTTTGATTGAGTTTCTTAATCCTGAGTTCTAGTTTGATTGCACTGTGGTCTGATAGACAGTTTTTTATAATGTCTGTTCTCGTACATTTGCTGAGGAGTGCTTTACTTCCAATTATGTGGTTAATTTTGGAATAAGTGTGATGTGGTGCTAGAAGAATGTATATTCTGTTGATTTGGGTTGGAGAGTTCTGTAGATGTCTATTAGGTCTGCTTGCTGCAGAGCTGAGTTCAATTCCTGGATATCCTTGTTAACTTTCTGTCTCGTTGATCTGTCTAATGTTGACAGTGGGGTGTTGAAGTTTCCCATTATTATTGTATGGGAGTCTAAGTCTCTTTGTAAGTCTCTAAGGATTTGCTTTATGAATCTGGGTGCTCCTGTATTGGGCGCATACATATTTAGGATAGTTAGCTCTTCCTGTTGAATTGATCCCTTTACCATTATGTAATGGCCTTCTTTGTCTCTTTTGATCTTTGATGGTTTAAAGTCTGTTTTATCAGAGATTAGTATTGCAACCCCTGCTTTTTTTTTTTTCTCCATTTGCTTGGTAGATCTTCCTTCATCCCTTTATTTTGAGCCTATGTATGTCTCTGCATGTGAGATGGGTCTCCTGAATACAGCAGACTGATGGGTCTTGACTCTTTATCCAGTTTGCCAGTCTGTGTCTTTTAATTGGGGCATTTAGTCCATTAACATTTAAGGTTAATATTGTTATGTGTGAACTTGATCCTGCCATTATGATATTAACTGGTTATTTTGCTCATTAAATGATGCAGTTTCTTCCTAGCCTCGATGGTCTTTACATTTTGGCATGTTTTTGCAATGGCTGGTACCGGTTGTTCCTTTCCATGTTTAGGGCTTCCTTCAGGGTCTCTTGTAAGGTAGGCCTGGTGGTGACAAAATCTCTAAGCATTTGCTTATATGTAAAGGATTTTATTTCTCCTTCACTTATGAAACTCAGTTTGGCTGGATATGAAATTCTGAGTTGAAAATTCTTTTCTTTAAGAATGTTGAATATTGGCCCCCACTCTTTTCTGGCTTGTAGAGTTTCTCCTGAGAGATATGCTGTTAGTCTGATGGGATTCCCTTTGTGGGTAACCCGACCTTTTTCTCTGGCTGCCCTTAAGATTTTTTCCTTCATTTCAACTTTGGTGAATCTGGCAATTATGTGTCTTGGAGTTGCTCTTCTCGAGGAGTATCTTTGTGGCATTCTCTGTATTTCCTGAATTTGAATGTTGGCCGGCCCTGCTAGGTTGGGGAAGTTCTCCTGGATGATATCCTGAAGAGTGTTTTCCAACTTGGTTCCACTTTCCCCTCACTTTCAGGCACCCCAATCAGATGTAGATTTGGTCTTTTTACATAATCCCATACTTCTTGCAGGCTTTGTTCATTTCTTTTTCTTCTTTTTTCTTTAGGTTTCTCTTCTCACTTCATTTCATTCATTTGATCCTCAATTGCTGATACTCTTTCTTCCAGTTGATCGAGTCGGTTACTGAAGCTTGTGCATTTGTCACGTATTTCTCGTGTCATGGTTTTCATCTCTGTCATTTCATTTATGGCCTTCCCTGCATTAATTATTCTAGTTATCAATTCTTCCACTCTTTTTTCAAGACTTTTAGTTTCTTTGCGCTGGGTACATAATTCCTCCTTTAGCTCTGAGAAGTTTGATGGACTGAATCCTTCTTCTCTCATCTCGTCAAAGTCATTCTCCATCCAGCTTTGATCCATTGCTGGCGATGAGCTGCGCTCCTTTGCAGGGGGAGATGCGCTCTGATTTTTTGAATTTCCAGCTTTTCTGCCCTGCTCTTTCCCCATCTTTGTGGTTTTATCTGCCTCTGGTCTTTGATGATGGTGACCTACTGATGGGCTTTTGGTGTGGGTGTCCTTCCTGTTTATTAGTTTCCCTTCTAACAGTCAGGACCCTCAGCTGGAGGTCTGTTGGAGATTGCTTGAGGTCCACTCCAGACCCTGTTTGCCTAGGTGTCAACAGCAGAGGCTGTAGAAGATAGAATATTGCTGAACAGTGAGTGTACCTGTCCGATTCTTGCTTTAGAAGCTTCCTCTCACGGGTGTACTCCAGCGTGTGAGGTGTGGGGTGTTGGTCTGCCCCTAGTGGGGGATGTCTCCCAGTTAGACTACTCAGGGATCAGGGACCCACTTGAGCAGGCAGTCTGTCCGTTCTCAGATCTCAGCCTCTGTGTTGGGAGATCAACTGCTCTCTTCAAAGCTGTCAGACAGAGTCCTTTGTGTCTGCAGAGGTTTCTGCTGCTTTTTTGTTGTTGTTGTTGTTTAGCTGTGCCCTGTCCCCAGAGGTGGAGTCTACAGAGACAGGCTTTGAGCTGCTGTGAGCTCCACCCAGTTCGAGCTTCCCAGTGGCTTTGTTTACCTACTTAAGCCTCAGCAATGGCGGGCGCCCCTCCCCCAGCCTCGCTGCTGTCTTGCCCTTAGATTGCAGACTGCTGTGCTAGCAATGAGGGAGGCTCCGTGGGCGTCGGACCCTCCCGGCCACGTGTGGGATAAAATCTCCTGGTGTGCCCGTTTGCTAAGACCCTTGGTAAAGTGCAGTATTGGGGTGGGAGTTACCCGATTTTCCAGGTGTTGTGTGTCTCAGTTCCCCTGGCTAGGAAAAGGGATTCCCTTCCCCCTTGAGCTTCCCAGGTGAGGAGATGCCTCCCCCTGCTTCAGCTCTCGCTGGTCGGGCTGCAGCAGCTGACCAGCACCGATTGTCCCGCACTCCCTAGTAAGATGTACCCAGTACCTCAGTTGAAAATGCAGAAATCACCTGTCTTCTGTGTCACTCGTGCTGGGAGCTGGAGACTGGAGCTGTTCCTATTCCGCCATCTTGCTCCGCCCCCCCAAGTTAGCATTTCTATTTAATTCATATATTTTTTGACTGACAAGGAAAAAAGACAATAGACCTGGAGTAATCAGGCTGTGCATTTGAGTGAATGTCAACTCCGTGCGGTAGAAAGAGCCCCGAACTGGGCAGGTATGGTTAGCTCATGTCTGTAATCCCAGCACTTTGGGAAGCGGAAACTGGCAGATTGCATGAGTCCAGAAATTCCAGACTAGCCTGGGCAACATGGCGAAACTCCTTTTCTACAAAAATATTTAAAAATTGGCCGGGCATGGTGGCTCAAGCCTGTAATCCCAGCACTTTGGGAGGCCGAGGCGGGCGGATCACGAGGTCAGGAGATCAAGACCATCCTGGCTAACATGGTGAAACCCCGTCTCTAGTAAAAAAAATACAAAAAACTAGCCAGGTGAGGTGGCAGGCGCCTTTAGTCCCAGCTACTCAGGAGGCTGAGGCAGGAGAATGGCATAAACCTGGGAGGCAGAGCTTGCAGTGAGCTGAGATCAGGCCACTGCACTCCAGCCTGGGCAACAGAGTGAGACTCCGTCTCAAAAAAAAAAAAAAATATTTAAAAATTATCCAGGTTTTGTGGTACGGCGCCTGTGTCTCAGCTATTCAGGAGGCTGAGGCAGGAGGATCACCTGAACCTGAGAAGGTAGAGGCTATGAGCCATGATCACACCACTGCACTCCAGCCTAAGTGATAGAGTGAGCCCTGTCTCAAAAGAAAAAAAGAAAAAAAATAGAAACAACAACAAAAAAAAGCCCGGAACGCTGGTAAATGAGAAAATGTCTTAATTTATCTGTCTGTCTCTTCTTGTTTTTTGTTTGTTTGTTTGTTTTCTGTTTTTTTAATGGACTGAATTAGAAGGCATGGTAGTTCATACCTGTAATCCCAGCACTTTGGGAGGCTGAGGCTAGGAGTTTGAGACCAACCTGGGCAACATAGCAAGACCCTGTCTCTACAAAAAATTTAAAAATTAACCAGGCATTGGCCAACATGGTGAAACCCCGTCTCTACTGAAAATGCAAAAATTGGTCAAATATGGTGGCATGCACCTGTAGTCTCAGCTACTTGGGAGGCTGAGGCAGGATAATTGCTTGAACCTAGGAGGCAGAGGTTTCAATGACCCAAGATTACACCACTATACTCCAGGCTAGGCAACAAAACAACTGTCTCAAAAAAAAAAAAAAAAAAAAAAAAAAAATTAGCCAGGCATAGTGGCTTGTGCCTGTAGTCCCAGAAACTTGGGAGGCTGAGGAGGGAGGATCAATTGAGCCAGAGAGGTTGAAGTACAGGGACCCATGATCGTGCTACTGCACTTTAGCCTGGGTGAGAGAGCATGACCCTCTCTCAAAAAAAGAAAAAAAAAAAAAAAAGGTTTAACATCTGACATTTGAATAATTTGAGATACTTTAAAAATTCAGCTTCTGATTAGTGGTCTGGGATGGGAATGGGGTGGAGGTAGGTGGGACTGGGGTTAGGGATAGGAGTGTGGGTTGAGATGTGTTTTCTAAAAGCTCCACTCATGATTCTGCTGGGGGATGAGTCATGTTCTACTCTAAAATGCTCAGGGATGATTTCAGGAAACACAGTTAATAGCCCACAAGTAATACATTTGTACTACCTGTACAAGTTTTACACTACATGAAGTTTTACAACCTGTGCTGAAAATACAGTATTTGTTGTTCTTTCCTCCTATCTCCCGAAAGCTAATCTGGTTTGACCCCAGGGTTATATATAGTAATCACAATGATAAAGTTAATAATACTATAATTTACCATATGCCAAACACTGATTTCAAAATTTCATGTCTTCATGTAAGACTCTTTACAGTTCTGTGGGATACAGTATGACTATTAGCCCCATTTTACAGATGAAGAAACCAAGGCAAAGAGAAGCCAAGTAACTTACGTACGACAACAGTATCATGCATAGCAGAGTATACCAGGTAGATTCAGGCTGTCTGGAGAAACCCAACTTGCTTCCCTCTAACATTGGGTGGCAGCATGGTTTTATGCAAAAAGGCTAGGCATTGGCATGAGACACTTATTCAAGATCTGGCGCAATCACTCACTAGCTATGTCATCTCAGGTGACCTTCCTTCACCTTGCTAGGTGTCTTCTCGTCAGCTCAGACTACCATAGCAAAATACCATAGGCTGGGTGGCTTAAACATCAGAAATTTATTTCTCATAGATCTGGAGGTTAGGAAGTTCAAGACCAAAGTGCCGGCCAATTTGCTACCTGTGAAGGGCTTCTTCCTGGTTTAAAGACAAACGCCTTCTTGCTATATCCTCACATATCGGGGAGAGACAGGGCTCTGGTCTCTGGTCTCTCCCTCTTTAATAAGGGCACTAATTCCATCATGAGGCCTCCATCCATATTGAGGCAGGAAAATAGGGTCTGGAGGCAGGGAACATAAGGCCGATTCACACTTCAGCTATGACAGGAAACATCCTCTCCATAGGGCGTTCGCTGAGCAAACGACTTTGTAACTTTATTTCATCCTGTCCATTTACATAAGGTGTACACCAAGTAACCAATGGAATCCTCTAGAGGGTATTTAAACTCCCACAAATTCTGTAATGGTGCCCTAGAGCCCCTATACTTGGGCCTGCTCCTACACTGTGGAGTGCAGTTTTATTTTCCATAAATTTCTTCATTCTTTCCTTGCTTTGGTGGTGGGTTTTGTCCAATTCTTGTGCAAGGTGCCAAGAACCTGGGCACCCTCCTCCAGTAACATTTTGACTTCATTTAAACCGGACACTTCCCAAAGGGTCCCATCTCCAAATACCATCCTGTTGGGGATTAGGGCCTCAATATTGAATTTGGAGAGATACAAACATTCAGTCCATTGCACTAAGATTCAGTTTATCTGCAAAATATGTATCACACCTATTTATAAGGTTTGAGAATGAAATAAGATGTTTATAGGCGTAGCCCAGTCTCGTAATAAAACCAAAGGAAAACATTCAAAATAGGTATTGACTATGTATCAGGTACTTTTGAATAAAATGTAAAGAATGAAAATCGCTTATTGAATACTATGTCTTCAGAGTTATGCAAAATGGGTTTATGGATTATATTCATTTAATCCTCCATCACCCTTATGAAGTAGATATGATGAAAACTGAGGGGTTGAATATTTTCCTGACATCACAGCTGGCAAATGGGAGTGGAGCCTACAGCCAGGGCATGTGCTCTGAGGTGGTCTGTTGTCTCTTCTTTTTAGACAGAAATACGCAAACAATTATTTAAATGTTCACAAAATACATTTAAATGGATTTTTACTTAAAATAGCAGGAGAGAAATCCATTTTTCACCTTTATGGTCACCTTCTCTGCTGAGTAAAAATTGGGATACGTGCTCTTACAATGGGACAAGGTGGCCAAAAAAGAACCCAGGAGTCGAATTCTCTTTCTTGCCTCTCCCTTCCTTCCACCCTCCCTCTTTGATGTCAGCCTTCCACTATTGATTCCTGTTCCTCCATGTTTACCCTAGGCCAATTTTGAGGGAAGAAATGTAGCTGTGAAAACATTGGCCCTAGGGCAACATTCTTTTCCAGTGCTAGAATTCTTTAGTGTATGAGCTGTCGCCCAGCCCCTGGTTTTCTATCTCTGATTAGTCAAAGGGTGTAGAAACATTTATACTCTCTCCTCCGGAAGAATTCTTCAGCAAGTTTTCCCACCTACATCCCAGCTTACACGCTGAAGGAACATCATGCTTAAACAGAGAAAAGCTTAGTTTCAGGGGAAACTGATAAACAAGCTGGGATTGCGTTTCCTTTTTAGGAATATTTTCTGGATTAAAGAAAATCAGTTCTACTCTTAATGTGTTAAAAATGTGTCATGTGTTGGTTATGGAATTTGTGCGAAAAACATAAGATGGTATTGAAGTGTTCTAAAAAAACTGCAGCATCATCAGTAAACTATAAAAGTGATATTAGAAACAAAAGCTCTGACAGAAAACCTCATTTCAACAGAACCAGAAAAATGAATGCAACCACTGGATCTCTGGCAGGATCCAAACAGTTGGCTTCTCAAGGTAACCACTGAGAGGCTGGAGGTCAAGTTCAGGAAGGTAGCACGTAGAAACCACACTATTCATACAGCCAAGTGGAGACAGTTAATCGATCACAAAGAAAAATGAAAATTGCAACTTCTAGAATTTAAAGCGGTTAGTCCCTGGAATCTTGGCTCTGTTAATGGCATCGAACTCTCAGGTTAATATTAAACAAACCACACTCTGGTATTCACTACCTTATCGTGAGCCAAAGGAAGATAAGCAAAATATGCAGAGCTCTGACACAGCTGGAGTGGGCCACGTAACAGAATAGCTCTTGAAGAGCCTTTTACTAGTACCATCCTGGTAACAAATAACGTTTAGTGATGATTAAGTGAGTATTTATTCTCACCAAAGAAATATGCAAAAATTTCCTCATATATTTTCGTGTCTTAATCTCTTTTCTTTCCCATCTATAATTTTTCTTTAGCACAGGTTTCCTCATTCGCTTAGTTTCAATGTTATTTAATCTTTATGTAAATAGCCTTAAATCCCATAGATAAATCAGCAGGTCACTAAATACTTAAATACTTATTAAGAAAATGACAGAAGAAATTTTTTCTATCTCCCTCTTTCTCTTCTCTTTTTAAACGAAGGTTGGTTGACAGTCGGTGATCTCAGGCCTAAAGTATTTGGCTTTCCCCATTGTTCAGGACTCTGGGTAAGCCTTGGTAGGTGAGTGATCTACAATGAAGATGACAATCCCCACCCCCCTCCTTTGCATTTAGAAGTTGGGCCTTTGGGATTTTACAGTGTGCTAGCACTCTTAAAGACTATTCATATTACTGCCTTTTTGGTTGATAAATTTGTATATCAGGGTAGTTATTATAACTACGCTGAGCTAAAAAATGAAGAGATTTTTGCAAATACGCAAAAACTGCTCTTACTTCAGAAAAAAGCAAAAAAACAAACAAAAAAAACCCCAACAATCTCAGCTTTCATAATTAATTTCAAAGGACAACCATCAGAATAGTATTCTTTCCCCAAAGTGGGAAAATTGAAAAAATATATATTTGAAAAGTATTTGGAACTGCAAAACAGACAAATGTCCCAACTCGTAAAATATGAAGTTAATAAACAGTTCAAAAATCTTGCTGAGGTAATTAATGAGACCTGTTCCCCAAACACTCACTGTTGTCTTGAAACTGAAGGAAGAAAAGGCTCTTTTCCCCACCCCTCCCCCATCCAGCAGGAGGAGCTGGAAACAGAGACTTGGTAAATGGGCCCGGAAAGGGTTATCCCTTTCCAGTAAGCCTGGGTACAATTAGTGCTACTAGGACAGGATGCTGGCTGAGTACAAGCCCGGCCGGAATTCCCAAAACAGAGGCACAGCTGGGGTGGGGCAGAAGCAGAGTCCTCCAAATTCACAGCTGCTACCAGTTTCAAAACTGTTTTTAGAAGCCGCAGGGCTGGGAGGGGAACAGGTTCTGTTCACTTAGTGTGGCTCAGTTTGCAATTCTGGGACAGGAGCCAGATAGAGGATGTTCTCCCACAATTCTTAAAGACCATGTGTGCTCTCCGGAGAGACGTAATATTACAGATTATTAGAACTTGGTGGGCCTTGGGAGGTCATCTAGTGGATCCATCCACTCATCCTACAGGCCAGGCAGTGGAGGCTCACACCTGTAATCCTGGCCCATTTGGGAAGCTGAGACAGGCAGCTCACGATGTCAGGAGTTCAAGACCAGCCTGGCCAACATGGTGAAACCCCATTTCTACTAAAAATGCAAAAATTAGCTGGGCATGGTGGTGGGCGCCTGTAATACCAGCTACTCGGGAGGCTGAGGCAAGAGAATCTTTTGAACCTGGGAGGCGCAGGTTGCAGGGAGCTGAGATCATGCCACTGCACTCCATCCTGGGTGACATGAGCAAAACTCCATCTCAAAAAAAAAAAAGTCTTTTCCCTTATAAGTCAGTTATTTAATGGACACATACCATGTGACCCTACATGGTTGGATCAGACAGCCTCTGGGCCCTCAAAGCTTATCATTTGTTCAGGAGACTTATATATAAACAGAATATAACTATAAAAGGTAGTATCTGATATGTTTTAAATGATGGTATTCACAGTAAGTGTGAAGAATCCAAAGGACACAAGAGTACTCACGAAAAGCTTCAACAAGAAGGTAGACTTGAGCTACATTAATATGAGCAGGCACTCCAGATGAAAGAACAGAGTGACCATGGGGGTGAGCTGTAAAAGATGTTCAGCAAAAAGTGACTAGAAAAGTCTCAGAGTATCCAGCATGGGTTGGTATTATACTACAGATAAATGGCCATTACACATTGATATTATTAGATATTAGATAAATGGCCAGTTTTATCTTGTAAGCAATTGGGAGCCATTGAAGACTTTCGGATAACACCATTACCATGTTAACAAGTTGATTTGACGGCAAAGTGTAGGATGAATTGAAGGAGGAAGAGTTGTTTGAGTGAGGCTAGTTAAGACACCAGTACAAAAGTTCAAGTACAAAGGCAAGTTCAAGTTTGGTAGTAGGATTGGACATTGATAATGTAGATATGTAAAAAAAATATAATGAACAACCAACGGTTTTTTTTTTTTTTTTTTTTTTTTTGAGACAGAGTCTCGCTCTGTCGCCCAGGCTGGAGTGCCTAATAGAACTTTTTAATTGCCGGGTGCGGTGGCTCACGCCTGTAATCCCAGCACTTTGGGAGGCCGAGGCGGGCAGATCACGAGGTAAGGAGATGGAGACCATCCTGGCTAACATGGTGAAACCCGTTTCTAGTAAAAAAATAGAAAAAATTAGCCGGGCGTGGTGGCATGTGCCTGTAGTCCCAGCTACTCGGGAGGCTGAGACAGGAGAATCGCTTGGACTGGGGAGGCGGAGGGAGGTTGCAGTGAACCGAGATCGCACCACTGCACTCCAGTCTGGGCAACAAAGTGATATTCCGTCTCAAAAAAAAAAAAAAAAAAAAAAAGAAAAAGAAGTTTTTAATCAATTAGATTTTGAGTGTGAGGAGGAGAGGCGGGAATACTAGGTTCAGGCTGGAGTGACCAGAAATATGGTTCCAGTTGAATGGATTGGGTAAGTGAAGAGATGGAAATAATATTGAAGGGAATTTCAGTTTTAGATATTTAGATATGCCAATATGGAAAAAATAGACATCCAAGCAGAAAAGAGAAAGTCCTTTAAAAAATATAGAGAGCTATACAACTGCAAAGCATTAATATTCAAAACATTTTTCAACAAATGCTTTTGGTTTCTATCTGCATCTTTGGGCACAGTTTCAACAGTATTGGTCTCATCAACTTAACCAGCTGAGATGGGAAGGATTAAGTTGATCACAATGTATGACATACTCTTCATACAGAAGTTGAAGGCTTGTAACTCAAAGGTTACAAAATGTCACTTTTACTTTATAATAATGGAGAAATAATTGGAGACATAAAAGCTTTGAGTATTCAATTGAGAATATTCCTATGGAAAATGAAAAATGCAGTCAACAAATTTATGATTGTTTTTTGTTAAGCTGCTGGGTTTAAACATTTCAACCTGATGTTTTTCTTACGAAATAAATTTTAAAAATATTGTGTAAGATGGTTGTGTACTAACAGGGTTGGGATCAGATCAAATGAAGCTTCGTTGTTTATAAAGTCACTTAATTTGCCACTATTGTGACCTAGAAATGTTGAGCCACAAAGCAAAGGGAGCTTTGTTAACTATGAAGTAAACAGGATTCTGTAGTTTTCCTCCTTTCTTTCTCTAACCAGGAAGGACTTATCCACTGGCACAGTAGGCATAATGCCTAGGGATCATGAAACTTTTAAGAGGCCTATGAAATTCTACTAAATTTTACCTGAGAAGGAAAAAAATTGAAATACTTAAAGTTATATCAAAAATAATTTTAATACTGATATTATAGTGTGAGGGGCCCACATAGTCAAAGTGCCTAGCCCTCATCACAGTCATAATGCAGCCCTGCCTCCTGTATTTAAATCTTAGTCTCCAATTCTAACCATAAAACCATGGCTTTTTGCATTGGTCTGCATACATTTCTGCATTTTGTGATCCTGTTTTTTCAATTTTTATTAAAATATATATAAACTTTTTTTTTTTTTTGAGACGGAGTTTCACTCTTGTTGCCCAGGCTAGAGTGCAATGGTGTTAGCTTGGCTCACTGCAACCTCCACCACCCGGGTTCAAGTGATTCTCTTGCCTCAGCCTCCCAAGTAGCTGGGATTACAGGCATGCACCACCACACCTGGCTAATTTTGTAATTTTAGTAAAGACGGGGTTTCTTCATTTTGGTCAGGCTGGTCTTGAACTCCCGCCCTCAGGTGATCCCCCGACCCCCTGCCCTGCCTCGCACCCCAAAGTGCTGGGATTACAGGCGTGAGCCACCGTGCCAGGCCCATAAACATAATTTTAATTATCACCAAGTTCCACAAAGTTTGCAAAGACAAATAGTCTCCCAACCCCTTATTTTCCATATCCCTTTTCCCAGCGGTATCTATTTTTAACTTTTAAAGATGCTTCATTCGTTATGTAACTCTATTTCTCTAAGTAATGTACTTGTAATGTTACTTCTGTTTTTTTGTTTGTTTGTTTGTTTGTTTTAGACATTATTGACTTCCCTTCATGAATATGAGGATTTACGTATCTTTTGTCCTTCACCCTTGCCAAATAAAGTCATAGATACTTCTAAGCTACTCATGCTCCTTATTTTGATTTATCTTATTTCTGAATAACTCAATGTTCAGGGTTAACATTGCTGTGACTCTGTAGGCTATTCAGTGTCGAGCCATATGGGCAACAATGGTGACTTTTTCTTGACTGTACAACCTGTAGTTTTTCCTCAGTTAAGAATTGTCATCTTTCCTCACTTGCCCAATTTCCTTGTACACATTTATCCCTAATCCATATTGCCCACCAGATGGTTAAATCTTTTCTTTTCTTTTTGAGACAGAGTCTCCCTCTGTCACCCAGGCTGGAGTGCAGTGGCGCCATCTCAGCTTGCTGCAAACTCCGCCTCCCAGGTTCACGCCATTCTCCTTCTTCAGCCTCCCAAGTAGCTGGGACTACAGAGGCCTGCCACCATGCCCAGCTAAGTTTTTGTATTTTTTAGTAGAGACGGAGTTTCACCATGTTAGCCAGGATAGTCTCGATTTCCTGACCTCCTTATCCGCCCGCCTGGGCCTCCCAAAGTGCTGGGATTACAGGCGTGAGCCACAGCACCTGGCCAAATCTTTTCTTGATACATTCATTCATGTTGAGTATTATCTCAGTTTTATTGTCTTAAGTTTCTTATGGAGCACTTGGGCTCCAGATGAGTTGCCCCCATGCTTGATACATCATCCTGAGTAAGTGTGGGAATTCCTTTTGCATTTCTCCTATGTTACATCTCTTTTATCCTGTAACTCTTGTGTTCATTTTTCAAGACTTACTCCATTATTTTGGTGGTGCACATCCTGCAGTAACTCCTTCAGAAAAATATGTGTATAGGAGAGGGGTAAAGTTTTTGAGTAAAAGATATGCACCCTCACACTTAGTGCAGAAGTTGGCTAGATATTTAAGACAATCCTAAGCAAAAAAGAACAAAGCTGGAAGCATCCTACTACCTGACTTCAAACTATACTGCAAGGCTACAGTAACCAAAACAGCATGGTACTGGTACAAGAATAGATATTTAGACCTGTGGAACTGAACAGAGAACTCAGAAATAAGACTGCACACCTACAACCACTAGATCTTTGACAAATCTGACAAAAACAAGCAATGGGGAAAGGATTCCCTATTTAATAAATGGTGCTGGGGGAACTGGCTAGCCATATGCAGAAAATTGACACTGGACCCCTTCCTTACACTTTATACAAAAGTTAACTCAAGATGGATTAAAGACTTAAATGTAGGCTGGGGGCGGTGGCTCATGCCTGTAATCCCAGCAGTTTGGGAGGCTGAGGTGGGCAGATAACCTAAGGTCAGGAGTTGGAGACCAGCCTGACCAAAATGGCAAAACTCCATTTCTACTAAAAATACAAAATTAGCCAGGTGTGGTGGTGCGCGCCTATAATCCCAGCTACTCAAGACGCTGAGGCAGGAGAATCGCCTAAACCTGGGAGGTGACCCAAATACCCATGGATGATAGACTGGATAAAATGTGGTAGGTCGGGCACGGTGGCTCAAGCCTATAATCCCAGCACTTTGGGAGGCCAAGATGGGAGGATCACAAGGTCAGGAGATCGAGACCATCCTGGCTAACATGGTGAAACCCCATCTCTACTAAAAATACAAAAAAAAAAAAAAAAAAAAATTAGCTGGGCGAGGTGGCGGGCGCCTGTGGTCCCAGCTACTCGGGAGGCTGAGGCAGGAGAATGGCATGAACCCAGGAGGCGGAGGTTGCAGTGAGCTGAGATCCGGCCACTGCACTCCAGCTTGGGCGACAGAGCAAGACTCCATCTCAAAAAAAAAAAAAAGAAAATGTGCTATATACATACCCATGGAATACTATGCAGCCATAAATAACAACGAGATCATGTCCTTTGCAGGGACATGGATGGAGTTGAAAGCCATTATCCTCAACAAACCAACACCGGAACAGAAAACCAAACACTGCATGTTCTCACTTATAAGTGGGAACTGAATGATGAGAACATATGGATGCATGGCAAGGAAACAACATACTGGGGTCTGTCAGGTTGGGGTGGGTGTGGGTAGAGGTAGGGCATCAGGAAGAATAGCTAATGGATGCTGGGCTTAGTACCTAGGTGATGGGATGATCTGTGCAGCAAATCACCATGGCACATATTTACCTGTGTAACAAACCTACATATCCTGCACATGTACCCCCGAACTTAAAATAAAAGTTAAAGGAAAAAAGAAAAAGAAATTGACTAGATAGTTAATACTATCTGGAAATTGGCCAGGCGCAGTGACTCACGCCTGTAATCCCAGCACTTTGGGAGGCTGAGGCAGGTGGATCACCTGAGGTCGGGAGTTTGAGACCAGCCTGACCAACATGGAGAAACCCTGTCTCTACCAAAATAATAATAATAATAATAATAATAATAATAATAATAATAATAATAATAATAATAATAGGAAACCATTTCCCTTTGGAATTTTGAATGCCTTACCCCATTTTCTTGTAACTTCCTGTGTTGCTGCTGAGAAGTTCAGAGCTCTTTTGATTTCTGATACTTTGTGTGCAGTCTTCCTTCTCCCATCCCACTGGAAACTAAAATCTTCTCATTGACCCCATTGTCTTAGTCAGTTTGGGTTGCTGGAACAAAGTACCATAGACTGATTGGCATATATACAACACAAATTCTTATCTCACAGCTTTGGAGGCTGGAAGTCCAAGATCAGAGAGCCAGCATAGTCAGGTTCTGGTGAGGGCCTTCTTCTAGATTGCAGATGGCCTTCTTTTGGTTGTATCTTAACTTGGCAGAAAGGGGGAAAAGCAAGCTCTGTGGGGTCTCCTTTTATAAGGACACTTATCCCACTCATGAAGTTCCACCCTTAAGACTTAATTACTTCTCGAAGGACCCATCTCCTAATACTATCACTTTGGGGGTTAAGATTTCAACATATGAACTGGGGGCGGGGGAGACATAAACATTCTGTCCCTAAGTCCTGTGTTCTGAAATAGCTCTGTGATGTGTCTTGGTGTGGATATATTTTCATTGCTGGATACTCAGCGAACTGTTTCACACTGCAGACATGTATCCTTCAATTTTCAGAAATCTTAAATTATTTCATTGATGAAATAATTGCTTTTTCTAATCTATCTTTGAGGAATTTCTTCAGGACTGGCCTTTTACTTTGCCTATGTTTTACCTGTTATTTTATATGCTGTTTTCTTTCTTTCTGGCAGACATCTTCAACCTTCTCTTCCAATCCATCTATTGAGTTTTCATTTTTACAGTGTTTAAATTTATTTTTTGTTCTCTTTAAGTTTATTTTGTTTCATTAATTTTTGTTTCATTAATTTAAAATCTTCAAATACCTCTCTATATTATTATTATTATTATTATTATTATTATCATTATTGAAAGATGGGGGGGAACAGCCAGGCACAGTGGCTCTTGCCTGTAATCCCAGCACTTTGGGAGGCTGAGATGAGTGGATTGCTTGAGCTCAGGAGTTCAAGACCAGTCTGGGCTACATGACGAAACCCTGTCTCTACAAAAAAAAAAAAAAAAGCAAAAAAATGCTAGTCATGGTGATACACACCTGTAGTTTCAGCTGCTTGGGAGGCCGAAGTGGGAGAATTGCTTGAGCCCAGGAGGTGGAGTTGCAGTGAGCTGAGATTGCACCACTGCACTCCAGCCTGGGCAACACAGCAAGACCCTGTCTCAAAAAAAACAAAAAAGTGGAGGTCGGGCACAGTGGCTCATGCCTGTAATCCCAGCACTTTGGGAGGCCGAGGTGGGCAGATCACCTGAGGTGAGGAGTTCGAGACCAGCCTGGCCAACATGGTGAAACCCCGTCGTTATTAAAAATGCAAAAAAATTAGCCAAGCATGGTGGTGGGCACCTGAGATCCCAGTTACTAGGGAGGCTGAGGCAGGATAATTGCTGCAATGAGCCAAGATCGTACCACTGCACTCCAGCCTGGGTGACTCAGTGAGACTCCGTCTCACAAAAAATAAATAAATAAATAAATAAATAAATAAATAAATAAAAAGATGGGAGGTTGTATTCGTTCATTTTCACACTGCTAATAAAGACATACCCGAAACTGGGGACGAAAAGAGGTTTAATTTGACTTAGAATTCCACATGGCTGGGGAGGCCTCTGAATCATTGCGGAAGGTGAAAGGTACTTCTTACATGGCAGCAACAAGAGAAAATGAGAGAGGCAGTAAAAGCGGAAACTCCTGATAAACCCATTAGATCTCGTGAGACCTATTTACTATCACGAGAATAGCACAGGAACGTCCCTCCCATGATGTGGGAATTCTGGAGATAACAATTCAAGTTGAGATCTGAATGGGGACACAGCCAAACCATATCGGGGTCTTGCTATGGTGTCCAGGCTGGCCTTTGACTCCTGGGCTCAAGTCATCCTTCTGCATAGCTGGGAATATAGGCATGTGCCACCTTGCTGGACTCCTCTCTATAGATATTAATACTAATTTAAAAAGAAATTAAAAATTTTTTTTTCCTGACAACCTAGTCTTTGTTTCCTTCAAGTTGCCTTTTGCTGTTTATGTATTTTATTTCAACATTTGTGAAGGAGGCTATCCTCAGACGTCTGATAATTCTTAATTGTCTGCTCATGATTAAGGGTATCACAATAAAAAGCCAAGCAGAAGCTCTCGGTACATGGGTGGCTTTCATTTCTTCACGGACATGGGTCAGCTATTTTGGTTTGGAACCTCCACTGTCTATCTTACAGTGTTTCCTCTTGGGCTGTTCGGATTCCCCACAGAAGGCACCTTCAGTCTCCTGTATGAATGGGGAAGGCCTGGCTGCCTGTATTCTGGTTGTCGTACTGGGAGAGGAGGGAGGTGGTGTCGATCCCCCTTGTGTTTTGTACACTTCCCCTACCTTGACTTGGTTCCCTGGTTTAGAGATCCTCTGATTTCTCTGTTCGAAGAACACAGTTCTAATCTTCTTCTGGGGTTGCAGCTGCCTGGTTGTGTAGGGTGGGCCAAGGAATTGAGGAATCTAACTATTTCTTTCAACCAATCCTTTTAATCCTGTCCTCACCACCCTCCACTTCCAGGGTACTTGGTGCCTTCAATTCCTGGGCTTTTGCCTGACATTTCAGTGGAAATTATATATGTATTTTTCTTAGCTGCCCTTGCTGCTAACTTAGGGTTAGGTTTTTTCAGGCCTGCAAAGTCAATTTCCATTTGGCCATGTTCTTTCCTCCTTCAAACGTGTTGTTGTCATTATCTCCCTCTCCTTGGAGTTTTATGCCTTAAAATAAGTCCTTTGGGTGTAGCTTCAGTAGGGTTTGGGAAGAAGCAAAGAGAGTTCAATCTCTATCTTTACCAGAAGTCACTGCAATTGAGTTTTTGATTATTAAAAGTTTGAACAGTCTCTTGTTGCCAGGGTAACATGGCGAAACCCAGCCTCTATAAAAAAATAAAAAAATTAGCCAGGCGTGGTGGCGGGTAGTCCCAGCTACTCCAGAGGCTGAAACATTAGGATCACTCAAACCCAGGAGGTGGAGGTTGCAGTGAGGTGACATCATGCCACTGCACATCAACCTGGGTGACAGAGGGAAACCCTGTCTCAAAGAAAAAAAAAGATTTGAAGGCCAGGAGAGGTGGCTCATGCCTGTAATCCCAGAACTTTGGGTGAACAAAGTGAAACCCCGTCTCTACAAACACCGCAAAAATTAGCCAGGTGTGGCGACCCACGCCTGTCGTCCCAGCTACTTGGGAGACTGAGGTGGGAGGATCACTTGAGCCTAGGAGATGGAGGCTGCAGTGAGCAGTGATCGTGACACTGCACTCCAGCCTGGGCTCCAGAGACCCTGTCTCAAAAAAAAAAAAAAAAAAAAGAGAGTATTTAGTTTTTTATATAAATACAGTAACTTATGGGGCTTTTGAAATTTTAGATAACATTTTCTAAGTATCTATGATCATCTGGCCAGGCTTAACACAGTGTTTTTTTGTCCTCTTGTGTTGCTATAAAGGAGTACCCAAAGCTGGGTAATTTGTAAAGAAAAAAGGTCTATTTGGCTTGCAGTTCTGCAGGCTGTACAGGAAGCACCAGCATCTGCTTCTGCTGAGGGACTCTGGCTGCTTCCACTCATGATAGAAGGGGAAAGGCAGCCAGAGTGGGCAAATCACCCAGCCAAAGAGGTGAAGAGAAAGGGGGAGGGAGATACCAGGCTTTTTTTTTTTTTTTTTTTTTGAGACAGAGTTTCGCTCTTGTTGCCCAGGCTGGAGTGCAATGGCGCAATCTCGGCTCACTGCAATCTCCACCTCCCGGGTTCAAGCGATTCTCCTGCCTCTGCCTCCTGAGCAGCTGGGATTACAGGTGTGCGCCTCCATAACTGGCTAATTTTGTATTTTCAGTTGAGACGGGGTTTCTCCATGTTGGTCAGGGTAGTCTTGAACTCTCGATCTCAGGTGATCTGCCTGTCTCGGCCTCCCAAAATGCTGGGATTACAGGCTTTTTTTAACAAGCAGTTTTGAAGGGAACTAATTGAGTGAAAACTCGCTTATTACCTCAAGGACTGTACCAAGTTCCTCGTGAGGGATCCTCCCCCATGAACTCAAACACCTCCCATTAGACCCCGCCTCCAACATTGGGGATCAGATTTTAACATGATATTCGGAGGGAACAAATATCCAAACTATATCACACAGCTATTGCATTAACCTAGTGTTTTGCAAACTTGAGTAATGGTCTAACCCTACTTAAGGAAAAATGAAATCTATAGATTCCTGGTGCCAAATTACATTATTTTAATTACAACGTTATTTACATGTGTACAAACAAGCATCCACTATTTATACTTACAGCTCTTGTCCATTTATATAAGCAAAGACAAAAAAACCAATACAACAAAAGCATGTATTTAATTCAAATTAACAACATAAATTTAATGTGACAGATTATTTTAATGGAGCAGCATTGCTGCTCTAAATAAGAATATGGTGCTTATTGCTGTGTCCTGGGTTCTTTCAAGTTCTTCATCCATCTGCTACAATGTGTTGCATGAGAGACAAATTCATCCATCTCCCCCTGAATTTGAAACACAGACAAACCATTTTTCAGATAGCAAGATTTGTTGCCATACAAGCATGACTTAGCAAGAATGCATCTTTTTACCTACTGAGCCTGCATCTGTTCTTATTATATTAGTCTCTAACAAATATGACACAACTTCATGATGCCAAGGGGATCATAAATGTGAAAAAGAATTTTGCTCTTCTTTTAATTTTAATGTATTTTCTGAGGAATGTTTGTGCTGCCCACATGAGTTGGCTGGTGACACTAGTTGGTCCTTAGCTCTCTGGGAAGCTTTCCTGGAGAAGGTGACCTTTTTATCAAAGCAGGAAAATAGTATGTATGTATGTAGAATTACAGAAATGAAAAGCACCTTTTCCTGGATTTTCTTCACAAAGTAAGAGCAAATACTAGGCGAATAGAGCTGCCTATTGGGAGAAGGGCACATTTGATGTGGCAATACCATTTCATTCTCGGGCAGATGGCCACCAGTTTGAGGTCTGTGGTAATTTGAGCTATACTGAAAAGCAATGTGACCTAATTTTGTAAATCAAAATAGTTGACTTTGTTAAAATAATCAATATCTTAAAACTGTCTGCATAACTCCAGTATTTTCCTCTTTTACTGAAATGGACTCCTTGGGATTTCCCTTAGGCTCACATAGCTAGAAATGCCCAGTAATCACTGGGAGGTACTACTTATCAGTGCATCAGATCCCCTGCTAGTTCCCTGGAGAAGAAATCCACACAGTGTTTGGCCCTGCCCTCCAGGCCCTCGATGTAAGATGGGAAACTCATGTAGCAATATTTATTTATTTGAGACAGGGTCTCATCCTGTCACCGAGGCCAGAGTGCAGTGGCACCGTCACTGCTCACTGCAATCTCGAACTCCCAGTCTCGAACGATGTTCCCACCTCAGCCTCCCAAGTAGCTGGGTCTACAGGTGTGTGCCACCGCACCCGGCTAATTTGTATTGTTTTATTTTGTATTTTTTGGTAGAGACAGAGTCTCAATATGTTGCCCAGGCTGGTCTCTAACTACTGGGCTCAAGTGATCCTCCCTGCCTCGGCCTCCCAAAGTGCTGGGATTAGAGGCATGAGTCCCTGCACCTGGCCACATCTTTGAAAAGCAGAGTAAGAACGCAGAAGAATTTGGCATCCATCTAAAATCTATGAGAGTTTTCTAGAAGGAAATGATGCTTGTTAAGGCAGGGCCAGTTGATTAATACCATAACTTGATCAAGCACAGGTATAAGTCATGTTGGCCATCTCTCCTCAATACAGAGAGGCGGTGACCAGAGGGAGGAGTCCGGGAAGCAGGGAGGGAGGTGGGGCGACGGGCCTTGGAGACACCAGATCCATTACAAATCAGCTGACGGTTTAGAGTCGGCCTTCCAGAGGGGCATCAAAAACATTGAACTGACCTCATCCAGCCTTCCTGTCTGATGAGTTGCACTGGAGCAGGAGGAGGCACAATCCAGGCTAGAGGGGTGTATCTTCTTGCAAGTGAATTGCAAGGGTGTGTCCAGGAACCTGAATCTTGCCTCTGGGCAAGGAAGCTGCAGTGCTACACTGAAGGTTAGGGCTCTTGCCAAATAGGCTGTGATTTAGGGCACATTCTAGTTCCAATAGCCAGCTGGAGTCTGGCAGGAGAACCAGTGCAAAACCAGACATAGAAGATGTCTGACCATGGCCTGGAAATCTAGATGGTGATCCCCCACCCCCTGCTTACCAGGCTAAGGCTGCAAATGTGTTTGGGTTAGCATGTGTTAGGGAGCTAGGGAGACCATGCAGGACTCCAACAAAAGGAAATGTTCCTCCTGCTTCTTGCCACCGTTCATACATGTTCCATATCTTCCTTTGCCTGAAGCCTTCTCATAGGACTGCTCTTTTCCCGGTCAATTTTTATATTGAACTGGGCTCATTCAGTTGCAAGTGACAGAATTCCAATACACATGAACATTCAGGATGAAGGGTGTGATAGGGCACTACTGATGGGCATGTAGTGCATCCTCAACTTTCTCTGTATATTTTTAGCTGCCAGTGCAATGGTTTATTTTTCTCCTTCTATAGAAGTGGAACTCCAGCCAGTAGTAGGAGCCGGAGAGGGGAATGGAGGGATTATGTCTCAATTTTATGTCATTCCAGTTTACTAATTCCAAAGGAAAAAAGAAAAAGGTAACTTTCCCTTTCAGTGTTACCATGAAAACACCTAGCAAGGACTGTGATGGGCTTAACTTGAATCCCTGGTCCCTTCTTAGACTAATTACTGTGGCTGGGGAAGGGGCCCCATGATTGGAGCCTACCCCCAGGCTAAGTGATTGACAGTCCCACAAAATGATTGACAGCCGCATAAAATCTAATTGGAGCAGAAAAGGAAATCTCCAAAGGAAGGGATAATATTCCTTCAATAAGAGAAGAAAGATGCTGGGCACAGGCAAGACAACAGGTACCCTTTAGGATTCCTACTCAACTGCTAAGGCTCAGTTCAGTTGTCACTTCTTGGTACTGCCCATTCCTGTCCTTTCTATTGGGTTATGTGTCTCTCTCCTGGCTTATGTTACATTTTGGCTGTGCTGGTGTACCCTATTAATTTATAATTGTCTATCTATGTATTGGTCTTTCTGTGAGACAGTGAGCTCTCTGAAGATAAGCACTGTGGCCTATCCCATTTGCATATCCTGCTTTGCAGCAGATAATGGAAGTTCCAGGAATGTTTTCAATAAAGAATGAATGAAGACAATCACAAAATGGCAGCCAGTCCTCTTGAGTTAAGAGAAAGGGGAAAGGAACATAATAAAAGTAAAAAGTACCAGATTCGGTGTAAATGCTTTATGTTAACTAACTCATTTGATTCTCACAACACTTGCAGGAGGTATTATTCTTTCTACTTTACAGGTAGGAAGCTAAAGGTGAAGTTCCACAAACTTACATGGCTAATAACCTTCAATATCATAATGAGCACTTAGGTAACTTATATCTAGACCAGTTCGCTTTCAGCTACGCTTGCTTTCTTCCCCCGCCTCCTCCCCTCTTCTTCTGGTTAACAATGAATTCATGTAACATAGGAATCTTCTTTTCACTTCTTAATAATTTGGACATTTTCCCCCAATAGATGGTTTTATTTTATCTAAAGGTATTCCCTGATCTGCTTTGTGTCTTTCATTTGCTTCTTTGTAAAATCAGAGGGTTGATGGAAAGACTCTGTAAAATCTTTTTCAGCAACAACATTATAAAATTATACAAATTAAATTAAGCCAAGAAAAATTGACACGTAGGATAAACTCAGCGTAGACCGTGTTTTGTTCAGGTTTACCCCGAAGGTGGTGCTCTGGGTTTCCCACCCTCCACCCTCTCTGCATCTCTTCCTTCTCTTTTTGGGGCTTCCTTTATTCTCCCATTTAGATCAATCAGTTGCTCTTCTCTGCCCAACAACTTAGTGCTTTTATTTTGCCCTTCTTTGGATTCCACATTTCAGCTCCCATATTCTCAGTATTACTGTCCTCCTTGTCCTCTCATCATTAGACTTTCTCTTCAGAGCCTTATTTCCTCAGAACTGGGCCATGCTTCCTACCACCTGTGCAGGTTAAATTGCCAGCAATAGTCCTAGGGTGTTAACAGTTGTAGGTAACCTTCAGGGTGGTCTGAATAGAATGAAACACTTGAATTCAAAGAGATAAAGATAATCATGGGTATTTCACAATTATGATTGATCCACTATGGATTTCTTTTTTTTGGCAGGGTAATTTCTCGACCCCTCCAATCATCCAAAGTGGCCTATTTGAGGCCAGCCCCCCAGAGTACAGGGGCTCAAAGTGTGGCTCCTTGGCCATCCTGATCTAAACCTAAGGAGTTGCATGTTAAACCTGCAACTTCCTGGGCCCCACCAGACCTACTCAATCAGAATTTTTCTGGGGAATGGCGGTCAATCTGAATTTAAAATATATTCTCTGGGTAATTCATGAGTGCACTAATTTGTAAGGAACTCAGCCTTTGTGCTATTTATTTTCTAAAAGTTTCATGTGCTAGTAATTTTTGTTTCTTTAATTCTATTACAAAAATTTATTTATATGATAAAATTTTATCAACCTGCACAAATACTAGATGTTTGACTGAAGAATTTACCAATACTCAGCAAAAATCCAGTATCTATTATACACAAGCTCCAGATTTATACTTTTTTCACCTGAAAAATGTAAGAAAGGCTAAATTCTCTAACCTTTCCTCCTCTCTTAAATGCTTATATGTGGGACTTTAATCATAGTCAATACTAAAGGTAAAGCTAAGGGAGTGTCTTGATTTTTTTATACATTGTGTATTTTCCCATGTCTCTACTGTTTAAAGAGAAACCGCATTTATACAGTCTTGCACAAAGTTTAGTGGCAAATGTTTTCTTTTTCGCTATTATATTAGGATGCAGTTCCCTGTATATGAACAATATTTATGTGAATCATGTCTATATACACTATACACACATATACATATATCTTTATATATGAATCTATATATACACTACTCATATCATAATTTTCTCCTTTGTCACAGGCTTTCTCTCCTCCAGTGAACTAACTTTGTTTTCCTTAATTTTCACCGTTCTATAGTGACTGCAGGGCAATTCTGACTTTGGGTTAACAGTAGACCCAGGGCCACATTCCTATCATTCTTTCCAGATGTTCTACAGTGAGCTGATCTTTGGGATGAGCAGACAAAACCCCACTGGGCATCCTCCTTGCAGGCAGGCCCATTACCTCAGAGGCCTGTCTCCACCGTGCCTCACCTAGATTCTCTGGATATAAAGGAAGATCCCACTGTGCTGTATGGAAATAAAGCCCTCTGTGGTCAAGATCGCCCACCAAATGTGGTTTCCCTACCAAATAAAGAAAGTGTTGGGGGACAGGACCAGCACAGGACCAGCTTGACATCTGTTGATCGTTCCATCAATAAGAATTCCTCCCTCTCACCTTCCCTCCGTCCCTCCTTCCCTTCCTTCGTCTTCCTTTCCTCCCTCTCTCCTTTTATCTCCCTTTCTGCCTCCCTCCCTCCCAGCTAATTTTTGTATTTTTAGAGAGACAGAGTTTCTCCATGTTGGCCAGGCTGATCTCGAACTCCTGACCTCAGATGATCCACCTGCCTCGACCTCCCAAAGTGCTGGGATCACAGGCATGAGCCACTGCACCCAGTTAACAAGAATTTCTTTAGCCTCTTTTGCTCATTATCTACAAAGAGCATCAGTCTCTGCCTGGAGAGAAGGAAGGGCTAGAAACAGGGCACAGGTCCCCAGGTAAAACTGGCTGTAAGCCACCATGGCTGATATGCAGGGCAGGTCACTCCTGCACAGAAGGTGGCTGTTGGCCTCATGTTCCATCTCTTACAGGAGTTGAGGAAGCTGGACTAAACGTCTCCTCAGAGCTTACAATACCAGAAATCACAGGACCCTAAGCGTGTTTCTCAAAATTTTTGAGCTCAAATGATGTATTAAAGTACTTTGTAAATTGTGAAATGCGTCACAAATTTTAAGTGACAACATCCTCAAACACTACAATGTGCCCTTATTCTCTATTTTGAAGGAGAAAGTCTGAGTTTCATCAACTCAACCAGGATACAGTGAGTGAGAAGCAACTTTTGGTGTCTGCAAAATGATGAGTTAAAAAAACCTGGGGGCCTGGCGGCGGCTCATGCCTGTAATCCCAGCACTTTGGGAGGCCAAGGCGGGCGGTCACGAGGTCAGGAGATTGAGACCATCCTGGCTAACACGGCGAAATCCCGTCTCTACTGAAAATACAAAAAATTAGCCTGGCGTGGTGACGGGCGCCTGTAGTCCCAGCTACTAGAGAGGCTGAGGCAGGAGAATGGGGAGAACCTGGGAAGCGGAGCTTGCAGTGAGCGAGATCGCCCTACTGCACTGCAGCTTGGGCACCAGAGAGAGACTCTGTTAAAACATTAAAAACAAACAAACAAACAAACAAACAAACAAAAAACCCTCTATGTGACTATACTCAGCTAGCACCTGATCTGTTCTTTTCTTACGGCATTTATCTCCCGGATCTTGTATATACTTACTTCTTTACATGCCTTATCTCACCTACTACATTCCAAGTTCTTTAAGGGTAAGATCACTATCAGATTTATCTTTGCATTATCCATAGAACCAGCAGACCTGACAGCCATAAACTGATGCTTGTTAAATGAATGAATGAAGTCAATGAGTAAAATCATACCCATTTCAAGTTAATCCTTTGGATTTTATTTGGCTTATACGTAGAAAGTCATCAAAAGGAAGGAAGCAGTCCTATAAACCTTATAAGAACGAGTCTCTTTTGGGAATCTCCTACCTGCTCCCTCCCTGGAGCACTTAGGGATGGATGGGGGAACCTTTCACTAAAACAAAAGGCGAGTAAACTGTTTCTGAAAATTCCTTTAAGGCCCCTAGTGGTTTAATCTTTACTGCTGCGTAAATTTACTTAAATATTAAGCCAGCAATAAGCCGACGCTCGAGTATCAACCATGCTTTTCTCTGTTAATACGAACTAGGAACTCAGGTTGTTGTTTTCTTTCCCCTCCCACGTGTGCTGATCGTGTAAAACAATCACAGGAACACACGAGCAATGAAATGTGTAAATAAGAAAAATGCACACACATCACGAGCTCATTTCTTCCCAGATAGTTTTTGGTCAATCTCTCAAGCTTCCCCATGTGCGTTTGTGTGTGCATATTGGAAAACAAAAAAAATAAGGTCAGCACAAACAGTACTTGTAATACAAACTAATGTAAGAGAAAACTTCTTTTTTAATATTAAAAACGACACTAGAGAAATAATGTAAAATAAATGTGCGGTTGGAATTAGGGTTAAAAAAAATCAGCAACGTCAGCAAACTGAGATGGGGTGAGTTGGAAGGCAGACTGGAATTTATCTCTTAAAAAAAAATCGCCCCAACTAGAGACCTGTTTTGCCTAGGGGGACGTGACTCACATTTTCAGATAATCTGAATAAGGGGAATTGTGTCTGCTCGAGGCATCCATTCTGGCTTCGGTCTCCGGACTCCCGGCTCCCGGCACGCACGGTTTACACTGGAGCGCGCGCCCCAGGCCAGCCAAGCGCCGAGCCTGGCTGCTGCGGGCTGGGAGGGCGCGCAGGGCCGGCGCTGATTGACGGGGAGCGCGGTCAGGTGACTTGGGGCGCCAAGTTCCCGACACGGTGACCGCGGTCACTGCCGAGGCCCGGCCGACGCTGACCCTGGAGCGTAGTGGGGCTGATCTCCCGGAACAAAGTTGCTGGGCCGGCGGCGGCCGGGCGAGAGCGCCGAGGGGGAGCCGGAGCGCTGCAGAGGCGCGGGCCGGAGGGCTGGCGCTGATCTGCTCCCTTCTCCTCGGGAGAGCGGACCCCCGGCTGCCCGGGGGCAAGCCTGTTCCCGGGCAGTGGGGGCGGCAACGCGCGACCCAGCTGTCCTGCGCCCCACCCTCCCTCCTCCTGCTCCTGCGCTGGGCTCCAACAAAGGGGCAGGCCCGCAGCCGAGAGGAGGAGGAGGAGCCGGAGGAGCGAGGCGCTCTCGCGCACAAAGTTGTGGAGTCGTTTTTCCTCGGAGGAGGGAAGCGGGCAGCAGCAGCCGGCCGCGGGCTTTCTCCCGCCGAAGGGCGAGGAGGAGCCTCTGGCTCTAGAAGCCGATTGGGGGATCACGAGGAGCGGCGCCCCCCTTCTTTTGGGTCATTTCTGCAGACGGAAAACTCTGTAGCGTTTGGCAAACTTGGTGCCTGCGCGCCCGTTCCAGGTTTGCGCTTTGACTGTTTTGTTTTTGGCGGAACTACCAGGCAGGAAGATTGCACAAGTAAAGGGCGTTTTCAGTCGGGTGTCAATTTCTTTTTCTTTCTTTCTTTCTTTCTTTTTCTTTTCTTTTTTTCTTTAATTTCGGATCTTGTCTGCTTCTCCACGTTTGATTTTTTAAAAAAATACATCGCACCACCAAACTCACACTCGCACACACCCCCGCGATTACTCCGTCTCAAACTCCTAGAGGAACCCTTGGCCAGCTCGGGGTGCGGCCGGCAGGCGAGGCGGCCCGCGGGCACCAGGTAAGACCATGCATTATTGAAGCCTCGGGCTGGTAATGTGACTGCAGCCCCCGAGGGAATGGGGCGGGGACCGGGAGGAGGATGGCTTTCTGCGGTTCTTCCGCGTGGGATCGGCGTCCCGAGCTCCTTCCCAAGTCCCAGAGTCGAAGATGGGAGTAACTTTTGCTTGCCCTTTCCTCGGGGCCTCAGTTTAGCTTCCCGCGGTGCGAGAGAGAATGCCGGAGGCGTGGAGAGCTGGGGATCCGTACTAGTTGTGAACGGTTCAAACTTCTCTGACCGGCTCTGTACGGGAGCTCTGTACAGGAGGATTGGGGAGCCTCCCTGCTCCCCAGTCCTCCTCCCCGCCGGGGTGACATGGTCGCCCTCCGTGCATCGCGTGGTGCAGGGCGCTGGGCCAGTGATTTGCAAGAGGGGACGTGGCCTCTTAGGAGAGTCTGTCACAGACACCCGGGCCCGGGGAAGGCGGGGCCCCGGCGGTGTCCACAGGAGAGGTGGGCAGAGGGTGACTGTGTGGTCGGCGGCCAGCAAAGGGCTTCCCAGCTAGCCGCCCGGCGGGGAGCATGCTTGACCTCTGGGTGGTTGCTGCTCCCAAGGGTGGGACTCCGGAGAGTGTGGCGCGATCGCCAAGCTCCCTGCCAGCGGCCCTGGAGAGGCTGAGGGGACAGGAGGAGGGGGGCGCCCCATTGGTGTGTAGTCCGGCGCAGTCGCCGGCTGCCCTTTTCCGGACTCTGGGGATCTCTTGCTGCAACTGACAAGGTAATTCATGCCCCCTTTCGGCCCGGGGTCCGAGACTCTGGTTGCTCAAGGCCACTTAAAAACCAACAAAGCACCAACTGAAGGCTGTGCAACTTTTAGATCGCAGGTTGTTCAAAGGGATTTTTTTCTCCAAGCCTCAGATTACGAAAGGGACTCATTCCAGTGCGTTTTTCTAGGAGGAGGGAGAAAACGTTGGCCGACCTCCCAGAGAGCCATGGGACCAGCACTTTGTTTTACAATGAACTGCAGAGCCCGGGTTCTAACTCCACGGCCCCGCTCTCTGAGGTGTCCAGGACAGGGCCTCCTCTTTCCCAGCCTTCAGATCACCTGGATCACCAGGGCCTTGCGGGCCAGTTCCCCATGCCGCGGTTGGGAGGGTCAGTGCAGCGGTCGCGGGGGCCAGAGCGCACGGAGCGCTGGGGAGGCCGGATTCCCTAGGTCTGATCCGGCGCTCCCGGCCTCCCTACCGGGCGGCAGCGGCCGCATCCATTCCTTTGTAAATTGCGCCGGCCTCAGGAAGTCGATCTGGGTCCTCCCGGTTGGTTGGCGGTGGGCGTGGGAGACGCAGCCTGCAGAGAGCTCAGGGTTAGGGGAGAGCTGGAGGAATGCGAAGCTCGTGGGTACTTCTGCGGTGACGGCCAGGGTTGACGTGGAACCATTCCCCGCCCCTTTTATCAGCCTTTATGGGACCGATGAGACAACACTTTAACTCTCCTTTGGGTGTTTACCTAAAATTTATTGGCCTTGTAAACAGTATTAATCACAGTAGTATTAACCTTCCCTGGAGCGCTTTTTTTTTTGGTAAATGGTAGTTCTTGGCACTCACCGTTTTCTTTTACTGTGTTTCAAGCAGAGCAGCAAACTCTTGTCCGCTTGGCTTCCTTTTCTACTTTCTGGAGCATTCCTAGGTTTTGGTTCCTAGAGTAAATTAATGAATAGTGTTTGCATTTACACAGCATTTCCATCATAATGCACACTGTTGGATATATATGTGCTATATACGTAAAATACAGTACAAAATAAAAATATATACATATATTCATTGTGTAATTCCTTACTCTTAAAAAATTAAAACATTAGTTTTGTCTTTAAGACCATCACCTTATATTTATTTTTTAAACACCTTATGTTTATTTCATACACTCTTGCCTTGTGGTCCATATGACAACCGGAAGCATTCTGAAGGGAGAGTTAGTGAATATCGATTTGACTGGATCGGTTTCAGTAAGAACATCTGGCTGAACTTTACAGAATATCATTTTGAGGGAAGGGAAATCTAGGGCAGAGGTAACAATAAATTGCATTTATGTAGGGCTTAAAGCTTCTAAAGCAACATCTCATTCATTGATTCTCAGTTTCTCACCTACCCTTCAGTGAAGGTGGTGTTGCCTCCATTTTATAGGCGTGGAAGAGGGAGAGTCACACTGGGATACATTGTTCGTGGTGAAACTTTGATTCTGTCGCCTGAAAACCAAAGATGCCGCATATGGCAATTAGAAGGAGTCATCCTCTGCCTTAAGTTTACTCAAATTCCTCTGGCCATTAATGGCAACAAGTAACCTCAGTGGCTATCAGTATTTAAATAGCCTTCTGTTATTCTTCTTTCTCCCCATTTTCCCCAGTACTCTGATCACCTTTTCTGCTGTATCTTTGGCAACCTGTAAGGGCTTTTCATTATCAAGAAGAGAAAATTTGAAAAATCACCTTGAGGAGAGTGTCAAGTGAAACATTATAGTGAAGAAATATTACTGATAATGTGCAAATGGAATATAGTAGTGTGTAAACAGTTTACTTTTCTCTTTTGTGGGTGAATAAAGGCTTTGGGAAGCATAGAAGTGGAGATCTTGGCTAAGACCAATTGTGAAGAAAAGCATTAAACTTACCACTCCAAAGTGATACACTGTAGATCTTTCCAGGAAAGAGAATTTTTCCTTGGGCAAACTTAATTTTCCATAATAAGCTTTTAGAGACATTCTTCTGAACAAAGTTTTTGGTTCTTGAATATAATAAAATACACTTAAGAATTTAGCAAATCCTTTATAGTTATGTAGTTGAATGAAAGAACGTAATCACATAATAATCCATAAATGTTTAGCAATAGTAGAGCCTATAAAAAATGAAAAAAGTTTCTTAGACTCTCATAAAATCTGTCAGATTGATGATCCAATCCTTTATATCCAATTCTCTCTCTCTTTTTTTTGAGATGGAGTCTCACGCACTGGGTCGTCAAGGCTGGAGTACAGTGGCAGTGATCTTGGCTCACTGCAACCTCCACCTCCTGAATTCAACCAATTTCCCTGCCTCAGCCTCCTGAGTAGCTGGGATTGCAGGTGTTTGCCACCATGCCTAGCTAATTTTTATATTTTTAGTAGAGACAGCGTTTCGCCATGTTAGCCAGACTGGTCTCAAACTCCTGATCTCAAGTGTTACACGGGTTCGTCTTCAACTCTGGACCTCAAGTGATCTTTCTGCCTCAGTCTTCTAAAGAGCTGGGATTACAGGCATGAGCCACCATGCTGAGCCCAACTCTCTTTTTGTCATCTCTGCTTATGTAACTCAGAGGCACCTCAAGCTCTGCAAGTCCAAACCACATTGATGATTCCTTTCTCCCAGCCCACTATCCTCAGTGTTCTCCAGCTCAATGACTCACACTTCACCTAATTGCCGAAGCCAAAACCGGGGAGTCATTTTGCACATTTTGCACATTGGATATGAATCTCTCATATCCAATCAGTTCCCAAATCCTATTGACTTTCTTTGATATCTAAATTCCCACATATTCACCCATTTCTTTCCATCTATTCTTGTTTAGACCACAATTGTTTCCTGCCTATAATATTACAATAGAAAGAATAGCACAATAAACACCCAGACGTCCTTTTTATTTTATTCTTTTAAATTTTTATTTACATGCAGTAGAGACAAGGTCTCACCATGTTGCCTAGGCTGGTCTCAAACTTCTGGGCTCAAGTAATCCTCTTGCTTCAGCTCCCCAAATTACTGTGATTACAGGTGTGAGCTACCTCGCCTAGCCCCAGATGCCCTTAAACTCGTTTTCCCACTTACTTTATTTATTTATTTTTTTTTGAGATGGAATTTCGCTCTTGTCACCCAGGCTGGAGAGTAATAGCGCAATTTTGGCTCACTATAACCTCCGCCTCCTGGATTCAAGTGATTCTCCTGCCTCAGCCTCCCAAGTAGCTGGGATTACAGGCACCCGCCACCACACCCAGCTAATTTTTGTATTTTGTTTTTAGTGGAGACGAGGTTTCACCATGTTGGCCAGGCTGGTCTCGAACTCCTGAAGTCAGGTGATCCACCTGCCTTGGCCTCCCAAAGTGCTGGGATTAGAGGCGTGAGCCACCGTGCCCGGCCTAGTTTTCCCACTTATTTTACAATATTTGCTGCATCTTTCTGCCTGTCTGTGTGTATATGCATATATACATCTACATACATATATCAAACTAAATATATATGTATCAATATAGACAGATATATGCTATTCTGTTTGAACTTAACTTAAAGATGCCATCACACTTCATTGCTAAATGTTTCACCATGTCTCTTACAAAGACATTCTCCTGCTACAGTATCATTAACTAATGTTAAAGAAATTTAACATTGATACAATAATATTGTCTATTACATAGTCCAAATTCATCATTTGAGATTTTTCAAATGATCCTCAAAATGTTTTATGTTAAAATTCTGAATTCAATCAAAGATTACATTTGGTTGTCATGTCTGTTTAGTCTCCTTTAATTCACAAAGTTCCCCCTCTCCCAGGTAATTTTGGTTTTCAAGACACTGACAGTTTTGAAGAGACCAGGCCATTTGTTTTGAAAACTAGCCACAGTCTAGATTTGTCTGCTTATGAGAAGATTTATGTTCAACATCTTGGCAAGGATATTGTGTAGATGATGTGGTAATTTTCCATTGAATTGCATGATGCCCCATGACTGGTTATGTTAATTTTGATTACTTGATTAAGGTTAGGAATTTTTCCCCAACATATTACTATGAAAACATTCTCAGACATACAGAAGAGTTGCAAGACATTTTCATTCAATATTCATATACCCATGGCCTAGGTTCCTTAATTAGCATTTTGCTATATTCTGCCATAGTCTTCACTGGTTCCCCACATATTACTGTGGTCTGCCTACAAGCCATGATTTTTCTTTTTTTTCTTTTCTTTTTTTTTGAGACGGAGTCTCACTCTTGTTGCCCAGGGTGGAGTGCAGTGGCATGATCTCAGCTCACTGCAACTTCCACCTCTCAGGTTCAAGCAGTTCTCCTGAATTAGCCTCCTGAGTAGCTGGGATTACAGGTGCACACCACCATGCCTGGCTAAGTTTTTTTGGTATTTTTAGTAAAGACGGAGTTTCACCATGCTGGCCAGGCTGGTCTCGAACTCCTGACCTCGTGATCCACCCGCCTCAGTCTCCCAAAGTGCTGGGATTACAGGCGTGAGCCACCGCGCCCGGCCCTTGATGATCTTCTAAAAAGGCCAATTTGACAATGTTGGTTCCCTCTTTCAAACCATCTACTGGCTCCCCATTGCTCTTCAGATAAAGACACAAACCCTTAACCTGTTCTCCATGGTCCTGTCCCTGGTCCTGCCCAGCTTCCTCACCTGGTTCAACAGGTACACTTGTCTCTTGGCTGTCGTCCTTCCAGAAACACTGGCTTGTGCTCCACTCTTTGCTCCATGATTCTTTCTGCCACTTTGCATGGGAAGCTCTTACCTTTTCTCTTTGTGTTTCCCTTTTTGGCTAATTAAATTCTTGTCATCTTTAAAGGCTTGGCTCAAATGTCTCTTCAAGAAAGCCTTCTCTAATTGCCCAGGACAGGTCAGATTCCTCTGCTGTATGCTCTTAGTACTTAGTAGAATATGCTTCCCCTATGCTTCTCCTTTGTATGATTTGTAGTCTATCAGTATTGTAATGAAAAAATTCAGTGTATAATTAATTGCTTAGTGTGTGTAAGCTCCATAATGGCAGAGGTTATGTCTCTTGTTGATAGTCATAACCCCATTCCCTGGCTCAGTGCTTTACACGTGATAGGCACTCAATGTTTGGTGAATGAATAGTTACAATACATAACTGTATATAAAAGATATAAATATGTTTTTTCAAGTCAGTACTTTCCCTTTTCCTTTTAGGTATTGATATCAAGCTGAACCATCGTAGGAAGTTGAAAGTCTTAGAAAGAGGACTTGGTAAAGTTTTTGGATTATCTTGAAACTCAGGCAAGATGGCCAAGTATGGAGAACATGAAGCCAGTGCTGACAATGGGCAGAACGAATTCAGTGATATCATTAAGTCCAGATCTGGTAGGTAAAGGAAGCTCAAGACAGTTATGGGTTTTTATGTATTTAGAAAACCTATATTTCTTGTATTGATTTGCATTGTTCTTGCAAGCACTTCTTGGAGGTGAAGTTCTTTTGAGAAACTGAATTCTGACAAATGACTATAATTTTGTAAACGGTATATGTAAAAGGTATAATATCTCTGAGTGTCCTATCCTTTCTTAACAGAATTTTGTTTCACTGTATGTCAACTGGCATTGCTTAGTGAAACTGCTGCTTGTAGCTAAAGGTTGTTCATTTGGAAGACTACTCCATTAAAACAAAATTTAACTGAACATTCTTCTTTCTATTTTTTGGAAAATGAAGGGATTATATGCTTAATGTAGGAAGTGCCACAGTTTCTGGCAGGAAGGATCCTTTCACAGTTTGATTTCATTACCATATATCCTCACCCCCATCCCTGTTGGTAGCCATTGATAGGCCAACAGGTGTCCTACCTTGAAACATCTTATGAGCCTTCTCAAGGTAAAATTTTCACCTAGGTAATCTAATAAACCAGACTCAGATTCATGGTTTTCACGTGAACAGTTAAATTGGGGTCCTCAGGATACCATCCCCTCCTCCAATCTTTTTATATAACTGAGTGCTTTTTGACTCTGGCTGTACAGATGAATCAACTGGGGAGTTTTAAAAATCGCAGATGCATTGGCTCCATTCCAGACCCATTGAAGAAAAATTTCTGTATTTTTAAAAAGCTTCAAATATGATTCTGAGACAAACTCAAGGGGGAGATATTTTTGAACAGGCAGAACACTTCTCAGCTTTGAAAATTACACAGAACTCCACCCTGAGTGTGAACACTATACTTAAGTAACTTTGAAAAGTTACTTTGAGGTATAAAATTACATCCAGTGTCACTTTAAAGACAAAAAAGGAACGCAAAGCCTGTATTTGCTGTGTGAACCATCTTTATGTTATGTTAGGAGCTTACTTCTTATTATGTGAAACTGTAGAAATACACAGTGAAAAGAAGATCTAAATTAACTATCTTAGAATACACATTTTCCTCCATGATACCTGTGTTGATTGATTGATAAAGATTTTAGTTATTATAGATTTGGCTGTAAATATGTAGCAACTATTGAATAGCTTGATGGGTCTTTTGAAGGTATAGCTTAATATCTTGTTTTAAAATATGCTTTGAGGATGTTCTCTTCCTGTAAAGTTCTTTTTGTTTTAAACGTTTTAGTGGTATAAAAATGTAAGGGATTATTAATATCTTCTTAGGAGTACAGAATACATATTCAGACATATGTAAATATAACAGAGGAAAATGGAAGAGAGATGATTTAATGTCTCCATACTTGCTATTTTCCATCATTTGTGAGGAAGTATATTCCTAAATAGTTTTTTGAGTCAACCTTCATTCTAGTAAGACCTTTGATATTTATAACTTGTACTTTATCCATGTCCATAAAAGAGTAATTATCTAATTTCAGAAATACTCTGCATGTATATTGAACATATAAACTCCCAAACTGTTTAAATTTAAAATTATATTTTAAAAAGACTGACAAACCTCAAATATTGCTGGAGAACAGTTTGGCTAAAATGATAACATGTTTTTAACACGTGCATACCAATTAACTGAGTAATTCTATTTCTAGAGTTTTTCCCTAGGCAATACATAAAAAGGTATACTCAAGAAATTGATCACAGTATCATTTATAATAGAAAACATTGTAAACACCATGAAAATCTAATATTAGGAACTGGTTAGATCGTTATTTCCCAAAGTATTTTGAAAAGATCAAAAGTTCTAGGATTGTAAATGTGTAATTCACAAAAGGATGTTATAGTCAAATAGCTTTGGGAAATAGTTGTTTAAACCTATTCTGTTTCTTTGCTCTAGCACATCTGAACAGATCATACATGATCCCAGTAGAGCTCACTAAATTAGGTTATATCCATAAAATAGAAGATTAAGCATTCATAAAAAGTGATACAGTTGTGTGTGTTTGTGCATGTGTGTGTGTATGAACATAGAAATGTGTTCTTGATATAGTAAGTAAACAAGTATGTATTATATGAAGTTGTTTTTGTGAAAAATATTTTTTAAAAAATTAGTGAAGTATACAATAAATGTTAATAGTAGTCATCTTGGTGTTTGAGATTATTACTATTTTTTCTGATGATTTATATTTTCTAAAGTTCTTCAATGAACCCACATTACTAAGTTCTTGTATTTTTAAAGATTATCAAATTGCTTAGGATGTTTAGATGCCAAGGTTATGACTATTACTTTTTTTGTGGTGGCGTCTACCTCAAAACACATTGAAAATATGTTGTTACATAGCTCAGATATGAATCACATTCTTTTGGCTGAATTATGTTGCAAAAGCCAGTAGATAAATTTGGATTTGAATGAGCCCATTAGCCCCAATCTGGCTTCCTCTCAGGGACTTTTTTTGATTCTTTTAATGCAGATGCTTAGTATAAAGAGGTAGTATTTCATGGTACTCCAAAATTTATGTATTTTAAGGGATTTTTAGTTTAGATTAAGTCATAGGAATTGTCTACATATAATATATATATTTTAAAGATCCTCTGTGTACATACTGTATGCCAAATTTGTTGCTTTTCCATTTTTTAAAAGGGAACCCTTTCCTGTAGGAAAATTTTGATCCTCATCTGCTCTTCCAGGTTTCTTTTTTGGGGGGAAATTGGATGAGAGTGGGGAGATGGAGAATGTGATTTCCGCTGTCCAGATCCTTGAGTTTGGACAATCCAAAAGCCTGGCATAATAAAATTGTCATAATACAAATATATATGCGTTTTATGTTAAATTATTGATTTTTTTTATTGCCCTCACTTAGTATTACTTTGTTTCATGCCATTTGTGAATATTATAATTTTTTTAATTTTATAATTTTAAAGCCATTCCCACCATCTAAACGACTAGGAAGTTATCAAGGGTAGGTAATGAAGTAGTTTCAAAATAGAAAGCCATGTATTTATTTATGGTTGTAGTATACTTGCCTTGGGTTTGGGTGAGTTTTAGAAAGGAACTGGAAAGAATTTGATCTATAATGATCAATGATTTCGTGTTGGGTAAAAGTGGACTTGCCTTTCTCTAACTTAAAGGCACATATGCCAAGTTCATCATCAAGGACTATATTATTAACAGCCTTAATTAGTAGGCTTCAGAAAGCTCAACAAGTTAGTAAATATTTTGAAACAATAGGCCAAGAGTAAGAATTTTTAAAAAGTGAAATTTATTACCTCTAGAGTATGTGATGCAGAAAGTTCTGCTTGGAACATATTAAACATGAAATAATAAAATGGTTTGGGATGCATATGCAATTGAAGAATATCCTCACTGCTATTTCATTCAATAATTAACATACATTAAACCTAGTAACATAGAATAAGTCATCCTTTTCTGTTGCTGTCAGTGTTGTTGTGGTTTTAGTCCAGAGCACCATAGAAAGAGTAGACCTCAGGGCTAAGGACAGTGTGTCAGCTGGCTCCATGTGGAGTTCTTGACAGTTTGGGATTATAGACCCTCAGTTGGGAAAGAACTATTTGATGAATGAAATAGTTGGGCAAGCTTCACATTTTTGGATAATTCAATGTGTACTTTAAGAGACCTTGGGCTGGAAACCTGCGTGTACTAATTTTATCATTTCTTCCTTTGCATTTTCTCTTCTTATCTAATCCTAGAGTCTAATTGTTGAGGGAAACTTAGAGGCCCTATAACCCAGCCATGCCTGTGATGTGCTCACCTAGTCTCTGTTTGCACACCTCCAATGATGGCGTCTCACTGGTGATGATGATGATGATGACGATTCTAGCAACTTATACTTATTGAACACATTCTGTGTGCAGATGTGGTGCTAACAGTTCAATCCTCACAACCACCATTTTACAGATGATAAATGTGAGCCATACTGAAGTGATTTGTGGCACTGGCCTTCTTTCCATTTCTCCAAAGGCCCAGTGTGTCTGCCCCAGGGCCTTTGCACATCTCTCTTCTTCCATCTTTGCCTGGCTGGTTCCTTCTTGTCATTTAGATGTAGGCCTAATGTCACCTCTTCTGAGATCTTCCTTGCTGACTTTAGAAAGTAGCTCTCACAGTCACTCTTGACTGCATCACTGTATTTGTGTGCCCTGTGTTGTTCTTACCACTCTCTGGCACCTTTTCTTGTACTATGTGTTCATTAATAGACTTCCCACTAGAACAGGGGTCCCCAACCCCCAGGGCCTGGACTGGTACCAGTCCGTTGCCTGTTAGGAACCAGGTGGCACAGCAGGAGGTGAGTGGTGGCTGAGCAAGCACTACTGCCTGAGCTCTGCCTCCTGTCAGGTCAGCGGCAGCATTAGATTCTCATAGGAGCGAGACCCTGTGGTGAACTGCACATGCGAGGGATCTAGGTTGCATGCTCCTTATGAGAATCAAATGCCTGATGATCTGAGGTGGAATAGTTTCATCCCAAAACCATTCCCCTCATCCCTTGGAAAAATTGTCTTCCATGAAACTGGTCCCTGGTGCCAAAAAGGTTGGGGACTGCTGCACTATAATTAACTCCCCGAGAGCAGGGACCAATACTTCCCTGGTACTGAGCCAAATGCCTAGCTCATAATAGGTGAGCAATAAATGTTTCTTCAATGATAAAGGCTATGGAGTCTGGAAGTGGCAGAGCTGGCATTTAAACTCAGATGATCTGACTCTAGAAACCCTGCATTTGACCTCTATGGAGTGCCCGATCTCCTAATTCACAAGGCATTTTATTCCATTGCTGCTGGGTGATTCTTTTTCATTTTGTGCCTAATTCTGTCCCTTACACATTTTGCACTGTATTAATTGTATTCATACAGCTCTTCTATCTCTTTTTTTGTAGTTTTCAGGGGTGGGACCCTGGGCTGTGAGGTAGAGCTCCTCTGGACCCCAGGTTAGCATCTCAGAGCCCTGTCAAGGGAAGGCCAATTGTAAGAGACACAGCCTACTGCTTCTGGCCAGTTGCAGCCTTTCTTGATTTTTGGCTCTAGTCTCTGTCATTCTCTGTGGAGTTAGTAAAGGGGAAAATACCAGAGGACAAATAGTCCTTTGGGTGGAAGATAGAGAAATGGATAATGCGTTTCTGACGTGAATTCCTTTTTCTCTTTTCTTCTGACTACTGCTCAAGGCTTTTAACTGGCTGAAGTTAAAAAAAAAAAAAAAAAAAAAAGGTAGTGAATTTCAGAAGGACTGACATTTGGCACAGTGTAGGTCCTGGTCCGATGCCCAGATAGGTATCTGTGGTAATGAAAGGGTTGATTGAGGAGTGTGGGGGAAGGAAGCAAAGAGACACCAGTGAAATAAAAATGAAACAAATTATTAAATATGTAAATATGAAATATTATACCTGGTTACATTTATAGCAAGCCTCCTGAAAATCTGCTATGTTTGGAAAGTAAAATTGATAATAAGATTCAGTTTTATGAAAATTCTGAGGAGGATTACCTTATTTGTTTATCTTTCTGAGACCTTTCTTGAGGAAAGACAGTGGTTAAGTTGTATTTAGGCAGTCATCGGTCTATTTCTTTCTTTTACATTTAAAGCAGTATCTGTGAGGGGATTTTTCTAAACAGCTCAGGGGACTATGAAACAATAGTTCATTTTTTGTTTCTCCTGAAGCTTTCCTTGGCTGGAATACCTGTGCTTTGAAGGGAGGTTTTTGAGCAGGTTTTTTTTTTTTTTTCCGTGAGCCCTGGGGATTTGTAGTGATAGACAATAACCCTGATGGAAATTCAACTCTGGCAGAGGAGGGCAGCTATTCTTGTCCTGCTTGTAAAAATATTCTCCATGTTGTTACCTCATTATGCTGAAGTAGTGCAATCATGAGAAAGTTTTTTGTATTAATGTGATTCTCATGACCTGTTACTATGGTTGTGAAACTTTTAGAGGAGATTCATTCACGACTGGAAAATGTGAATTGCTGAGGATGATTCTAAGCAAAGGAAGTACATTCATTATATAGACAGAACAGAGAACTTAATTTTATTGAACCTTATTTGAACCCAGATGTTTGAACTAGATGCTGATATGATGATTTTCTGGGAACAAGTCAACATGCAAGACCATTTGAGCAGTTGTAAATATTAGTTAAAATTTAATCTAAAGCAATGGAGAAAGGGTACTCTGCTCAAGTGGTTTCAGATGCATTGGCTGGATTTTTTTTCTCCCCTTAAATTGTGTGGAGGCATAGACATTTACTATGTTATATTATTATCTTTGTATATGCCTTAACTGTTTAATAATAAATAAACTTAATTCAATATTTGAAATATGAGGCAGTATGAGTTCTTAATATATACTTACTCTCGAGATGATGGCTTGTGGACTGAGAAATTGAAACCAGGTCCCAGTCCTTTCACTTTTACTTCCTGTGACACTGACTAGATTTGCACATGTCAATTCCAGGAAGCAGGTGAAGTTTCCAGTATCCATGTGGTTCTCCAATCTTTGCGTTTGTGCCTTTAAACAACCAAATACCTGAGGTTTATTTATATCCTGTGGGATTCTTCTATCAGAAGCACATTCTCTTGGCCTGGTTAATATGGGAAATGTCTGTGTATGCGCATCTGGCAGCTAAGATTAAGGTTTATGGTGGTATAACCTCACCATCACTTGTAAGAAATTAAGTTTGAAAAAAATGCAGATCTGTCTTTCATAGCAGTGGAGTTCAACAACACATAGAGCATAAGAGTCACATTTTTTGTGTGAACATTTTCATAAGAGCCTTTTTTGGTAGGTGGATGGGTGGCTACTTACATTCAGTTCAATCCTTTTAACATTTAATTGTGGAACAAAATCTTTTTTCAAAATGTAGACAAAAGCGTATAAGGGCATTTCTGATGTAGCAGAGGAATCCAATAAAAAATATGACTTTGTGTCTCTAAAGTGATACTGCTTTGAAATTAACACATCTGTATAATTTCAAAAGTATGATCTCTTTAGATCTTTTTCTTTAATTTCATAGTCTTGATATTTGCAAATTTCTTCAACTCCATTCTCTAATTAAGATTTTGGTATACAATATTTATATTCAAAAGATTTTTGAATGCAGGAAATAGCATTTTTGATGTTGATACTAATTGATTTGTTCACTTGCCCCTCAAAGGCTATGTGTGAGTCATGTTGTTTAACACTGATCAATATGTAGATTTATGCACATGCTTTTATTTTGAAAACGAGGTTTCGAGCTTCTCACATATGGTGTTCCTAATTCAAACTTTATGTCAGAACCACCCTTCTGGAGCTAGGCTCAGTTATATGGGGTGGGGTCCCAGCATCTGGAGTTTTAACAAGTTCTGTGGGCTATTCTTTTTAGTGCTCTTTTGCATAGTACTTTGTTGCCTTGCCTCTACAACGTGTTAGGCTTGTGGATTGGCACATCATGACTAAGACACAGTTCCAGTTGTCAAGTGTCTGTCACCTAGAGAGGGCAGGTACACAGGAATTTAAGAAAACAGATTAAACAGGCAGTTACACAGTTGTAAAAGTAAAAACAGCACAGATTGCTGTGTGAGCTCTCAGGAGGGGTACCTGACATCCCAGGGCTTCAGGCAGGGCATCTTGGAAGAGTGAATATCTGAGCTGAGATCTGAAAGAATGAGTGGGGATGTGGGGAGGCTGTTAAGGCAGAGGGAATTGATGGCAAGAGGTTTGGAGGTAAGAATTGCGGGTTTTTCAATATGGCTAAAGCAGGATGCTGGAGAATGAAGCTGAGACCAGTTAATGAAGAGTGTTATAAACCATCTTTAGGAATTTGGATTGTATCCTAAGCATAATGGTGAATCTTTGACAGGGCTTTAAAATTAAAAAAAAAATTATTTATGTATTTATCTTCTTTAAAATCCTGAAGTTTTCAATCTAAAAAAATGTACAGGAAATGATATATCAGATATGCTGGTGCCCTCATTTGAAATTTGTCAGCTGTTAATATTTTGACTTTTTTTTTTTTTTTTTGGAACAGAGTTTTGCTCTTGTTGCCCAGGCTGGAGTGCAATGGCATGATCTCGGCTCACTACAACCTCTACCTTCTGGGTTCAAACAATTCTCGTGCCTCAGCCACCCGAGTAGCTGGGATTACAGGCATATGCTATCATGCCCAGCTAATTTTTTTGTATTTTTCATGGAGACGTGGTTTCACCATGTTGGTCAGGCTAGTAATACTTTTTTAGGTTGTATTGATTTAGGTTGTATTTTAAAGAGCTAATTATGTCAGCATAGATAAATCTTAAAAATAGTTTGACTACAAACGAAAATCAGACTGCACAAAGTATTCAATGGTACTATATATAAAGCTCATATACCTGCGGAAATTATTCTGCAGTGTTTATGTGTTCATATTATAAATATATAGCAAAATATAAAAATTTTATGGAAATTATAAACACTAGATTTCTTTAGAGATAGTGAGAGAGGAGGTTCTTCAGTTTTATCTATAATATTTAATTCCTCAATGAAAATAGAAATAGAATCTTAAACTAATATGAAATAATGCTGACTTGTGAACTGGGTGATGATTGTCTTAAGCCCAGTTCCTTGGAAGTAGAATTTGAGACAGAGATTTGTGTGCACTTGAGAACAATTCCTGTTAATGAAAGAAATGAGGGAAGAAGGATTGGGCCAGGGAAGGGAAGAAGGATGTCCCTTCAGAGATTTCCCAACTTGAGGCAATGTTGTTGAGCCTTGGGACCTTTGCCTTGACCGGTAGGCTTTAGGCTGACCCTAGGAAGGAGGTGAGGTGAAAATTTGGGCAAGGCAACTTGGTCAAGGGCAGTTCCTGGAGGGATGCTCAGCTATGAGCCCTCAGCTACTGGGGGAATGAATTTGTGCATTGCCCTGCCTGAAAGGCAGATCTGGATCAGGGATTCTCTGCAGTCATGGACCTTGTACCATTTTATTTTGCCTATTATTGTCTATTTGTATGTCTGAAAAATATGACAAATCAAAAAAGCTTCCAATTTCTAGGAGCAGTACTCACCAAACTACTCCCCTGACACACACATACCCCACACCCTGCACACACTACACACCACAAACCGTAGCTGTAATATCAGGTTACATACTTTCTGTTTTATTTTCCCTTTTCTCTGTGTTTTTGGTTACTTGAGATGGCCTCCTCTGTCTCACTCCTTGTTTAGGAAGGCCTTGTTGCCTCTGAAAGGTTGTGACAGAGGGCTGATCTGATCAGATTTGCTCTTTTGAGTGGTGCTCTAGAAGCCACGTGGAGCATGAATCGTGTGGGGTGGGTGCTGGATGAGGCAAGGCTGGGGTTCTGGAGGATCTTTGGGTGGCTGTCACAGTCAGAGGATAAGAGGCATTGAAGCCAAAACTGATTGTGAGGTAGCTGGGAAGGAGGAAGGGGAGAGTTTGGAAACTTTAGGTAGGAGGCAGACCTGATAGGACACGGTGGTGGTCTTCCAATGATGGGTAGTGGATGGGATGGAGAGAGAAGCCTAGTTTTTGACTTTAACACTCGCAAACAAAGTCTTTCTTTCTAGGTTTTGTGGAGAGGGCAGTGCATAAGGGGTTAGTAAGTGAAGTTCTAGATTGAGTTTTGAGGTGCTCAGAGATATCTGGGAAAAAATATGTAATATATATATTTCTCTTACATTTATGAGAGTGGCTTGGGCTGGGATCTGCCCTTGAAAACTGGCAGCTGGAGTCTTGAGTACTTTCCTCAGTCATTTTTTGAGCTCTTTGCAAGATAATGTTAAAAATTCAAGAGGCTGGATGCAGTGGCTCATGCCTGGAATCCCAGCACTTTGAAAGGCGGAGGCGGGTGGATCACCTGAGGTCAGGAGTTCAAGACCAGCCTGGCCAACATGGTGAAACCCTGTCTCTACTAAAAATACAAAAAAATAAAAAAATAAAAATCAGCTGGGCATGGGGTCGCGCACCTGTAGTCCCAGCTGCTCGGGAGGCTGAGGCATGGGAATCATTTGAACCTGGGGCGTGGAGGCTATGGTGAGCCAATATCATGCCACTGTACTCCAGCCTGGGTAACAGAGTGTGACTCTGTTGCAAAAATAAAATAAAAAAAAAATCAATAGCAGTTGCATATTTTATTTCTCTTTGTATTTTCTGAGATATTTGACCCTAGAATGAACATCTGGATGGTAGATGATGGCAGTGGAAGATGAAGAATTAAGAAGTGGTTTTTGATTTGTAATATTTTTTAGTAGATATTATTAGTTGATGCCACAGTTGTTGACTGTATTTATCTCCCAAGGGCATAGGAAGCCCCCTTGCAGGTATCACTCTAGCTAGCCTGATTGGATGTTTGGGGAGGGAGAGAAGAGGTTAACAATAAATCCTGCAATACGTGCAGAAGTTTTTACACTTGTGCTTCTGCATATTTTCTTGGAAAAAGGGTCCACAGTTTTCATTATATTCTCAAAGGAGACCTATGACGTAATGAAAAGTTAAGTCTTGTTAGAGGAAGAGTGACATATTATTAGGGTTATGTCTTCATAATGTTTCTGTTTTTCTGAAATTAAATTGGCAGTCCAATACCCTGGCATGAGTTGAGGGTCTCATACTTTTGCTGTAACTCAAATTCTGGTCCTTACTTTACTTCTACTGCCTCGAAGCCACCCAAACAAAAGACCTGATTGCTAGAATTAGAGTGAGAAGACACAAAGTTTGAAGGGCAAAATTTCTGATAATGTTTGACCCAGTTTTGCATATAATGAATTTTTATTTGTTGAATCTTTCCCTTTTGTTGCTAAAAGTGGCAAATAATCAGACATAGATTACTAATTAACAGTCTGCCTCAGGTTTTTTTCTCTTTTAATTAATGAAACTTGGGCTTCATCAAGCTCAGGTGGAATGAGTATCACAGTGCTTTATTTTTTCTGACATCAAAAGAAATTTCTTTGTCAAAGTGTAGATATGTTTGTTGTGACTGCCTTTTGTGCGGGTTCTTTTCTCCCAGCCCTCTCCTACTACAGGAGAGAGAGATAGTGGCCCTTTGCTCCTCATTCCACATTCAAACCAGATTCCCTAGCTGCAATCTCTTGCCATTGGATTGCATCACCAACTCAACCTCATTGGTGAGATGTCACTCCCTCCCTCCACCACTCACTCTCATTTCTCCATGAGTTTAGCTCTGTCACTCTCTCTAAAAGTTACTCTTGTTTTAGTGATTTGGGCATAAACATTGATGATCCTTCTAATACTCTGTCCTCTTAATTTCTCCAAGTTCTCTTTCTAGTGATCTCGTCTCCCACTGTAGTGGGTATATTCTGGCTGGACCAGGTCATTGTTTATGGTGGCAGCCCCTCTGTCATCCAAATTTAAGCGTCCCATTTTCTTGGTACTGCAACCTCTGCCTCCTGGGCTCAAGCAGTTCCCCCACCCCGGAGTAGCTGGGACTATAGGCATGTGCCACCATGCCCAGCTAATGTTTGTATTTTTTTTGTAGATAAGGGGTTTCACCATGTTGCCCAAGCTGGTCTCAAACTCCTGGGCTCAAGCAGTTCACCCACCTCAGCCTCCCAAAGTGTTGGGATTACAGGTGTGAGCCACCATGCCCGGCTGACTTTGCCTACACTTGTCCTAAGAAAATGGAAGCAAACCAAAGAGGAATCCAGAAACTCCAATACCACATCTATCCTCAACCAGAACCCGCCCAAGGCCACCCTAACCGTGGACACGGTACCCATCCTCCTTTACTTACTCAAGGGCACCTCCCTTCTCTCTTCTGTGTCCCTACAATTTCTCCTCTAGTGGATCTGCTTACAAACATGCTATTGTTTTTCTTCTAGCAAATCTTCACTTTGATCCCACCTGTCTCTGTAGCTACCACCCCATTCCTCTGCTCTCCTTTATGAAAGAGCTCCTCAAAGATTGTATATACCAACAATTGCAGTTCCTCTCCTTTCATTTCCTCTTAAGACCACTCAAATCAGACAGACTCCAGTAAAACTGTTCTTGTCAAAGTTGCTAGGGACCTCCTTGTTGCTAAATCCAGCAGTCAGTTCTCAGTCCTTACCTTACTCCACCTCTCAATAGCATTAACACCATTGATCACTCCCTCCTCTATGACACTTTCTTCACTTGGCTTCTAGGACACCCCTCACACCCCTGGTTTCCCAACCATTCTCTTTTGCTGATTCTTCCTGTTAACGTTGGAGGGTCTAGGACCCAGTCCTTGGACCTCCTTTCTGTCCCCACTGATACTCTTTGTCATCTCACCAGTCTCCTGGTTTAAATACTATCTGAATGCTGGCTCAAATTTCTATCTCTAGCCCAGACCTCTTCCTCTGAACTGCATACTTGCATTTCCAGTTGTTTACTTCGTATCTTCTACGTTCAAATCTGAAAATCTGAACTCCTGATGTCCCCTAAACCCCAAAGCTGATCCCACAGTCTTGCTTGTCTCAGATAAAGGCAATGTGATTCTTCCAATTGCCCACACCCCCGTTTTGGAGTCATCTTTGTAGTCCTTTCTTTCTCTTATACCCACATCCAATGCAGCAGATCCTGCTGGTTCTATTTTCCTAATACTGAATTTATAAGAATCTGGTCATATTTTAGTATCTCCACCACTACCACCCTGGTCTTGGGGACCATTGCTTTTTCCAGAATTGTCTCCTTACTCGTCTCTCTGTGTCCTCCCTTGGCCCATGGAGGCTGGTCTGAACCCTGCAGTAGAGGGATCCTTTTCAAATCAGAAGTGGATATGTAGCTTTATATTTCCAAGTTTGCAGTGACTCCCCATTCCAGTTGTAATAAATGTGAAAGACCTTACAGTGATCTACAGGACCCTGGTGATCCTACCTGGCTTCATCTCCCCTTACTTGTTTGTGCTCATTATATGAGGCAGGCACCTCCCAGGTCAGGGCCTGAGCCCTCTTCTAGTAGAAAACCTTGTGGCTAACTCCCTCCTCTCAGAGAGCTACTGTGCCAATTAAAATAGCAAATCCTTCCCGCGTTAGCACTCTCCACCCACTTTATCCTGTTTTATTTTTTCCCATAGCATTTATTGGATTATATTGATTGTCTCTTTCCACCAGAATGCAGGTGTTTAGTCTGAGTTGAATCACTAGTCTCTAAAACAGTGCCTGGCACATAACATGTGCTCCATAAATACATGTCGTGTGCAGAAGCAAATCACGTTTTTCATTGCTTTCCACAAGCGTGAGCCTGGGCAACATAGTGAAACCCCATCTCTACAAAAGATATAAAAATCGGCTGGGCATGGTGGTGCATGCCTGGGGTCCCAGCTACCTGGGAGGCTGAGGTGGACGGTGGGGATCACTGGGTGTGGTGGGCGCCTGTAATCCCAGCTACTGGGGAGGCTGAGGCACGAGAATCACTTGAACCCAGGGGGCAGAGGTTGCACTGAGTTGAGATTGTGCTACGGCACTCCAGACTGGATGACAGAGCAAGATGCTTTCTCAAACACAAACAAACAAACAAACAAACACACAAAAACAGACAAGTGTCCAATCCCTGAGCAAAATGTCAGTTCAATCTTTGTTGTATCTTCACTGTCCTGATTGACTAGCTGCATGTCAGTGTTTAACTGTGTTTCCCAGATGCTCACGACAGATCACTTGATGTTGTTTTTAACAGGCAATCATGAAATGAGCAGACTGAGGTCAGTGTAGTATAGATATTTGTCAGCGTGGTTGCCAACTGCCTTTCCTCTTCTAAGATTGCCCGTTATTGTGTGATTATATTACATTTTTATTTGGCATGAAAATGCCCATTTAGTGAAATGATGGGAGTCGTCTTCCTATGAGATGAATTCTGGCGTAAGAAGCTTTCTTCAGATGACTAAGCGCTCCAAGAGGCCCCAGGTTATGGGGCTCTGGAAAGTAATGATGCAAAGACTTCACTTTGTTATGTGATTTTTATTTTTGCCTTGGAAGTCTTTCCACAAACAAGTCTTTGGTGGAGGCTCATTTTAGTAATATGATGATGCACTGCTGATAGGTAGGACGTGGCTTTCTATACAGCAGGGTTTGGGGGGTGGGAATGGCAGGTGAGTGGCTCACCCCAGGCTTCTGAGGGTGCTTCATGTCTTTTGGAACACAATTTAAAAGTCACTGCTTTAATTGCTAAATTCTAGCAAACCTGGATGCCCTAGTTTAAAAAAAGAGCTTACCTTAGTGTCAAAGAGGATTCTAGTTTTAGCTCTGCAGATCACCAGCTATGTGCCCTTGAATATGTCACTCAATCTGTCTGCACAATTAATTGATTTGTTTGTAAGGTAAGGATTGTGGACTAGATGACCTCACACTGATCACTTTCTAAGCGCCAGAGAACCTAATCGTTAATGCTTAATTGTGAGAGCTGTGCTCGGGAAGGGCTATGTTCTAGTACCTTTCTCCTCATCACTGTCATTTCAATATTATCTACACTGATCTTCACAAATATTCTGCACATTTGGATTCTAACCTGAAATATTGCTGTTGAGGTTATAGAAATATGGATTATGTGATGGTATTTAGGATAAGCATTTTTATCTCTAAAATGAATTAGATATCAAGGACGGCACAGTATTAGTTAACACAATATTTGAAAAGAGTAATAAGAAAAATCCGCAGGATTTAAAAATCTTATTAGTACTCTTCTGTAGAAATACTTTAGGGAGTGGTTCAGGCAGTATCAAGTGCTGTGGGTGTAAGCGTGGCCACCTGCTAGCTCTGTGAACCTAGACAAATGGCTTAGCTGCTCTGTGCCTGAATAAAGTAGGGATAGTAATAGCACCAACCTCCTCGTGTTGTAAAAAGTAAGTGAATTAACATATATAAAGCAATTTGGAACATAGAAACACTCAATAAATGTAAGCTGTTACATCCATACGAATAATTATTGTAATGTGAGTTTATTTCTTTCCAGTCTTTTAAAATAAGCATTTAAAAATAGTTTTAATCATATTGCTCTAGGATAATTTGTTTTTATTTCTTAAATATATACAGAATTTCCCCTTTTCTGCTTCTTTATATTTAATAACAAGACATTCTAGGATAGACTAAGTCTTTTCATGGCTAATTGTCCTGTGGAATTCTTTTAGTTTTTCTCTCCCATGTTTATATATTTGAATGATTTTCTGGTAGAATTCTTGAAAAAATATCTGTATCACACAGTAGCTCTCCTCTCCCATTTTATTTTATTTTACTTGCTGAGGCTGGATATTGTATTCTTTTGGCTGAAATCACCATAGTGGGTTCACACAACTAATTTCCAGCCAATTTATGTAGATCATTTGCAAATATATTAGTTACAGAGAGGCTCCATGGGTATACCAAAGAAACCTCAAAATACAGTGGCTCAAATAAAATCAAACTTTATTTCTTTCTCTCCTTACAGTTCAGAGTTGGGGGGTGATGCAGGGTGGGAAGGTGGCTCTGCTTCATATGGTGTCTTGGGGATCCTGGTTCCTTCTCTCTTGTTCTGCCTTTCCAAAGGGTTGTTTCATCTTCTTGGTGAGGCTTGCCCCTCAACACTACGTCCAAGTTCTAGTCCAAGGAAAGAAAAGAGAGAAGTCAAAAATAAGCAATTTTTCAAGAAGTGCATGGCCCTCAGGTTGCATTCCTGATTTCTTTTACATCCCACTGGCTGCTACTTAGCCACGTGGACTCATCTTGCTGCAAGGGAGGTTGAGAAATGGGGCTTCCACTGAGCTAGAATTGTGGGGATGGAAGAGAAGAGCAGGTTTCTGATACTGAAAAAAAAAAAAAAAAAACAAAAGAAAAGAAAATAGAATAGAAAGGGAGAATGGATAATAATAAATATACGTATACGTTTACAACAATTTCGTGTGCCAGGTTTGAATTTGGAATTCTCCAGGTCCTCATATTCTGTAACAGAACATGGTGGTGGAGAGAGCTGACCTCTGGCTCCAGTTTGCAGACTTTCCCCTTTGTCTGCCCATGCCAGCTCCATTTGGCACTGGGAAGGGCTTTGCACTCAAGTTTGTGGTCAGTTGGCCAAGCACCCATGGTCTCCCACTCTCCCCTACTTGCAAGCAGTAGTGTGGTCTACCCTTGGGAAATGAGCCCAGTGCTCATTTGAGCAGGGAGTACTGGGATCCTGTGTCTCTAGACCATTCTGTAGGACTTGCATATCCCCTTGGTCCTCTGATTTCTGTATTTCTGGGGGAGAGTTGGGGATAGAAGAGAGTAGAGTAAGGCCCTCTAAAAGGCAGGATTTAAGGCAAGGTCCTCGCTTGTCTAGGTCTACAGGTGATGCTACAAAGAGAATGTTACATTGATTCAAGTCTTAAAATTTTCCCTTTTCCTCATGCTTTTACTTCATTAATATTCACATTTACGTTTTATAATATACATGTTATATCTTTAATGCACTAGGAGTAGAATATTTGGAAGGAAATGGAATGCTGTTTTAATGGATGAGAAAGGTAGGGAGGGACTCAGGGAGGCAGGCTGGAGAATATTCACTTATTTAGCTTAATGTTTTCAACAGCTTAAAAAAAAGTAAAAACAACCTTTGAGTGGCCCTTGTGATTAAATGGCAGCTTGCCCAGACTAGAGGGAGCCAGTGTTGGGAATAAAAACTAAGATTCACTTTGAAAATCTAGGAAAAAAAATGACTACACAAGTCGTAAGAATGTGCTTGATGGCTTGGGTTGTCTGAGAGCAAGTGAAGTACGGTGCGGGCCTGGTTTCCGCATTCCCTCTCTGCTCAGCCTTTTAGCTCCTAACCCTGTCCCCTCCCTAGAGCTGGCCAGCCCAGACCCAGGACCTGGATGCTGACCTCTTCAGGGCTGAGCTGTTGCTGTGCTCAGACGTCATGATAACTTGCTGCTGGGAAATGGAGCTGAGAGTCTAGCACAAAAAGCTGCTCTTGGTTGGCCAGCAAACCTCCTTCATGGCAAAACTCTCCATCCCTTATCCAAATCCTTGGGACCAGATAAGCTTCAGAATTTATGATTTTTCTTTTTCTCATTTTGGACACGCTATGGCCCATATGCCCTGTATTACATAAAGCCTCCAGAGGAGTTTGGGATAGCACCCTATCATCCAATATCTTAATAATTCTGCAGCAAAATAGATGAATATTTACACTAAGTAGAACACAAACAGGGTTATAAATAACCTCAGGTCAGTTCAGGTCACATTTTGCTGCCAAATGGGTTATGAAAAAAGTCTTTGGTTTCCAGAGCTTTTCAGATCCCAGCATTGTGGATAAGGGATTGTGCACCTGGTATGGTGACTGCTTTCTCAGTGTCTATTTGGTGCCACATTACGTGTATTGCATTTTAAGTCTTCACAACAAATATACCTAGGAAGAAAATACACATATATATATTTTTTCCTTCTTTTTTTTTTTTTTTTAAACAGCTAAGGAAACAGGTTTCGTGAGCTTGAATGGCTTACACAAGATCAAGAGGAGATGATGTTCTTTGCATACAGAGGCCAGGACCCAGGGCCTGGGCACTTAGTGGGCTATAAGAGTTTCTAATTTGCTTGTTTGAAACGTTGGAACATAAGCCAGCCTGCAGAATCCTGTTTCACATTTAATGGTAGCTGAAAGACAATACCTCAGTAAAAGTGCTATAGGTTGTAATTATCCTAACATTGTTTCTTAAGAAAAGGCATCTTAAGTTCAACCAGCGGGGTCAGGAAGTGGAGTCCTTGGCCTGACCAGTGGCTTATCTTCCTTCCTGGAGGGCTGGCAGGGGCAATAGGTCAGTCAGGGCACTGTTCCAGGAGCCAGTGGCAGTGTGGGCAGCACTGTGGTGAGATGGAAAGAGAGGAAGGAAGGTTCGGGTGCTTGATGTGCATGGAAGAGGTCAGGGAAGGGGGAATTGGCTACTGGCTGAGGTTCTGACACTAGTTGGACAGGGCCTGATGCCAAACTCTTGTTCCTGTTCTCACCTAGAAATTGCCATTAGTTAGTGCTGCTGCTGGGCATTATTTTAACTTAGACCAAGGCAGCCCTTTTGGGTGGGCAATTAGACAGAGGTCTCCACTCTGCAGAGACAGTCTGATGGTCACAGTACTTCGTGGGCTGTGCCTTTGTGCAAAGCAAAAGGTGTTCTTTCCTTCGTGTCGCTGTACTGGCTGAATTTCAGCCTCTTTTGCCACCTTGGCCTCGTGCCTTTATGCAGTGGACAGATTTCAGGCAGCTTGGCATTAGTAGGAATCTACCTGAAAAGCACTTTATATGTGTTTGAATCTTTGACCTGATTTGGTGATGATCTGGCAGAATAGGTATTACCATGATTTGACAGATGAGAACGTCATGGTGCTGTGAGCTGCTGACAGTTGCCTCAGGGCTTCATTGCCATCTGGACGGGACTGTTCCCTGTGCACTCCCTCCTTTGAAATGGAAGAGGCAGCCAGGGGATTTCAGGATATATTTCTCTCAATTATTTCGTTCTGCACTGCCTTCTCATCTTTCATGGTTGTGTTAAAAAGTGGGGCCTGGCACAGTGGCTCACGTCTGTAACCCCACACTCTGGGAGACCGAGGCAGGAGGATTACTTGAGGCCAGGAATTTGAGAGTAGCCTGGGAAACACAGTGAAACCCTGTTTCTGCAAGAAAACAAAAAAGTCTCTGAAAAAAAAAACAATGGATGGGCCAATATTGGTTCCTATTTGAATATATGTGGCAATTGGTGGCTCAATTACTGACCCCATAGCTCTCATTCTGGTGGTTTGTGCGATAGTGGGCACAATTTTGGTGCCATTTGAGTTGAGAAACGCTGTCATGTTGAAAGAAAGCATTGGAAATGAGAGGGTCTGGGGGAAATACATTAGTAGTATAGCAGTTGCTTTGTTTGCAGTCTCTTCACTTACATTACTTTTGTTTAAAATTAACCATAATCTGTTAAACTTTTACTTCCAATAATGTATGGGTTCAGGAGTCTTAGCCAAAGTCAATGTTTTCCACAGGAAGTATCTGGATATACATTAACTTTTAAAATTGTAACCAGTTAGTTTCACTATAAAAGTTAGCAAAGTGTGAATGAATTGATCACTTGCTAAGCTGGAGCACATAAGGGCAATTAATTTTAGATGGAGAAAATATTTCCTAAAATAACAGAGAGAGGCAGAGAGCTGGGTGTATGTGTTGGGACTTTCAAATATATGATTTCATTTACTCCCTACAATAATTTTATGGGGAAGATATAATTGTCAGTGTTTCATAGATGAGGATATGCTTGTTAGGAGTTACAGTAAGTTTTTTGTCATATTTTAAAAAATGCCCCATCTAATTCTGAATTCTTACAGAGAGCCACATAGGAAGTGAGATTTTGAAAAATCAAAAATCAACAACAATGCAGAGAGGAAGAAATGAGTGGATTGGTAAGATAAGGCCATGGGTAGTTCACAGAAACTGCTTGCTTTCTCTAACGTGCTCGCACGCCTTGTTAAACTTTGGATGTAAATTTGTCTCAAAATGTCATATTAGACAAAGCAATAAGAAAATGGTTAAAGATTGACATAATTCATAAATTCTCACAAATACATTTGATAAAATGAGGCAGTTTTTGTTTCTCTTGGTTCTGAGGCCTCCCCAAAACTCAGAACCTCATAAATAGGACAGTGAATGATACGGAGGAAGCTATTTCTTCAGCTACATGTGATAATCTAGATTAATACAACTCTCATTTGTGGCATCCCATACCGTAAACCAGTTACAATACAGAAAATCATTCTAAGAAAAGAGAGATTGCAGGACATTTGCCAATGATTTGCCTTAATCCTGGAGCCAATTTAAACATTCCAATCTGATATCTTTTTGTTTTTTTTTGAGATGGAGTCTTGCTCTTGTCGGAGTGCAGTGGGGCCATCCTGGCTCACTGCAACCTCTGTCTCTTGGGTTCAAGCACTTCTCCTGCCTCCACCTTCTAAGTAGCTGGGATTACAGGCACCCACCACCATGCCTAGCTAATTTCTATATTTTTAGTAGAGTTAGGGTTTCACCATGTTGGCCAGGTTGGTCTCAGACTCCTGACCTCAAGTGATCCATCCACCTCGGCCTCCCAAAGTTGCTGGGATTACAGTCATGAGTTACTGTGCCTAGCCCCAATCTGGTGTCTTGATAAATTATCAAATTGTTGTAATAGAGATTAGTACCTTCTCTTACCTTTCTTTTTATAAATTAAGTTTTAAAAATAGTCCTCACACTTTCCTGTTAAGGAACCCTTTGATAGTTGATCATATTGCATGGTACTGTTTCCATTGCTTTATATAAATTTCTGTTCTCACAGTCAGTAAATCTGAACATAAGCATTTCTTTCTGGGCTTTGTTCTGTCCTTTCCTTTCCTGGAAATAGCTTCCAAATGGGATTGTTTTCTTTTGACAAACCTCACAACTGTATGTTTCACCATTTTTTGACCTATTATCTCCTTTTGAATTTCATTTTTGGCTTAGGTACTCTGCTTGTACCTGATTTTTTTTTTAACACCCTGTGATATATACTGAAAATATTTCGCACTGTTAAGAGCCTGTACAATAATACTGTTAACGATGAAGTGCTGTGGATTTCTCTGTAACTCCCAATTCTTCAGGGGAAAGTTTTCCTTCAGTGTATTCCATCTTTCTTACTTCTTTGAGTTTATTTAGGGAATACCAAGAAATAAAAGTGTTGCTTAGTTTAATTCCTTTATAATGTCTTTATTTTTATTTATTTATTCATTTTTTTTCTGAGATGGAGTCTCATTCTATTGCCCAGGCTGGCGTGCAGTGGTGGGATCTCAGCTCACTGCAACCTCTACCTCCTGGGCTGAAGTGATTCTTGTGCCTCAGTCTCCTGAGTAGCTGGGATTACAGGTACCTACGACTACATCTGGCTAATTTTATTTTATTTTGGTTTTTTTTTTTTTTTGAGAACGAGTTTCGCTCTATCTCCTAGGCTGGAGTGCAATGGTGTGATCTCGGCTTACTGGACCCTCTGCCTCACAGGTTCAGGTAATCCTCATGTGTCAGCCTCCCGAGTAGCTGGGATTATAGGCACCTACCACCACGCCTGGCTAGTTTTTGTATTTTTAATAGAGACGGGGTTTCATCATGTTGGCCAGGATGGTCTCGAACTCCTGACCTCAAGTGATCTGCCTGCCTCGGGCTCCCAAAGTGCTGGGATTACAGGCATGAGCCACTGTGCCTGGCCTATGATGTCTACTGAAAATAAATCTAGCTGGGCATGGTGGCTCATACCTGTAATCCCAGCACTTTGGCAGGCGTAGGTAGGCAGATTGTTTGAGCCTTAGCAACATGGTGAAACCCCTTCTCTACAAAAAATACAAAAATTAGCTGGGTGTGATGCCTGCATCTGTGGTCCCAGCACTTGTGAGGCTGAGGTGGAAGGATCACTTGAGCCTTGGAGGTCGAGGCTGCAGTGAGCTATGGTGTTGCCACTGCACTCCAGCCTGGGTGACAGAGTGAGACACTATCTCAAAATGAAACAACCAAAAATAAATTTGCTTAACATTTTTTTGAATTAGAGGTAATTTTTATAATATTTAGTTAGGTTTTTTTTTTCTCATTATTCTTTCACATTTTCCAAGTTAAGGTACTTGAATTTTACTCTTTTCATGTTGTGGCCCAGGGTAGTCTGTCTGCCAATCAGGCTGTTAAGTTGTGGGTCTGACATTTTCCTTGGAAATGCTGTTTTTGGGTATGTTAGACTTTCTGTACTTGTGTGTTGTCTTTTGGCAGAGACCTCGACACTTAAGGATTTGTTGATAAAATGGCAAATTGTTTCATGAGGCATTTGCTTGGTAGTAGACATTTAGATGATTGTTTCTCAGAATAACTTGGTTGACTAACATCTTTCTGCTTCCTGTCATCATGATCACTTCTGCAAAGGAGGAAGCCTAGTACATTTTCTGGTAGAATTTTATATACTATAAGATTTAGTTGAAACATTGTGTGTTTCTACCTTCAGTTTTTGGTCCCAAGTTATTTTAAGTAATTTTTCTTTTTCTTTTGAGACAGGGTCTCACTCTGTTGCCCAGGCTGGAGTGAGTGGCGCCATCTCGGCTCACTGCAACCTTGATCTCCTGGGCTCAAATGATCTTCCCATCTCAGCCTTCAGAGTAGCTGGGACCACAGGCACATGCCACCATGTCCGGCTAATTTTTGTACTTTTTGTAGAGACAGGCTGCTCTCAAACTCCTGAGCTCCAGTGATTCGCCTGCCTCACCCTCCCAAAGAGCTGGGATTATAGGCATGGGTCACTGTGCCCAGCCTTAACTCAATTTTTTTTTTTTTTTGAGACGGAGTCTTACTCTGTCACCCAAGCTGGAGTGCAATAGTGCAATCATGGGTCACTGCAGTCTCCACCTCCCAGGTTCAAGTAATTCTCCTGCCTCAGCCTCCTGAGTAGTTAGGAATACAGGCACGTACCACCATGCCTCACTAATTTTTGTATTTTTGGTAGAGACGGGCTTTCACCATGTTGGCCAGGCTGGTCTCGAACTCCTGGTCTCGTGATCCGCCTGCCTCCGCCTCTCAAAGTGCTGGGATTACAGGTGTGAGCCACCATGCCTGGCCTTTAAGTAAATTTTTAAAGGTGTAAATTCTGTGGACTCAGATAAAAATAATTATTCTATTATGTTTTAACAGATTGTTAGAATCGTGAAGATTAAATGAGTTCAAAGTATTTGGCTAATATTGTTAGAGGCTGTTGCTTTTGTTGTTGTTATTATTACTATTACTATTACGTCCTGGCTTCATTCCTGCCCTCTCTTTCCCTGTTTGTATCGTTGCCTCTGACTGTCTCCAGGCTGCTGATAGTTAGAGGGGATGTCTCCCAATCCAGGTTGCCTGGTCTGAATGAATGGACTCTGACCCACGTTTCTGGCCACTGGAATTTTGCCTTTGTGAATATTATAAATAGTAATACATATACAAAGAATGATTATGAAATAATAAATTATAAATTGATTGGAATGTGTCTGATGCTCAGATGTATACACACAATTTGACATTCTGGTTAGATTTCTCTGTGCAGGAAGCAAGGGAACAACAGAGCTGTGAGAAATCAAAGGAGAGAAGGGTATTCTGGGGCAAAGGACAGTTTCTATAGGTAGAATTACAGAGGTAGAACCATTAATCAAAAAAACACTAGTGCACCACTCACTCGATTTTCCACCCCTTCCTTTCAGGCATGGTCTGAGCTTTCGCATTCAGGTTGATGATGAACTAGCATATGCCTCATTTAATACTGGGAACTTTTATTTACCCGAGTCTGCTTTTTGAAATCTGTTAACTGTTGAGATTCTATTTGCACCTTATTCACCACATTCACTTATTGTCTTTCGCTGCCAATGGGGATGGAGTTGGGGGAGGTGCTTGTGGCAGGCACTCAGACAAGCTCGCTGTGCAGCAGTGGCTGTGAGGGCACAGCTGTTTGGAATCAGCTGATAATTTTTAAGCATCTCTAGCTCATCATATTAAACATAGTTTCACATGTTTAGTGGTTGCTTAATTTTAACCTGAAACACTGTATGAAATAATTTGATGTATAAGAAGTATTGTAGTAATAAGAAGAGTAGCTTAATGGTTTTTCATGTTTCCTATGCCAGCCACTATTTAACAGTTTAACTATTATTTACACACACACACACACACACACACCCACACCCATATACACCCATATACACCCATATCTGGGTATATGTGTTTGTCTATATACACACAGACATGTGCATGTACACACACATATGAATTCATTTGATCCTCACAATAACCTTATAAAAGAGGCACTTCTATTATCGCCTTTTTACAGCCAGGAAGCCAAGTCAGAGAGTGGGTAAGTAGCTTGCCCAACATAGGTAATGAGGGACAGAGCTGGAATTTAAACCCAAGTGACTGTGCCATACCTTTTTTTTTTTTTTTTTTTTGAGACGGAGTCTCACTCTGTCAACCATGCTGGAGTGCAGTGGCGTGACCTCGGTTCACTGAAACCTCTCCCTCCCGGGTTCAAGCGATTCTCCTGCCTCAGCCTCCTGAGTAGCTGAGATTACAGGTGTGCACCACCATGCCTGGCTAATTTTTGTGTTTTCAATAGAGACGAGGGTTTCACTGTGTTGATTAGGCTGGTCTCGAACTCCTGACCTCGTCATCTGCCCACCTCGGCCTCCCAAAGTGCTACGATTACAGGCATGAGCCATTGCGCCGAGCCTTTTTTTTTTGAGGTGGAGTTTTGCTCTGTTGCCCAGGCTGGAGTGTAGTGGCGTGATCTCCGCTTACTGCAACCTCCACCTCAGGGGTTCAGGTGATTCTCCTGCCTTGGCCTCCCGAGTAGCTGAGATTACAGGTGCCTACCAGCATGCCTGGCTAATTTTTGCATTTTTAGTAGAGATGGGGGTTTCACCATGTTGGTCAGGCTGGTCTTGAACTCCTGACTTCAAGTAATCCACCTGCCTCAGCCCCCTATAGTGCTGGGATTACAGGAGTGAGCACCCGGCTGCCTATACTCTTAATCACTACTCTGGAGTACTTCTCAGTGCTGAGTCTGTAACTCTAAGCAAATGATAATTAAATAATTACCACAATATGCCCAAAGTTATTTTATTAAAAACAAATTTATGAAATGATACAGTTTTTTCACATGGAAACTGGGTTCTTTTGTTTACTTTGGATGGATGTTTGTTTGGGAGCTGACTGTTTTCATTTGTTAAATAAATATTTTATTTGGGTGTTTATGTAGCAAGTGATCTTGGTGGCTCTCTGCAGTGTGTCCTGCGCTAGTGAGCACCTAGTGAGCATTCGTTGAGTGTGTCTGATGGATTTACCACACTCATCTGTGAACCTATAGCTCAGCTAATCCCCCTAAATCTGTGAGTGGCCCTTCTCAGCTACCCTGCAGAGGACTTTGTGGAGCAGGAATTTATTGTGACCACCAAACTACCCTTGTGACTCATCACCAAGAGCTTTTATCATTCTCTAGTAGGATTTGGAAATTCAAGACACTTTAACTCAGAAATATCCTCCACACAGGGACTCATTAAATGAAACTAACATCCTGGTGGGCAAAACGTAGGAGAAGAAAAGTGGATTTCATGGGCCATTGTAAGTCACTGTCTTGAGCAGTGCTTTGTACATGGGGACTCCATCTGTGTATAAAGGATTAGTGAGCAGGATACACACAGGGAAATGTGTAGGGAATGTGTGATTCTGATCTTTTTAGAGGCAAATCCAGTTTAAATGTGGAGAGTGGCACTATTTTGGCTTCCTAGCAATTCAAGGTCTAATGCTTACGTTTAAGTAACAAAGATGTTTGCATTGATGAAGCATAACCTTGGCAATTCTTAGATTTGGGGATTGGATTGACTATATGTCCTTCAGTAAACTATTAAATCATCATGACCACTAGGTAAATGGTGGATTAACTACTCTAAAGATTATTTATGAGTATTCCAACATCATTCACCTCCATCCCCTTATCAAGACTAATAGACAAATTGTTATTATTTGAATGAGAGCCAGAAGAGCCCTCCCTCCCTCCAGTTAATGATGGGCTGGAAAAGAGCAAGGAGATCACTTTTTGTGATAATCTGTTTTGAATATTAGGGGATTTTAAATATTCTTGTATCAGAATCCACGAAGCACAACATTAATGTTTATTTTGCTTAAAAGTTTGCAGTCATTTAGTAGCAATTACTTTTATCTTTTTCTTAAGCTTTTGCAGAAACATTAAGGTTTAAAGAAAATAAAATAAAGAATACTTTATTAAATTTTCTCTCTCCATTGCTTGTTTTTTTTTTTTTTTTGTCATATATTAAACATATATCACAATGTGGGCAAAATATTTTTTACAAGCTTCCTTGATTGCCAGGGGATTAATCAAACTGGCTATATGTGCCCTTTTAAACCAAGTAATTTGGGCGAAAGCTTGCAATTTTATGAATATGTTGGAAAATCTTACTTATTAGCTTGGGAAGTTTTCCCCATCCTTAGGTAGCCAAAGACAATTTTACTGGGTTTTGTGGGGAACATTGGTATCAGATGTGAAGTTCTTTCTGGTCTACAAGGTGGTCTTGAGAAATTATTTCCGTATTTCACCATATTACTATCAACAACATTTGTGTTCCTTTCAGTCAGGATGAGAATTGCTATCTGTTTTCAGAACTTAGAGGCAGACTTTTATGGGTCAGAGAAAGCTGAGCATTTGGGTTCTAGAAACCTTTACATTGAGTGTATTTTTCTTTCATTGTTAATATCGTGATACAGTTATAGATTTGCTTTAATACACATAGTTTTTGTATTTGAGTTTCTGTATTTATTTTAGCACACATTTTTAGAGATAAAATTTATTTAAATTTTTAGTAAAACATTAATGCAATTTAGGATTTTCAGCACATAAAGTAAAAGTAAGTCTGCATCGGGGTCCCAAAATAGCAGCTGCAATTTGGCTCTATTGATTTACCAAGTCTAAAGTAAAATTTCACATTTGAAAATAAAGGAAAGGAAAAGTAATTTTATGCTATGACTATAAAATTTCTCTCTCTAGGAAATCATTGCATATCTCAAATTGGACTTAATCATAAAGAGAATAATTAACTGACAGTTACAGCTGATGTTATTAATATTACTGCACAAAGTCTGGGTTTGACCATAAAATATTTAGCCAGACTATCTTTTGGAATTCAAGACTATGAGAACCATATCTTGCTTGCACACTGCTGCCATGTGAAACTCAGTGCCAGTCTCATGGAAATGGGACCATTTTAGGAGTCTTCCTGTGTATAAATTAAAGAGAGCAGAACTTACAGTTAAAAGTGATAGAGTAGTTTGTGTTTATCATTGCTGCTGTCATGTTGCTCCTATAATTACAATAAAAGAACAAAAAGGAATAAACTCCTGTGGTCAAAGGGAAGTGGAAATGAAATAGCCATTGCTGGGGAAGAAAGATGATGGTGGAGTGGCTTTCTCATGCATCTCACAGATTCTGCAAGCCCTCTGATTGAAAGTTGCCAGTACTGTTTGAGGTTGGGTCAGGGGAAAGTGGGAGAGGTTTGAAGCTGAAAACTGAGAGTTTGGTTGAGAATCTTAAAACGGCACACTTTGACTCTCAGAGCTTTCCCCTTCTTCCTCACCTGCACAGGAGAACAGAGATTTGTGTACTTTTCTGGAAAAACTGAACTCTGACTTGGTACCCTTAGCCCAGAGAGCATGGTAAGGCTCTGAATAGACATCAGGAAGATTAACTGACACCAGGAGCTCCCCTAGTTCCTGAAGCTATACCTGTCTGCCATGGCTTGAAGTGTCCCCCAAAGCTCATGTGTTGGAAAGTTAATCCCCAGTGCAACAGTGTTTGGAGGTGGGGCCTAAAAGAGGTGATTAGGTCATGAGAGCTCTGCTCTTGTTCTTGAATGGATTAATGTTATTGCAGGAGTGGGTTAGTTATCTTGAGAATGGCATTGTTATAAAAGTGAGTTTGACTCTCTCTTGCTTACTTGCTGTCAGTGCATTCTGCTCTTTCACCTTTCTCCATGGGATGATATAGCAAGAAAGCCCTCAGTAGATGCCAGTGCCATGCTTTTGGACTTCCCAGCCTCCAGATCCTTGAGCCAAATAAATTTCTGTTCATTGTAAATTACCCAGTCTGTGGCATTCTGTTATAGTAGCATCGAATGGACTAAGACAGCCTCCCATCGCCGATGAGCCTCCAATTAAAGAGTGAGTGCTTTTACTGGGAGTGCAGTATAGTTACAGCATGTAAATTGATTACCTTACTTTGAGCCTGCCAGTTGGTAGATGACACCCAAGCCTATGCACTGCTGAGCCTCATTTTGAAATGGGAAGGGCTTCTAGGAGTCAGCAGATGTTTGAAAGCCTCCACCAACAGAGCCTACATTAACACAAACAAAAGGAAGGAGCCACTTAGGGGAAACAGGAATTTGGCGTGTATCCTCAGAGAAGTGGGAAAGTAATTGTCTTTTAAGCAAGAACAGAATGTGATGTAAAAAAAAATCAGAGAATAAGAAAGAGATCTTGGAGATTAAAAGTGTGATGTCAGAAACAAGATCTCAAGTAGAGATTGGAAGAGTGGATATAAAAGTGGTAAGTAAAAAATATCTTATAAATAATGTCTGACTTGCAATCAGGAAGGAGCTTTAGAAGCATAGTATTTAGAAATGCATAAACTGTTGTCAGAAGAAACAGATAACAGAGGAAAGGGGATGCCCCAAGCCTGCTGCATTGTGTTATCATCTTATTTTATTGAAAACAAACTTATGTGCATTTATTACTTGGATAAAAATTGAGAAATATATAATGAGATTGAATGTACAAGTCATTTTATTAAAACATTTTCTTGATAGTACAGAAAATGATGCACTGTTACTTATTTTGGCAGTTTCATAAACCTCTGTGAATAACATGGTCCCTTAGTTTTTTTTTTTTTTTTAGTAGCTCTCTTTTCTCAGCACCAAATTCTTGCTGTTGTCAGGCACAGTGATCCTAATATTTTTTATACTTTCTGCCAGGCCTAAGAAGCTTCATGGCTTTAGAAATCATCTAAATCATCACATTGTGTGTGTGGTTGTAAATATCCAAATTATTTTGAGGCAAGTTGCTCCTTCGATGTGACGGCCACGTATTTTCCATATTGCTGGTGATAGTGGGAGTGTTTTCTGTGAGACATTTTATACTTGTGGTATATTTAGCTCACTAGTAGTGAAATACAAATGTAAGGAACTTGGAATCCTGAACGAGTACTAAGAGCGAGCTGACTTTCAAGCTGAAATGGTCTCTTTCCAACATTTTCTGGCTGATACACCACTTTTAATAGTAAGTGGCTTCCTTCTGCTCTTCCCCTTCACTTGTAACCTTGCATGGCTGTTGTAACACAGACCCTCACAGAATCTTAGATCTGGAAGATGCTTTAAGGGGCCAACCAGTCCAGTTATTTTCCCCTATGCCTGAGGAATCCCACTCAGGGAGGGAGAAAATGATTTTCTCAAGATGAAACTGTTCCTATGAGATGACTACGGGTCCGAACTTGGCATTCTTTCTGCTTTTCTAGGCCACCTGGACCTAAAGGACAGTTCTGACTTTCCTTCAAATCTCATGCCATTGTTGATGCTCGTCTGGTAGATTTGTACCTGAGAAGGGATATTTCGGAAGGGATTTTAGGCTTCTGTTTGCTGTGTGAAGTCGAGGGGATTTTGTGAGTATTCTGTAAGAGATGTGACGCCTGTGGATGAAAGCAGACAGATCAGGCCGACCTTGGGCTTGGAGTCTAAGTTTTAGAGACAGAAAACAGGGAGGGGGTGAAGGAGAGGGGAAATGGGAGGAGGAGAAGGAGGAGGGGTGCCAGGATCCTTTCTTTTCCTGTTACACATTTTCCTTTTGGCGGGAGAGAGTGGGAAAGCTCCTGAATGTAACTGGAGCTGCTGAACTGAACTGGTCAGAACCTGTCTTAATTTGTGTAAAAGAAATGCTGTGGTATTTATTCTTCCAGAGAAGCCCGCATAACGCAACCAGGGCCCGCTGGCTGCCCTTGAGGTTCTGTAGAGCTTGGTTTTGGTGTCTTCTCTGAGCCTGTTTTCTGCTGAGGCAGTCTCTGGGTGTTGCCCACTGGCCTGACTCCCTCCAGGTTCGGCCTTTCCCCTCTCATCAAAGCTGTTTTTTCCCTGGACTTTAATGGTTGGCTGATTAAAGCAGTTCATAGTAAGGTGTTAATTATAACTCTTTCGGGTGGTTATGTGTGTATATTCAGAGTTGTTACAGAAGTAAGATGGGGCCGGGCTGCGTGTGGTGGCTCATGCCTGTAATCCCAGCACTTTGGGAGGCCGAGCGGGTGGATCTCCTGAGGTCAGGAGTTCGAGACCAGCCTGGCCAACAGGGCAAAACCCTGTCTCTACTACAAATAACAAAATTTAGCTGGGCGTGGTGGCGGGTGCCTGTAATCCCAGTGACTCCGGAGTCTGAGGCAAGAAAATCACTTGAACCTGGGAGGCAGAGGTTGCAGTGACACCATTGCACTCCAGCATGGGCAACAAGGGCAAAACTCTGTCTCAAAACACAAAACAAAACAAAAAAACAACAGAAGTTAGATGGGGCGGAATCCGCAACTGCTAGGCGAGAATTAGAACAACACTGTGATGGAAATCGGAGTGTAATACATTCCGCAACCCCACCTGTCTGCTATCCTCCCTTTGTAAGCTCAGGGCCTTAATGGTTCAAGATGAGTCATTCTTGAAAAAAGGGGAGAAGTTTCTTTCCCTTTTTTTTTTAAACAAAAGAAAAACAAATATGTTTATTAAGATATGCGTAGTGCATACACATGGGAGTACCCAGACATAAGTAATTCAAAGGGTTGGTTAGAACTGGGCTTATCTAGCATCTTAACAAAGGAATAATAAATTTTTAGAGAGGTGATGGAACGAATGAAAATGACTTTAAGCTTCCAGGTGTTACCGCAAGTTTCATCAAATCAAGAATATTCTTAGGAGTGCCAGGGGTGTCTCATAGTTGAACTGTTAAGTAACCCTTAAACTTGTTAATGTCTCTTAGGAATTTCTTCTTTTATAGTTGTTTTGTATTAAAACCAAGGAAATAAATATCTTTTTGTTTTAAAAATAGTATCTTAATTAATTTTATTTTGCACTGTCTTTTTAAGGAAATATTAATTCCTTTTACAATGAGTAAAAATACATCCATTCAGAACAAAATATAATTGTTTCTTGGTGCATCAGATGTTTATATCTCAAGATAGTGATCTGTTAATAGATTAGAGTTTTTATTCTTTATCTTCATCCCCCCTTCATCGCCCCCATAGACTTCTTTGGCAGTTTAGTGAAGCCAGACAAATTTCTTTTTGAGACAAAGTCTCGCTGTGTTGTCCAGCCTGGAGTACAGTGGCACTATCTCGGCTCCTTGCAACCTCCACCTCCCAGGTTCAAGCGATTTTCCTGCCTCAGTCTCCCGACTAGCTGGGATTACAGGTGCGAGCCACTGTACCCGGCTAATTTTTTGTATCTGTAGTAGAGACGGAGTTACACCACATTGGCCTGGATGGTCTTGAAGTCCTGACCTCAGGTAATCCACCTGCCTCAGCTCCAAAAGTGCTAGGATTACAGGCGTGAGCCACCGCAGCCGGCCTTTTTTTTTTTTTTTCTGAAATGGAGTCTCACTCTGTCACCAGGCTGGAGTATAGGGGGCCGATCTTGGCTCACTGCAACTTACACCCCCTAGGTTCAAGCGATTCTCTTGCCTCAGCCTCTTGAGTAGCTGCGACTACAGGTGTGTGTCAGCATGCCCAGCTAATTTTTGTATTTTTAGGAAAGACAAGATTTCACCATGTTGGCCAGGATGGTCTTGATCTCTTGACCTTGTGATCCGCCTGCCTCGGCCTCCCAAAGTGCTGGGATTACAGGCGTGAGGCACTGCGCCCGGCCTGACAAATATTTTTAAATGCATAAAATAGAGTACATGGCATTCCATGCATACAGTTACCAAAATACTGAAAAAGTCTGTGAGAGAGTAATATTTGCTGTTTGATTAGTGTGTTCAGTAAGAACTTCTAGCATATCTAACCTCTCTACCCTTCTGAAATAACAATGAGCCAAATGGTATTTTCAAGGTACCTGCTAGAGTTATAAAGTGATATGAGAATGGTTGTGATTTTTGTTGGTGATGCCGTCAAAGCTACCACTAATAATGTGTTTTGTGATCTGCCATCACAATGGAAGGAAATGCAAATTTCTGTTAGAGGTCAGTGAAAATATCTAATTGCTTTTCCTGTCCCAAGTTCGTGGACCCCCTGCCTAGTAATAACTCCTGATAAAGATGATGGCTTAAAAAGAGTATTTGTTTCCTTAGACCTAAGCAATGGCAGCAGTGTGCCACAGAGTGTTTTAAAAGAGACAACAATTTTAAATGGAAAGTAGTCTTGGGTGACTGCCCCATATGCCAGGCACTGCACTGGGTGTGGTTGACAAAATCAATGAGCTCTATTATGGCATCTGGCCTCTTGAGTGTGTAGACTAGTACAAGAACCAGACATCAAACTGCAGAGCATACAGATAGTTGTTTAACTGCTTCGGGGGTAGACATTCTGCAATGCTGTGATGGCAAATCACTTGGGAACTTCATAGGGACCCAGAATGAGTGGGAGCTGTGGGAACTTCATAGGGACCCAGAATGAATGGGACTCAGAATGAGGCAGAGCTGTGTGCAGGCTCTAAGTTGGCAGAACTTGGCCCACAGAAAGCCTGAGTGAGGCCGGTGATTGGGAATGAAGTGAGCAGAAGGCTGTGCATTGAGATTGGCAGAAAGATGCAGTTTGCATTTCACTCAGTAGTATTTCTTACCCTGATTGAAAGGGCATGGTTTACCTCTTAGTTTGAGGGCATGTATTATTTAGTGCATTAATGGATGGATCCCTAAAAGCATTAGGAATTAGTTTGGAGTATGTAGGTTGAAAAATAGGTTATAAAATTGATGAGAATGAACTCTTGCAAGAGTTAGAAACGTAAAAAAGAAATTTTTCTGATGCTAAATTCCTTAACATTTATCCTCACTCAGATTTCTATTTGGCTGGAATCTAAGAAAAACCTGAGGAGAAGAGAGGAAGGGCTTGGCTTCTCTGTATACCGAGCAATTTCAGCAGTGGTGTTTGTAGAAATGCATACCTTGCTGTTCCTAGGGAAATAAGTGTTGTCACACGACTTCAGATTTTAAGGCGACAGGCTCCACACCTGGCAGAGGCTCAGACAGAGCAGACCAGGATTGGGCTATTCACAGAGGCAGGAATGTGACCATTCTGGTCCGGGCAGTTGGGGAGGGAGGAACACATCTATCCAGGGTTCCCATACTGTTTGACCCTGTTTTTCAATTTGACTCCATCAAAGCACATTCTCCAGCCGAGGGGTACACATCCCTTTGTGACTTCAGAAATCATGCACTGTTGGTTTGGGAGTCTTAGCTACATTTGGAGGACATGCTGAGCCCACGAGAAATGGAAGTGAGATCTGAATCCACGAACGGAGACGGCAGACAGTCACAGGCAGGTAAAGAAGACTCATTGAGAATGTGGTTACTTAAATTTTGTCCACCTGTTCATTGAAAGGAAGCCTGGGCATGACTCTCTGACAAGAATTAGTGTGAAAATTACTGAGTTAACAGATTCTAAATTATTTTGTTCTCTGGGTGACCTAGGAAGTTTTTAAAAAACGTTTTTTTCTTAATAATGTTGTGAAATAAGATAGTTACATGTAAAGAATCTAACAAGGTCAGTCATTAAAAACATTTTCTGAATATGATTTATTCTGCTTACTGGCCTCATAAATCATCTAGGATAGGACCACTGTCAGCCTCAGAGCCTAGCACAGAACCTGGCACTTACTGCGTGTTTGTTGAATATGAATGGATTGGGTCCAGTGTCTAATGATACACTGTGAAAGTTATTCCATCACTTCTCTGTGATGGAAAAAGATTTGCCCAAAGTGTGTGTTATATGAAAGTCGTATGCGGTAGAAATTAAACTGTAAATGAGTTAAGGAGCTGTAACCTTGGCGCTATTCCAAATCTCCAACAATTGAGAAGTTATTTAGTGCCCCTGCATCCATTTAATTTGTCCATTTATCTCTTGGTTCGTTCACTGTCATTTATTTCTCTCTGCTGGTGCCAAGTTACGTGATAGGCTGCTGGGAGGCAGACAAGCAAGATCGCTGCTTGCAGGCTTTCAAACACAGCGAATCAGCAGTGTGGTAAGATGTACGCTCGTGATACATACTATGTGCTGTGGGACCACAGGTTAGGAAGGATAAACTCCTGGAATTTTTGCTTTTCCTCGGAGGGTCAAGGAATGTTTCCCAGAGAAGAGACTTGCAAGTTGGCAGAGAGGAATGTGGAAGGGAGAAATTCCAGACTGAGGAGAAAGTGTTTGGAAAGGTAAATGTTCAGTGAGTCATATGGTGAGATGCCATTTTCAAATGTGTAATGCACCTCCTTGCTCACTGTCCATCATTGCCCCATCCAGCCGCACTGGTCAGCTTTCAGCTCTGGGAACAACCTCTGTTTACAGGGTCTTTCCTCTACCTGGAATACTGGTCCCTAGCTCTTGGCTATCTCCTTCTCCTCCTTCTAGGATTGGGCATTGGATGAAATTGCACCTGCTCAGAGAAGCCTGTCCTGACACCCACCTGAAGTAGACTTTGTACTATTGTTCCCATGATCCACACTTGTCACCATTGTTCATTGCTTTTGTTCACTTGTTCATTTACTTTAGTGTTGATAGGTCCCCAAGACTGTGCTCTCCATATGGGCAGGGACCAAGGTTGTCTTGTTCATGATTGTGTCCATAGTGCCTTATACAGTGTCTGTTCTGTAGGGGTGATAGATCCTTGTGAATGAATGAATTAATGAATAAGTGAATGAATGAATGAAAAGGCAGAGTCACTTAAAAGAACAAAAGCACTTGTAATGCACGTCCTATTCCTGTTTATTCTTTGAAATTTGGAGTAATTCTTAACTAGCCACTTAGGATCTCCATTAAGAACCGCAGTCAAGACCTTTGGGTATTACCTCAAAGTAAAACAAAGTGGGAGTATTTTGGATCTATGGAAGTTAACTTGAAAAAAATCTAAGGACTCTTTAAGTTGAATATATAGGGAAGAAAGAACTCCTACTCAGAATACTTAAGTTACAAACACAAGAAAAATTTATAGATTAAAAAAATTGAACAAAGAGTATCATTAAGTCAAACTGTTTTTAATGGTAATTTTGTAAAGTTATTTATGACACTGCTTTTTATGTGTATTCGCAGTTCTCTAAAACCTCCTGATAATTTTGGTGATTTATTCTTATCTGTGCTCTGAACACTTTATTCTTATAATTAATATCATTATTTTTAACTTACTGAAACCTTTCAACTTATGTAATCAGTAATGTTCTGACGCTGATATTAAGTTTTTATTTATTTATTTGAGATGGAGTCTCATTCTGTCACTCAGACTGGAGTGCAGTGGTGCGATCTTGGCTCACTGCAACCTCCACTTCTGGGTTCCAGCGATTCTCCTGCCTTAGTCTCCCAAGTAGCTGGGATTACAGGCTCCCGCCACCACACGTGGCTAAGTTTCGTATTTGTATGTTTAGTAGAGATGGGGTTCGTCATGTTGGCCAGGCTGGTCTCGAACTCCTGACCTCAGGTGATCCTGAGCTCGGCCTCCCAAAGTGCTGGGATTACAGGTGTGAGCCGCTGAGCCCAGCCTGGTATTAACCTTTTAATTCAATACAGTATTCCTGTAACAGACCTTCTCCCATCGATGGGCTCATTTTTATTGCTCTTTGTTCTCTCCTGCTTCTGTCAGTTTTGAGAGCCCATAAAATGGCTTCCTTTCTACAACATCTTATCCCACATTCAGATTTTTCATATAGCATGTCACACACAGCATAAGACATTTTCCATAACATATTATGAGTTGATGATTTCTATCATGTTGAAGAAGATTATACAACAACATTTATCTTGTAAATTCTCTTATAATGGCAGGTAAAAAAAATGTTATGTGAAATGGCACGTTGAAAAAAAGGAAAGTCTAAAGGTGGATTGCTTAAATGATCGTGATTGTTTTTCCCGTTGGATCTTCTGCAGATGAGAATTCCCTGCATAAATCTCTAAGGGGTGGCAGATGAGGCTTCTCAGTTTCAGCCAGGGATGGATGGTTTGCACCTCCTGATGTGTTCATCAGCAACATGATGAAGCCAGTGTCCTTGGCTACTTATTCCAACCTTTTGTTCTCTTCTTGGAGAAATGGGGAAAAAGATACACTCATATACTACAAGTGTAGATTTTGGTTATCTTTATTTGTGAAGAAAATTTTTTGTTTACCTCTCATTTTATTCATTCGTTCAGTAAATATTTATCCACCTACCTACTATGTGCTAGGCACTGCGATAGTCACTACGTATTAAAGAAGTATATTGATGATCAGTGCTAAAATTATTTTCAAACTATTTTAAGAGAGGACTCCTAAATTAAAAGAAATGATGTATCAACAGAGAAATGCCCCCTCCCCCCCACTTTTTTTTTTCCTACAAAATTGCTACTGGCTAGAGAATGATGATGATTTGCACTTCTGACATCATTGCCTAATGTTGGGTTTCTGTGCCTGGGCTCTTTATGCTGTGGAGGCAAATGGTGTTTTGAGTGTCTTAATTTCACTGGAACGCTGCACCTGTTGCTGGCTATTCTTGCATATGAAATCCAGACCCTAGAGTCACTTGCTTTCATTTCCTTTTCCTGCTCCCTCTTTCCGGTCTGTGTGTGTGTTGGGGTGGGGATGGGGGGTTGCGGGGGGCGGCAGATTAGTAGCTCCTGTGAAAAGTAACCACCTTCTTGTTCCGTCAAGGCTATGATTTTAGCGCCCCCAGGAGTCGTCACTCTGTCATCTGTCGCCGAAAGACTCATAATCCGGCAGCCTCAAGAGTTTGAGGCGTGGGTTTGTACCCGAGTTTGGGGTTCTGGGGGAGGGGTGAAGTGGAACAGGCTTTCAGCAGCTGCTGCTGCCACCCGATACCTGGAACCTTACTGCTGTTGAGGAACACGTATTTCCTCTTGGCTTCATCTGCTGTTTGGCTATGACTGAGGAAGACAGGAGGTATTGCATAGTATCATTTACTTTCATAAAAATAACTCTGACATCCCTAGGCTTCATGTTGGTTCAGGCAATGCTCTCGAAAGCCAGGGAGTTGCTTTGCAAGATGTGTGCTATGGCTGAAGGAACGGCTCAAGAGCTGGGACCTGGCCCTGAGGTTAAATCCACTCACAGCACGAATTTGATGTTTTACTTTGTGTCCTGAAACCTCAGAAACCTTATTTTTCAAGTGAGAGTTGAAATATTGACACAGCTTAACTTGTAAGAATTTTGCAGGCATTGTGAAAATAAATTGAATGCACTTTGAAGTTCAGAGATTTCTAAAAGTTAATACAGACCAAATTATATCCTGACGATCAAGTAGGAACATCCATAGTTCCAGTACTGTAGTGCATTGACAACCTCCAGGAAGTTACGGTAGCCTGACATTCCTAATTTTAAACCAACTTTGTCATGTTTAATTTATTCATACTTTTATAGATAGACAGATTTACTACTGGACATTCTCTGGCGGAGAAAAATTTCATGGAAAAAGTTTAATGTGAAATGGCATATAAGTGGTCCCAACTTGCAAGTTCAGGAATGGCTTGTTCACCACTGAAGACTGCCCTGGAATAAGAGAGCCCAGCTTTGTTCTTGTCTTATTTCTGGATCACCCTTTCTCCTTTGTACCTTCTGACATTGTTTCTGTGTTCCCTCCTCCCATCTGCCACCTGCTCCTTTGCAACTCTGTAGAGTATTTTAATAATAGGTTGTTTGTGCCTGTCTTGCCTCTGCAGTGCTCACTTCCACCTGTTTCCTCAGCCTCTGCCTTCTCCTTTCCCCCTTTTGGCATGCTCTGGCCTGCCTCCGTAGTTGAACCTGATCCCTGAGGCAATGATATGGCAGATGCCTCAACTCTCCATCTATAGCACTTGTCTTGCCTGGCCTGGGAACCGGCTCTTTCACTGCTGTACTACAGGGAACAGAGTAGGCGCTTCTTAGACCTATCAGGGGCCTGGCTCTCCCAAATGCTCTTTCCAGGAACTCTGGCCCTGTGAACCCACTGCTGAATCTCATCGCTCATAAATAAACTCTCAAGTGATAACTGTCACTTGAGTTCTCTAGTTCTCACCTGACTCCCTCTTAATATCATCCTGGAACTGTCTTGGAAACCCTGGAACTGATTCGAAATACCTCTGGTCAGTTCCTCAGCATCAGTTCTGTCTAATGAACACCTAGATTTTTCATTGTCTCTTCACTTTCGGCTCTATGTTGTCACAAGTAGATGATTATGTCTCATTCCCAAGTAGAGATAGGACACATGAGAGTGGGTGGGTGTGCCCATGGTTAGACAGGACTATCTTTGTGTAGTACCAGCTGCAGCAGGATCTACAGTGACTCACACATCTTCTGAGTGGCCAACATCCTCAGATTTGCATGTGGGCATTTGCAAGAGGAAGCACACAGATCCTGTGATCAGGGCTGAGATGCGTACAGGTGTGTCTGCTGGACTGGGGCAGGTGGAGCTCAGTGGAAGAAAGGTTGTAGGCAGGGAAAGTGTTGCCTCATGAAGGGTGATCCTGATATAGTGGGAACTTCAATCCAGACTCCGACATCACCATGGGCAAGCCAAATGACAATAAACAACCTTCAGGGCTTGGGGACATCAGCACACTCACCTGCAGAGAGCCAGACGGAAGACAGGCAGTAGCACAAGTTTTCTGAGGTAGAGATTGTGACTGTAGGTGACCAAGGAACAAAATATTATGAAGATCACATTGGGGTTCGTAGGCTGGTGGCCCTGTAGGACACTTGGTCACTTTTCCCACTGTGTGTGTGTTTTTTTTTTCCTGCCAACACCAAAGAGTAATCTCTAGGTGTCTCTTCTTTACTCCTTCCCATGAAGCTTGAAAGTTCTAAAGCTCACCAGAAACTAGAAAAATTTTCCTCACTGTGACAGCAAGTGTGCTTCCAGAAAACTCACTTGCTGACCTTTGTTCCACAGCCCAGCAGGTTGCCACCTGATTTATAAAAACAGATTATGACGAGAGTCCAGAAAAATTACTCCCTCTTTCTTTTTTTTTCAAGTAGCATTTTAAAATTCCTTTCTTTTTAAAGTAGTTGGGTTGTTTTATTAATTTCGTTCACTGTTGCCTTAAATAACAATTCTTGTCTCCCTGAAGAACTCTTGGCCTTCCTTCCTGCCACTAGAGTGAGAAGTTCTAAGCTGGAGGGGCCATCCCAGGGATGACTGCTTTAAGCAGCCAGTCATGTAGGGTTGCGCCTGTGGCCCTGGCAGATTGGATCCACTTTCTACCAAGTTGGTGGCATCACTTGGCTTCCATGTAGTGTTTTTCTGTTCTCCTGCAGATCGCTGTTGGCCACTGGACGCCTCACCCACTGAGTTCCAGACAGCTGCCACTTCCGTTTAGAAGCAACACTGCCAGTGAGAAACCCTGCCACACACAACACACACACAGACACACACAGAGACACACATACAGAGACATACACACAGAGACACACACACAGAGACACACACACACACCACACACACACACACACACGCACACACACACGTGAGAGGAGGGCCACCCTGGGATGAAACCCTGAGTTCCGCCATCTCAGCCCACTCCTTCTATCTCCTGGTGGAGGAAGAAGCTGTGTGCCCCTATTACTACCTCTCTTTACCTCCTCATTAAGGGCTTTGGTGCGATTATTGTCTCCCTTTTAATCTCACTACTTGCAGGCAGCTTTCTTGAGAAAGGTTATAATTTCATCCTGAAATACAACTTCTAGAAGTTTTCTTTTAAATTCATCATTCCAAGTAGGTGTCTTTGTCTGTTTGCATATTAGAAAATGAAACCAATACTTAAATATGATTTTCCTGCTTTTATTGGTGTGCTATTTAAGGTCTGTGTCTGACGTCTGGCTCTGTGTGGTTTGGAATACTTTATTATTATTATTATTTTGAGATGGAGTCTTGCTCTGTCTCCCAGGCTATAGTGCAGTGGTGTGATCTCGGCTCACTGCAACCTCTGCCTCCTTGGTTCAAGCAATTCCCATGCCTCACCCTCCCAAATAGCTGGGATTACAGGCGCACGCCTCCACGCCTGGCTAACTTTTGTATTTTTAGTAGAGATGGAGTCTTACCATGTTGGCCAGGCTGGTCTCAAACTCCTGACCTCAGGTGATCCGCCAGCCTCAGCTTCCTAAAGTGCTGAGATTATAGGCATGAGCCACTGCGCCCAGCCTGGAATATTTTCTAAGCTCTTTGATGATGGCGGCTTAGATTTAACTCTCTCTGACTTAATTTTGTTGATTATAATGTCATTCAATTCCATTTGTATACTCATATGGAAACAAAGGCATGGTTTCAGATTTCATTTATATCTTCATGCTTTGGAAAAACAAAGCATGATTTGGAGAAATCACTCAGCCCATTAAATACCATCCTTGACATTACTTTTTTGGGTTTGCTTGTTTTTAAAACAGTTTTTATTGGCTTTTGCTTTTTATAATTTTTTGAACCATGTCAACAGTAGCATAATGAGTATCTTTAGACATGTGCTGTTAAAAACATATGAAAATTCTTTTCGTGTCAACACGAAGAGTTTTGTTCATAATCGTTACTGTGATCAAGAACTAAGGTGGAATTTCCTAGCTAGACACAAATGAGATTAAGAAAGTGTGGCACATATACACCATGGAATACTATGCAGCCATAAAAAAGGATGAGTTTGCATCCTTTGTAGGGACATGGATGCAGCTGGAAACCATCATTCTTAGCAAACTATCACAAGAACAGAAAACCAAACACCACATGTTCTCACTCATAGGTGGGAACTGAACAGTGAGATCACTTGGACTCGGGAAGGGGAACATCACACACTGGGGCCTATCATGGGGACGGGGGAGGGGGGAGGGATTGCATTGGGAGTTATACCTGATATAAATGATGAATTGATGGGTGCTGACGAGTTGATGGGTGCAGCACACCAACATGGCACAAGTATACATATGTAACAAACCTGCATGTTATGCACATGTACCCTAGAACTTAAAGTATAATAAAAAAACAAACAAACAAACAAAAAAAAACCTGACATGCTCTTCCATTATTGGTTAGGTTGTATTCTAAACAATATTAGTCTGATGAAGGTATTAAGGGGATTTATTTAGACTGTGAGATTCTTGAGGACAGTTGATGCCTTTTTCATTTTTGCATTCTGCTTGGGCACTGTGTAGTTGATCAGTATAGTCATGGGATTTAGTTCTGATTGTAGGGAGCTGTGTGAACTGCATGAAGGAGACGAGACTCCATCCTCGCATGGGAAACCTTTAAGGATTTTGAAGCTGGGCAGGTGCAGGTTATTAGAAAGATCACTCTGGGCTCTGTGGGAGAGTGATTCAGAGGGAAGAGCCCCTAGAGGCCCATGGAGCATCGCAGGTGGTTCTGCCAGGAGACCAGGTAGAAGATGTGGTGAGGGCGGGTGGGAGATGGATGAAGCTGTGGATTTCATAGGTACAGATTCATCATCCTTCATCTGCAGCTACACTATTGAAGAAGACCTCTGAAAACCAGAAGGCGTTTTATTTGTAGTTCATTTGGCAGGAAAACTTGAGTTTGACCTGAACTCATTCTGTGTTGAAGCCTGACTTGAACAGTTGGGACACTTTTAAAGTCCTTACGTATGTCAGGCATCTTTCATAAAACATATGTATTTGCTGCAGGGCTATTCATGTGTTTGATTAGGGGAAATTGCCCTGGATCTTGCTGTTTTTTGTTTTCACTGTAATGTATGACTTGTGCTATATAACTTTTCTCAAATGGGAAGAGTTCTGGTTCAGCAGCACCCCTGACCCTAGGGTTTTGGAAAAGAGGTTGTGAAACTATTTGATGTGTGTTTATAGGATAAGGTTGGTGAAACTGACTGATAAGAAATGGAGGCAAGATCTATGGAAGAAAATAACATTTCTGGGAAGACTCAAAAGTTAATGATGATGCTGCCTCATTAACATTGAAGGGAAGTAGAACTTTAGGAGGGGTCAGAAATATTCATTAGATAGGCATGATTTATTGAAAAGGATGCATCTTGAATTTTTGAAGTGTTGCTTGTATGTGATCTTGGATTGAATCGTAGGCCAGAAAAAGGGGGCAATTGCAGGAATTTGAAAAAGACCTATAGATTAGTTCATAGTTTTGCTTCTATGTGAATTCTCTGGTTTTCATCATTGTACTCTGGTTATGTAAGATGGTAATATTTGGGGAAGTTGGACGAAGAGAATATGAGAACTCTGTGTACTCTTTTCTTGTTTTTTCTTTACCACTTCTTTTATAAGTCTAAAATTATTTCAAGATAAATGTTTGAAAAATGAAAAAAAGAGCTGTTTGTCATATCAGGGAATGGCATCATCCATGATGCTTTTAAGTAGAGAGTATCTGTGAGCAGAAGTCTAGTTTTCTTGGAGAATTCGAAGTCTAAAAGTGCTAATCGGGTAAAATTTCAGTCAGGTCTTCACCCCCTCCCAATTTTTTCTTTTTAAAAAAGCTGACCTGCTTTCTATTGTAAGATTAACTTTTTATATTCTGATCTGAGAAAAATGCTTGACTGTAGTTTAAGTGTACAAAGAAGAGTTCTAGGCCGGGCGTGGTGGCTCATGCCTGTAATCCCAGCACTTGGGGAAACCAAGGTGGGCAGATTGCTTGAGGTCAGGAGTTTGAGACCAGGCTGACCAACATGGTGAAACACATCTCTACTAGAAATACAAAAATTAGCTGGGCGTGGTGGCATGCACCTGTAATCCCAGCTACTAGGGAGGCTGAGGCAGGTGAATTTCTGAAACCCGGGAGGCGGAGGTTGCAGTGAGCCGACATCGCGTCACTGTACTCCAGCCTGGGTGACACAACAAGACTGCATCTCAAGAAAAAAAAAAGAAGAGTTATAAAATAGAGAGCTCATGGGAAGTGCCATAATTTGTCCCTTGCATTTAGTCTTCCTGGTGTTGGAGGGTGTGGTTTGGCTCTAGTTCTTGTTTGTAGCTCTGCAAGGTGAGGTGTAGGTTTATTAGTTAGGACTGACAGTTATAATATGATGTTCAAAGCCAAGAGGGTTTACAGATAACAGGGAAGAATGAAGCAGATGTGTACCTTTCATGGCCAAGGTCAGCTCGCCTGGATTTTGTGGTACTGATGCTGCTGGGTGTATATTTTCTCCATGGAGAGAGGATTGGTTTCTGAATTCCTTTGCTTTCCCCTCTGACTTCGACACTACCTCCTGTAGTTTCAGCTAATTTGATCTGTAATTCTCTCTCCACTCCAATTCTTTCTTTCTTTTTTGATGAGAGTCGACCTAGGCTGGCAGCCAGTTGCTATTGAGCTATAATAGAGCTAGTGGTATGAACAAAATTTGATTACTGCTGTCAACACCAGATTGAATAAGAAAGTGCATACCCTAGACAGATACTTGCAACATAAATGGTCTATTGATTTCACAAGAACTAGAAAATGAGGCCACCGTGTAATCTAGCAGAACAACGGATCTGTGAATAGAGTGGGCCCTGACATTGCACAACGGTTTTCAAAAGTGCCCTCCTATCGATCATTTTAGAAGAACCTTCAGATAAACTGATTTTAGCTTCTGATTTTCCTCACCATCAAGTATTTACAGAAACTCCAAGGAAGCCTTTGCACTTGTGTGTGGGCAATGGTTTGCTTTTCCTCCATAGCATCTAGTTTGGAAGTTATATTGGCTATTACAGACCTTATTTGCTCCTGAGTTATCGTGGCATTTCCACTTAGCTTAATACAAATGTTTTAGGAGTTTCCCACCATGGAAAGTTCTGTTTAACATATGAAAGTTCAATGATCAATTTCATAGTCAGCTCTAGGGCAAGAAATAAATAAAACAATGGATTACAGAGTATAGCCTTGGGACACGGGAAATTTTTTAGTAGATGGATGAGTCATATTATTAATATATGCTGCAAGGCCCGAGGTCTTACATCAAAAAATAAGGAAAAAAGTTTTTAATTTTTAAAAGTTAATAGCCTTCTGATATTTTCTTTGTTATATTTTGTATAGTTTTTGTTCTGTTTAGTTTTGGGGGATCAAAAAAATAAATACTAAAATAGAAAGTTTTAGGAAAAAGGTAATTAACATCATTGTACATGAATTTGTTCTAACACAGTAAGGTCTGAAAAAAAAAAAAGATTTTCCCTTTGATGTAGACTTGTTTCAATAATTACTATTCTCCCAGTACTGCACTTTTGAGAGGGAAGGAGAAATTGTTGCTGGTGTCTACACCTTGACTTGTTTTCCTTGGCTACCTTCAAAATTTGAGATCCTGAATCTTAAATCACATCTGGTCTAAAAATTCTTCCTATAAACAGTTATGACTATTTACTGACAAAAGGCTGCTTTTATTGTGCCTGTTTTTATTTCAGAGGAAGATACATAAAGACAGGTGGAAAGAACTGATTTGTAAAGATTGAAATGTCATATTTACATTCAGAATTTCATTTCCTTACCAGTTTTCAGAAGAACCCTTTGGTAGAGGAAGCAGGGCCAACTTCTTTCACAGCCTCTTACTGTAGATAGAAATATGAAGTCCAGCAATATTTAGCTGGTGTGAACTCATACAGCTGTACCAGGAACAATGTTGAAAATCTTTGATTCCTATTGGAAAATAGCCACTGTTAAAGATGGACACCTTCAGGACCTCACTTCAGGATTGTAGCCAGTATCCGTTCTGACTAGGTGGTGCCCACGCCTCCCTGGCTGTTCTGTGTTTTGAATATTTAGTCCTGATTCTAGAAATGAAGACATTTTTGGCCTATGGATAAAAGACGGGTTTCGATAGCCATTAAGGAAATGCAAATCAAACTACAATGAAATGTCACTTCATACCCAGTAGGATGGCGATAATAAAAAAGACAAATAATAACAAATATTGGTGAGGATGTGGAGAAATGGGTATCCACATACACTGCTAGTGGGAATATGAAAGGATGCAGCCACTTTGGAAAGCTGTCTGACAGTTCTTCCAAAGGTTAAGCATAGGGTTGCCATATGACTCAGCAGTTCTACTTCTGGGTACACACACACACACACCCACCCACCCACACCCAAGAGACATGAAAATGTACGCCCACATCAAAAACTTGTACACAAATTCTCATAGCAGAATTAATTGGTATTAGCTAAAAGATAAAAACAACCCAAATGTTCATGAACTGATAAACACATAATAAAATATGGTCTATCGATACAATGGAATATTTTAAAAAGAAATACCCATACATGCTACAACACGCATGGACTTCAAAAACATTATGCTAAGTGAAATAAACTAGTCACAAAAAATCATATACTGTACGATTTCTTTTATATGAAATGTACAGAATAGGTAACTCTACAGACTGGAAGTAGATTTCAGTGGTTGCCTTGGGCTAAGGGATGGGGATCGATTGTGGTGATGGTTGTAGAATTCTTTGAAAATACTAAAAATCATTAAGTTATACAGTGTAAATTAGCTAATTGTATAATATATGAATTATATGTCTATAAAGTTTGATGCAAAAAAAGATTATTGGGTATTGACTGTGTGACATCATCTGTGTCACTGCGCTTTTCCCGGTCTCCCTGCCTGTGACAGTCCTAGAAGACAGGTGAAGTCAGCCTGTCCATTTTACAGATTTGGAGACTGAGGCTGAGAGCGAGAGAGAGAGAGAGAGAGGGAATTTTGCCAGAGTTATACAGCTGCTAGTCTAAGGAAAATGCAGAGATGAAGAGGAGGAGCGAAGGGGAAGTACTGTCAGTTTCTCTTTTCTGTACCACAGTACAGTAGCATGATGAGAGATGCCTTTGAATTCAAACCTGTGTGTATCCTGACAAAGATACGTATTCTATGAAAAGTCTTTGATAATAAGTAGAAAATTTCTATTTCACAACAAGCAAGAAAAAGGATGAGAAAAGGACTAGAAAATAGATAATGATCATATGAATAATGATTTTTCTTGCTTTTTGCATGTATGTGGAGGACACATGCAGAAGTGATAGCAGGAGTTCGAGACCAGCCTGACCAACATGGTGAGACAACGTCTCTACTAAAAGTACAAAAAAAAAAAAAAAAAAAAAAAAGCCGGGTGTGGTGATGGGTGCCTGTAATCCCAGCTACTTGGGAGGCTGAGGCAGGAGAATCACCTGAACCCAGGAGGCGGAGGTTGCAGTGAGCCGAGATCATGCCATTGCACTCCGGCCTGGGTGACAAGAGTGGAAAAAAAAAAAATAATAATGATAATAAAGAGAGCAAAGTGACCACAAAAGAGAATAGGCTGGAAAAATTAGTCTAAATGGTGGCCTCTTATCTTATAGCTGCATGTGGTTAAGTTTATTTTTTCCGTAACAGCAATTTCTAAGGGATGAAGAAGAAATCCTTTTGAGTTTTACTTCCCCAAGGTATATATAGCTACTACAGTGAAATAATAAGCCCAATTTATTCTTTGAAGTATAGTTAATATGTAACAAAACTCCTAAGGCCAGTTGTATACCCAGGGCAATCACCTTCTAACACCTTTATTTATGTACACAGTGGATAGGAAGGTGGGTGGCGTGCCCCTTCCCAGCTGACAGTCAAAACAGGAAGCAGAGTTATAATCTCTGTCATAGGAGCATGAATAGAGGCCCTTAGTTGTGACTATGAAAAAAACAAAAAACCTACCTAAGGAGTTTTCACTGACTGCAAAGTGTAACTTCCTGTCTGATGTTTAGAGGAGGTGGGGTTAGTTAGGTTTAGTCAGATCCTCTCATGAGAAAAATAAAAGCCACAAAAAAAAAAAAAAAAAAGGACATCCCAGTGTGCAGTTCGAAGGCTGCTTTTGTTGTCCACTTCCTCCACATCTTTTACCTCGTCATCTAAGCAGATGAAGGTGATGAGCAGCCCGGCAGCCACCACGTTTCACTGGAAAAAGTGCAGATTGGATTTGCCAGGGCATGTAGCTGTCCAGGCTTGCAAGAGATTACCAGGTAAGTTTGTCAACTTGTGTGACTCCCAGCCAGTGAGGTTTTCATAAGAAGCGTCTCTGAAGACAGGGCTCTCTCGTTCACTTTTGTTAAGTAACAAAGCTTAGGACCAGGCTGGTGACGGGAACAGACAGCCTGTCCTTCCTGCTGCCACATCTGTTGTGGACCCTGAAGAGTAGAGACTAACGATGTCTGCTTCACACTTCTCTTCAGGAGGTGATAATTCACTAGAGTTATTAGCTTCTTTGAAAGATTTCCAGGATCCCTACATTTGTGGTAGCAAATGTGCTTCACTTTACCTCCCTGTATTTTCAAAATAGCTTACTCTGTGCTGACCGTTTACTGCCATATAGAGAAGAAGCCTCCTTTGTGGTGTTGAGTATTGGTCGACCTCATCCCATATTGTATTTGATTGACTCTGTTGGCTAAAAAGGCATTTTACTTCTCGAAATATTTAGTTTCAACCTGAGAAAGGGGAGAATAAAACGTTTGTACTTTGGGGGACTGTATAAGCGCTGGGGTTTCTGTTTTAGTGCAGGCTTGTCTATGAGACGTATATATGCATAACTTCATGTAGGGAAAGTGTCATGCACTTTTCTCTCGCTGAAGTTTACTTCCGGGTGACTTAGTTTTTCTGATCAGTTTAGATGTTCATATCTTGTTTAATGTTTACATGTGTGTACTGGTTGTATGAACTTTTGGAGGGAAAAAAACCCCCAAGTGATGTGTTTTATTTGATTATACACATCATGCATGAATGTTGTCACTATGAAAAACTTTGAGGCTGGTTGGTTTTCTTTTTTAATGTTTTTCTTTCTTGTAGAATTACTCTTTCCCTCTTAATGTTTTCCTTCTTAGCTTCAGTGAATGAGATGGTAAGGGGTTGTAAGTGTTGTCTCTGTGGAGCAAATTCAAACCAAAATGATAGGAGCAGCCCATATTTTCTTAGTGAATTGGGTTTCTTGAACAAGTGGCATAGAAGATTGGTGTACTACAATTCTCATCATTAGCTGTTACTTCTTTCTTAAATAACCATGTGATCCCAACACAAAATCAAAATACCTCTCAGGGACCTGAATTAAAACTCCATGCGGGCCAGGCATGATGGCTTATACCTGTAATCCAAGCACTTTGGGAGGCTGAGACAGGAGGATCACTTGAGGCCTGGAGTTTGAGACCACCCTGGGCAACATAGGGAGATTCCATCTCTACAAAAAATTTAAAAATCGGTCAGTCATGGTGGCATGTGCCTGTGGTCCCAGCTATTTAGGAGACTGAGGTGGGAGGATAGCTTGAACCTAGGAGTTTGAGACTGTGGTGAGCCATGATCATGCCACTGCATTCCAGTCTGGACAACAGAGGGATATCTTGTTTCAAAAACCTGCATAGAAGCATCTATTGCAGACTTGTGACCTTTCGAAGATTTCCTTTGATTGTCACTAAATCCTCTCTCTTTCCCCGACATTGAGAGTCTCTGTAGTCAGCTCTGTAGTCATCAAAGGGTCTTGCTACAAAGGGTCTAGGGTAACCATAGTGTTTGAAATGAGAAGACAACTAGAAGAAAAGTACAAACAAACCTTTAAATAATAAGCAGGCTTTGACTGGGGGTGGTGGCTCACGCCTGTAATCCCAGCACTTCGGGAGGCCAAGGCGGGCGGATCACCTGAGGTCAGGAGTTTTAGACCAGCCTGGCCAACATTGTGAAACCTGGTCTCTACTAAAAATTAGTCGGGCGTAGTGGCGGGTGCCTGTAATCCCAGCTACTTGGGAGGCTGAGACGGGAGAATCACTTGAACCTGGGAGGCAGAAGTTGCAGTGAGCAGAGGTCGCACCATTGCACTCCAGCCTGGGTGACAGAGTGAAACTCTGTCAAAAAAAAAAAAAAAAAAAAAAAAAAGCAGGCTTTTAAATGAGTAGCTACAGTGTTAAATATATTTAAATGCTGTGCTGGTTGAGTTCTGGTTCATTTACATAACATTCTTTCCTGCCCTATAACCAATCAAATGGCTTTTTAGGAAAATAGCATTTTAAAAAATAAAATGTATTTCAGTGCATGTTATTTTAATAAAAATAGAAAACCAATGTGTACATGATTTCGAATTTCACAAGGGCCTAGATTGTCATCCGTTATTACTGAACTGAATTTTTTTTGTGTGTCCATAGTATAGACTCTTTAGTGATCTTGTTAGAAATAAGGACATTAAATTTAATGTTAAAAATAATATTTTCAGCCGGGCACAATGGCTCATGCTTGTAATCCCAGCACTTTGGGAGGCTGAGGCGGGCAGATCATCTGAGGTCAGGAGTTCAGGCCAGGAGCCTGACCAATGTAGTGAAACATCGTCTCAACTAAAAATACAAAAATTAGCTGGGCGTGGTGGTGGGTGCCTGAAATCCCAGCTACTTGGGAGGCTGAGGCAGGAGAATCGCCGGGACCTGGGAGGTGGAGGTTGTAATGAGCTGAGATTGAGCCACTGCACTTCAGCCCCGGCATCGGGACGGGACTCTGTTTAAAAAAAAAAAAAAGATCTCTATCTCTGTCACTATCTCTATCACTCTCTTTCTAGCTAATCTATCTATCTATCTATCTATCTATCTATCTATCTATCTATCTATCTGTCATCTATCTATCTCATCGCTATCTCTATCATCTAGCTCTATCATCATTTTCACTATATGTTAACAATAATATCACTGAGATAAACCAAAGTTTTAAGAAAAGCTTGAAAATGTGAAATGAATAATTTGGAGGCACAATTGGACATTTAGGCATCTATGAAGGCCCAGATGACTCATGTCTAGATGACTCATGTTTCTGCTGCTCAGGAAACCACTCCTGGGAGCCCGGCTCGTCTTGCCATCCTTCCTGCTTTCTTGCCGGCCGACAGGACTCTGTGTCAGCTGTTTCCTTTTTAGATGGAAGGGTTAAAAGATTCACTACTTGGGTTCCCCATTAGAATCACCAACATGCTGGCACCCCACAGTCAGAGATCGCGGCTTGATTGGACTGAGGCCCTGCTCTGTAGCTTGTCAAAAGCCAGCCAAGGGTGTCCAGTGTGGAGGGTACAGGGTAATGTATTCGTCCCCCACTAGACTGAAAGCTCCATGGGAGGGACTAGAGGCAGCTTCCTTACTGCTGCCCCTTAGCACCTGAATGTGTGCCTGATGTGCAGGAGAGGCTCAGTAGCTGCTTGTGGAATGAATGAATGAATGAGTTCCTTTGAGTAACAGGAAGTTGGAAGAAGATTGGACAGAGGCTTAGTTATGGTGTTTGCTGATGTAAGAGAGTGTGCTATGTTATGCTGAACAGTGGCTGTCATCTTGGAAGACACTCTAGGAAATGGTCACAGGGGAACAGATGGCTGATCTGGGGGAACGCTGAACAGACCTCTCAGAAGAGACAAGGCTGCAGGGCAGCGGTGTCCTTATGAGGCAAGGCAGGTTGAGAACTTTGGGAAAGAGAATTTCATCAGGGGCTGGGGGTGTGTGGGTGTGTGAATGTGGATGTGAGGTCAGGTGGGGACACTCCTGGGAGAATCTCCTGAACTGTGGCTCATTCTTTTTTTTTTTTTTTTTTTTTTTGAGACAAAGTCTCGCTCTGTTGCCCAGACTGCCGTGCAGTGACACAGTCTTAGCTCATTGCAGCCTTGACCTCCCAGGCTCAAGTGATCCTTCCACCTCAGTCTCCCAAGTAACTGGGACTATAGGTATGTGCTCGCATACCTGGCTAATTTTTAATATTTTTTTCTGTAGAGTTGGGGTCTCGCCATATTGCCCAGGCTGGTTTTGAACTCCTGAGCTCGAGTGATCCTCCCCGTTCGGCCTCCCAAAATGCTGGAATTACAGGCCTGAGTCACCATGCCCAGCAGTGACTCACTCTTAAAGGAACTCCAGTCTTTTGTGTTGGAACTCCAGGAGGTTGATGACCACACTCATCTATTCAGTCAGCATTTGCTAGGTGCCTGGCACATGCCCAGCTCTGGGGAGGTATGGGGATATAAAAATGAAGGTGATTTGGTTCTTCCCTGTGAAGGTTAGAACCTGGAAGGGATGGTGTGTGAAAGTGAATGCTAGGTTTGCTGGTGGCTGCAAGGAAGGAATGTGGTTATCTTTGTCATATGTTAGGGATTGCCTGACCCACCAGTTGACTGTATCCAAATAAAGGAACACAGAATTTGGAGTGATCACAGGGCAGTGAGATTTGTCTGGGAAGGTATCTTAGGACTTGTGAATTTTTTGCAGATCTTACTAATTACAGAGAAAATGAGTAGGTGGTTAGGAAGACCTGGTAACTATAACTTACAGAGGTGAGAGAACGAGAATTGTTAAGTTGGGAGAAAAAGAGTAGAAAGAGTGACATGGTACTGAGCAGTTTTTTTTTTTTTTTTTTTTTTTTTTTTTTTGAGACAGTCTTGCTCTGTTGCCCAGGCTGGAGTGAAGTGGCACGATCTCTGCTCACTGCAACTTCCACCTCCTGGGTTCATGCCATTCTCCTGCCTCAGCCTCCCGAGTAGCTGGGACTACAGGCACCTGCCATCACCCTCGGCCAAGTTTTGGTATTTTTTCATAGAGATGGGGTTTCACCATGTTAGCCAGGAGATCTCAATCTCCTGATCTCGTGATCCGCCCGCCTCGGCCTCCCAAAGTGCTGGGATTATAGGCGTGAGCCACCTTGCCCAGCCCTGAGCAGTTCTTTAAGGGATGGGACTTGGCCCTCAAGATCTGGGTTTCCATTACCGCTGCCATCGGCAGGGTAAGTCACTGAACCCCTGAGAAGGGGACTCCCAACCAGGAGGATCACAGGATCTCCCAACCAGGGAGGATGCCCCAGGAGGATGTGGTCAGGGTTCATGATGTTACACATGTTAAAATTCTTTGCAAGCTATAGTAATAGTTCCAGGTAAATAAATGGAGTAATAAATTATGTAAAAATTATAAAAACCTAGTCTGTTGATAATGGGCTCTTTTAGGTAGATTGTAGGGTAGGAAATCAAACATTATATTCATCATGGTACTTGAAATATATTTAAGCTGAAGCTGTATACTCCATCATGTTTTTGGTATATTTTTCCTTGACATTACTTGAAAGGCATGCTTATGAAACTGAATTTGGATCTGTTTCATGTTTTCACTTGGGTTCTCTGACCCTACTTAGAGGGCACCAGGTGCTTCCTATTCTAACTGTTTGCAAATTCAAGACTTGGTTGGAGGGCCATTGAGGGGACTGGTGTGGGATTAGATAGGATCTGGACACAGCGACTCCCTTGCTCCTGCTCCAGTATTTTGACCTTCATTTGAACAGTTCAATGAACTGGCAACTCAAGTCGTTTTTTCCCACTGAATTAGAACTTTCATTGTTTTGCAGAGGAAGATGACTCATAGCCGAGTTCCACCATTGTGCTAAAGTGAAATTTCAGTCTAGGACCAAAGGAACACAGGCCAAACTTTCTGTCTGAGATGCAGAGTATTGAAACTTGGATTGTGAGCTGGGCAGGAATTCCTGTGGCCCTCTGTGTGGAGTTGCTCTCAAGAAAAAGGAGAGTTTAAATATATTTTTGACTTCAAATTTAATTTTTAGTAATATAGTTCAAATATCTTTTAAAATATCTTAAGTAATCAGACAGTTTTCTAAAAAAAAAGTAATGCAAAATGAAAATTCTACGAAGTAGAAAATAGTCATTTCCTTCCTCTCTCCAAAACCATTGTTAATAGTTTTGTTTCTTCTGCTACACTTGTTTTCTATGAATGCAAAAATACATGCCTCTATGGGTAAGCATGGCTTTTCTTTTTTGAACTAAAATTGAAACCATCCTGATTTAGTGGCATCCCACTTAAAAAATTATTAAAAACTGCCTGTGTACATGGTATCTTAGCTTACTTGGGCAATCGCTGGGGCAAACATGCTTTTACTGTCAAATCATCATCTACAACAGATGACATGTAGAGAGATGAGATGTAGTCTGTAGTCATTTGAACTTGCATTTCTTTTTTGTGGAATTGAACTTCTCTGCATATGTTTATTGGCTCTTTGTATGAATTCTTCAGTGATTTGACTTTTCATACATATATTGCTCATTTTCTTCTGTTGCTTGGATCTCTGACTTTTATACTCTTAATGGTTCCAAAGGAAATTCCTACAAAATGGCAGATTTGGGATGCCTTATTTGAATTTCTTTTGAGTTCTAAAATGGTTAACTGCAACCTTAAAAGATAGATATTATTTTCAGATCTCTAGGACAGAGGTTTGAGTCTTTGGACTTAGATTCTATAGTATTTTCTCTTTCTTTTTTTGGCTAATATGGAAGACGTCATCATCCCAAACTGTACCGAGACTAGTAATTATTTAGATATACTATTTTATTACATTTTCATATACTGATAAATTATTTCCATATGGATGGTAAGTCCTAGATTTATTTATGAAAAAAGAACGATTTTTTTTTGTATATTTTAGGGAACATGGAGTTAGCAGAAAGATGCTGTTGAGTTAGGCTTAAAATTAAGTCCTAACTATTCAACCTCCTGTTGTGGAGCTGTTGTCAGTCTTTAAAGGTGCATCTTTCTAAAATTTTTTGCACATAACTTGACAGATTGCAAGAAGGATTATAATAATTGGTGGCTGTTTGTGTTACAGCCTTTCAAGTCAATACAGGAAAAAATACATTTAGATGCTAAGTGAAGATAAGACATTAGTTTAAATGAGGCCCCGTATGCACCATCATATTGAAAATTTACCAGTTTGTCCTCGTCCTTCAATTAAGATTTGTTAGTGATTTTTCACATCAAAGCATTGAGGCTGTAATTCTATGCTGGGTTCATTTAACCACAGATCCAGTAAATGGCAGGAAGTAGAGAGCTATACAGGACAGCAAATGGCCTGCAGTTGCATGGAGGATATCTTTGTGGCAAGGTGCCCAAAATGTTTTGCTGGTTTCAAAGTTTGTATCATTTGTTCAGAAGGGTTTTTATTGCTTGCAAGCAAGCAGGCAAGCAAAGGAAAAGGGCACGCAGCTGCCTCCCCTATGATTCTGTGCTGTATGACCTATTTGCCTTTGGTGCCTTATATAAAAAACTTTATTTAGTCTGCAGAGAGGTTATTTCTCCAAATAGAGGTGAACTGTCATAGTAGTCTGGAAGCGTGATAGATTTCAGTTGAATGTCGCTGATCCAAATACTTGGAGAGGCTGGGCTGTGTGACACTTGTAAGATAGGCTCCTTGCACAGATTCTTCCAGGTCACTTGCACTTAATCATCAGTAGAAATACCTCATCAGATAGCGATCCACTTGGCGCTCTGAGAAGCAACTCCTCCTATCACACCGACACTGCTACTTTTGTCCTGGCTCAGCCAGTCTCTTGCTGGGAACCTGCTGCCAGAGTTAGTCTCTTGGCTTCTGCCCTGGCCTATTTTCTTGTTGACTTCTGGATTCTGTGCCTTTAGCTTCTCCTTGGACTCATTGGCCATGACTCTCTTTCTGGTATTAGTAGCTCCTGTATTGTGTTTGAGAGAAGAAATTTATTCCCCTAGCAGATTCACTTTCTACTGAGATAACTCTAACCCACCCATGCAATCTAGCATCTGCCAATACTCTTGAGACCTGCTGATTGTTAATCAGTACTTATTATCTAACTCTGAGTAATGAGTGTTATAGCAGGAAAAGTAGAATCTTTTTTGTGTGTGTATGAATGTGGTTTAAGGCACTTTTGGGGATAGAGCAGAAATAAACATCTTGAAATGAATTATTGTATCTTATCTTTGCCCATGTGAATTCTTTAAAATAATTATTAAATTCTCACTTTGCTTATATGCATTCAAAATTTCATAGTGATGGTATGTAAAAGAGGGAGGTAACGGATATTTTGCAAGTGGGTTGAGGAAATAGTTCTTATTTTCCTTTTCACGTCCCATGGGACCCTTTGTATCTGTCTGCCTCCCTGCTATGCATTTCTCCTACTGTTGGAAGGAGGATCTTATGTTTTATGATGAGAATTTATTTGGTGACCAAGTGAAGTGTGCATTAGTTTTTTTAAAAGTCCTTGAGATTGCATTCTGTATATTTGCTGAATTTGTTACTAGGCCTTATGCTGCAAAATTTCTGAGGTTGTTCAAGGTAAATCTATGTCTTGATTACTGAAATATTTATTTCCCATAATTTGGAAGTCATTCAGTAAATAAAATTTGCCTGGTGTTTTATAATGAATCATTTTTATCATATTGGGTTTGTGTTAGGAAGACTGTCCGCATTGATTTTCCAGTAGTTTTCTGAATTTTCTCATTTATTTATGTTTTTTCTTCTTCTTCTTCTTTTTTTCTTTGAGACAGGGTCTTGCTCTGTCACCCAAGCTAGAGTGTAATGGCATGATCTAGGCTCACTGCAGCCTCGACCTCCGGGGGTCAAGCAATCCTCCCACCTCAGCCTCCTGAGTAGCTGGAATTACAGGCATGTGCCACTACGCCCAGCTAATTTTTCTGATTTTTTTTTTTTTTTTAATTGAGATGGTGTCTCGCTCTGTCACCCAGGCTGGAGTGCAGTGGTGCGATCTCAGCCAGGTTCAAGTGATTCTCTTGCCTCAGCCTTCTGAGTAGCTGGGACTACAGGTGCATGCTACCACGCCTGGCTAACTTTTTGTATTTTTAGTAGAGATGGGGTTTCACCATGTTAGCCAGGAAAGTCTTGATCTCCTGAGTTTGTGATCCACCCGCCTCTGCCTCCCAAACTGCTGGGATTACAGGCGTGAGTCACCGCACCCAGCCCTTCAGATTTTTTTTTTTTTTTTTTTTAATAGAAACAAGGTCTTACTATTGCCAGGTTAGGGTCTTGAACTTCTGGGCCCAAGTGATCCTTCTGCCTTGGGCTCCCAAAGTGCTGAGATAACAGGTGTGAGCCACTGTGCCTGGCTATTTATGTTTCCTAATTACTGCAGCGCTCATTTTTCTGTCAACTTCAGCTATGCCACACATGACTAGGAATTAGAAATAAGAAAACAGTAACCAGCCTGGCCAACATGGCGAAACCCTGTCTCTATTAAAAATACAAAAATTAACTGGGTGTGGTGGCGAGCGCCTGTAATCTCAGCTACTTGGGAGGCTGAGGGATGAGAATCACTTGAACCTGGGAGGTGGAGGTTGCAGTGAGCTGAGATATTGCCTTTAAACTCCAGCCTGGGCAACAGAGCGAGACTAAAACAAACAAACAAAAACAAAAACAAAAAAAAAACCTAAGGAGCCAAAAGTAAATGACTCAGTGAACATTTATTGAGCACCTGTGGTTTACTGGGTGCTGTGGTAGTTGTTGAAGGTGCTGGGATGTTTTAAAGTTGGTTTTAAACTTAAGGATTCTACTTACTGGCAGCCTAGAACCACTGCATATGCCTTGCAGAGATGATGGACACTTGTCTCCTGACCTGTGCAGTGCAGGCACATTGGTGAAGTGCCTTAGATTCTAATTTTGCAACTGTTTTCACACTTTGGTATCCGTTTCTAGATCTAAAGCAGTAAATGAGAAAGGTAGTGGGTGTGAGTACTGCTATAAACTGACACCCTGACAATAATGATATGCTTGTTGACAGGCTGATTGCAGAGGAGATGAAAAAATAAAGGGCAGGACAAAAATGTCTCAAAGCTCTGCCCCCTGGATCAATAGGAAGCTATATTTTGCTACTCAAGTAGGCTAACATTGGAGAAATAATTAGCATGTGAAAAAGTTCTTCCACCGAAAGGACCATGCAAGTTAAGGCAGGTAGTTTCGTTTTCTGTGCTGCAGCATCTGACCAGGTTCTAGAATCCTGTTTTCATATTTTGTTGGACCCAACTGGATTAAAACAAAGCGCCTTTCTCTGGCTGGGTAGTGGCCTGAGTTAGGTGGTTTCCAGTGCTCTGATTGGTACTTTGAGCAGGTGTCCAGTGAATTTCAGAAGCAGGGTAAATGTTCTTGGTATTGAGCAGTTCTCTGTTGGATGCCCGGCCTGTCCTCATGGTTCATGCTGCGCTTAGGTCATCAGCCATTCACTCCTATGGTTGGTTAAGGACACCTTCTCTATGAATTCTCTGCTGACCTCCAAGTGTGGGTTGGGTGCCCCTCTTCTCTGCTTTCTCCTTCCCTGCTTGGATTAAATTCAGAGATTCTAAGATGTCTTCATCTGTCACAGCATTCATGACGGATGTTACTGGTCAGTGTTTTTGAAAACGAGGTCTATCTCTGCATGGTGCTGCGAGATAGGTGGAAACCTATCTTTTAATAATCTCTTCAGGTGGCCATTGTGCATGTTTGAGAACCTCTCCTTTAGACCATGAGCTTGAAGAAGGTCCTGTTCTTGTCTTTGAATCTTTAAACCTTCCCTAGCTCCTGGCACATTTTTCAGTTGCTCAAATTTTTTGTTGTAGTTCAGTGAATGAGATAGAATTCCTGTAATTTTTTTGTTGTTGTTCGGTGAATGAGATAGAATTCCTGTTACCGCCTGTGGAATCCAAATCCAGCAATGTGATCAAAAGCCGCTTGAAGGATTTTCGACCATTTTTCACTTCTCTCTTTTTTTCTTGAGACAGAGTCTCTGTCACCTAGGCTGGAGTGCAGTGGTCTAGTCTCAGCTCGCTGCAACCTGGGCTCAAGGGATCCTCCTACCTCAGCCTCTAGAGTAGCCGGGACTAAAGGCATGCACCACCATGTCCCACTAGTTTTTGTATTTTTGGTAGAGACGGGGACTCCCTATGTTTCTCATGCTGGTCTTAAACTCCTGGGCTCAAGTGATACACCTGCGTCTGCTTCCCAAAGTGCTGGGACTATAGGCATGAGTCACATGCCCGGCCGATTTTTCCATGTTGTTTTGTAAATCAACATTATGTGAAACCTAAAATTGAATATGGATATACAAAAATAGCTTTTCTTATTTTCTTGCCCAAGAAAATAATACTGTATCTTTATTATTAATATTTTCACCTGTTTTGAAATAAACTTTTAATTTTAGAACAGTTTTACATTTACAGAAAAGTTGCAAAGATGGTATGTAAAGTTCCCCAGTTCCCAGTTTTCCCCACTGTTAGCATCTTACATTACTATGTAATATTGATCACAATTAATGAACTGATATCAATATTATTATTATTAAAGGCTTTAAGAGTTATTGTTGAAGATTTATAAGTTTATAGATGAAATAATATTTAGAGCACAACAGCTTTGAATTAGAAATCTTTTAAAATTTAAATTCTTTGATTTTAAGGATTAAAACTTTTGAATTCTCATATGTAGTCATAGTTGGGAATATATCCACAAAGCAAATAGACCAATTGTTGTGAGAATAATTCTAAAACAGGTTTTTCAGGTGTCATTCACCTTCTGGAACCTTGAAAGGGGGAAGGTTACTTTCAAAGGCCAACATTCATTTAATCTGTAGTACTCCATATGAATGGCAATCACTACTTATCGACGTCTCAGGTTTTGTTAGATATGATATTTGTTTTAATTATTTATAGTATATTCAGGCAGAGGTGCTATTCAAAATATTTAACAGGTTGGCATAGGCTTCAACCAATCAGATTGCTGTTCACGTCATCAGAAGGGATGCTGGCTGGTGAATGGGTCGGTCCTATTAATGTCTAAAGTGTCCTAAAAATGTCTCCAGATATTGCCAGATGTCTCGTAGGTGGCAAAATCACTTCTGGTTGAGAACTCCTAATATAAAGCAGTTAGAACAGGCTGGTACTGCTCTAGTAACTGCTTTCTAAATATTTACTATTATTTTTGTAGTTGGTATCTTTCATTTGTTATTTCTGATAACTTTTAAACATATACTACTTAGCCCCAGCACTTTGGGACGTTGAGGCGCGTGGATCACTTGAGGTCAGGAGTTCGAGACTAGCCTGGCCAACATGGTGAAACCCCGTTTGTACTAAAATTACAAAAATTAGTTGGGCGTGGTGGTGAATGCCCGTAATCCCAGCTACTTGGGAGGCTGAGGCAAGAGAATCACTTGAATCTGGGAGGTGGAGGCGGAGGCGGAGGCTGCAATGAGCCGAGATCACACCACTGCATTCCCTCCTGGGCGACAGAGCAAGACTCCATCTAAAATATAAGTATTAATATATATATGTGTGCGTGTGTGTGTGTGTATATATAAGTGTGTGTGTATGTGTGTGTATATATAGGTATGTGTGTATATATACACACATACATATACTGCTTAGCAAGACCTATTAGGAGTTCTTTACATAGTTAAATCACCACATGCATAAAAAACAAAGTCACATTTTTTGTGAGATTTACTCAGAATTTGTCAGAAACCCATAGGCTGTTGAAGGAAGAAATGTAAGTTCTATTCTTGAGGGAGATTTTCAACTTTTTTTACTCGTCCTCACCTGCCATGTTCCTGACACTGCAGCCTCGAGAAAGGTTTGAGACTGTTGGAGCACATGAGTGTGGAATTTGTAGACCACTTGTTCTTCCAGACTTCCTCACATCCACCCATAACCTGCTTTTAGTTGATAGTGGCTCAGCAAAGATAGGAGCCTGTACTTCGGCTTATACCAAATTCCCCTCATTTCCGCACGATGATATGTTATTAGTATCCTGATCCCTGTTATTTGTTAAGTTAAGCTGTGCTTCAGGAATCTCAGAAGATCACAGCATTTTGTTTTCAGTGGCTTCATTTCATAATATATGCTCTGAGCAGGTGAGACTAGACTTAGAGACATTGAAGCCCAACAATTTAATATCCACAAAGAGTGTTTTATTTGTAGTCCTCCTGTCCTTTCCTCTTCAGTGTTCTAGAAACAGATGCGTACGTTGTGTAAACATTTCTTCTATTACTGATTCTACAGTATCCAATTTCCTATTAACAGGATGAAGATTTTGTTTTTTAATCCTCAAGTCTACGAGAACGGAGTAGTCAGTGGGATATGAGGATCAGATAAAAATCTCCCCATGTTAGAATCATTGATCTCAGTACTTTCTGCAGAAACTGACAGCCTTATTTTTTTTCCTCCTTTCAATCCACTTAGGTATTTTTGGGAGACATTCATTTGCTGACATTGGTTGATAATAATAATTATTATTTCAAATGAGATGCTGCTGGTAAAATTATTGTTAAGTCTACTCAACTTAGTAAACTTATATCAAAAGCCAGGTTTTACATTTGGTAGAACAGAGATAGTCAGTTCCTTGCTGTAGGGAGAGGAAAGGTAGGAGCCTATGGCTGCCTCACCCCCATCTTGTCCCCAACCATTCTTATACATTCTTTTGATTCAAGCACTTGGGCTTTGGAGCCAGACTGCCTGAATTTGGATTCAGCTATTTTTAACTGGGCAAATTGCTTGACTTCTAAATGTCTGTGCTCTTTGCTGAAAAATGTGGACAACAAAAGCATCTATCTTATATGGATATTGTGGGTATTAGACTATATGGTAGTCCATTTGAGAAACATTCAGTAAATGTTGTTCATAGTAACATCAATAATGTTACTACTACTAATATGGCTGCTACTTTTGATAAATTTAGAATAACAGTTTAAATTACCATATATATTAAAACTGTGTAACAGTATAAATTATCTTAGTTGAAATACCATAACAGTGTGTATATATACACACACACACACATACACTTTTTATAATGGAGCTGCTAAAATGAATCAGGTTTAGCTGAATTGAAATTTGATTATTTTTGCCTCTTAACTGTAGGTGATAGCCATGAAATAAGTAAAATACGGAAGGATGTAGATATAACATGTAGATTTTTTAGCCTTACATGAAACAGTTATGGCTTCAGAATTTAAAGCACCAACATTTGATGGGGTCCCATGGAAATTCTTATTCCTAATTTCTTAATATTAACCACCTTCTTATTCTATTAACTCTTGCATTGTTTAAAAAGATTCCAGTATTCTTTCTTTCTTTCTTCAGTTTTTTGAGATGGGGGAGTCTCACTATGTTGCCCAGGAAGACCTTGAACTCCTGGGCTCAAGTGATCTTCCCACTTCAGCCTCCTTAGTAGAATATTCCAGTATTCATATCTTCATTGTTGAGTGCTTTTTCTTTTAAAAATTGTAATAACATTTTAAAAATTAGAAAAGAAAGAAGCATCCATTTCTATTTCTACTGTGTTAATACAATAGTAACTTTCATTTGTTATTTTCCCATCTAGTCTTTATACTCATAAAATAATTGGAATTATGTAATATTTCTAATTTTTAGTTCTGGTGGTTTAGTTTGACATTACTTTATAGGCATTTTCCATTTTTTTCTGTTAGGTAGTTATACCATCATGTATTTAACGATTTTCCTGTTTTTGTTTTTAGTTTACTTTTAGTTTCAACATTATGGATAATAGTACAGTGAAAATTATTTTTATTGATCTGTAGAATGGAGATAATACAAGTACCTCAGGGTTGTTGTAAGGATTATATGAGGGGATAGATATAAGGCAGGTTTGTCCACCGTGATATAGTTCCATTTTGCTGTAGGAGCTGTCCTGTGCTTTGGGGATGCTGGACAGCATCCCTGGCCTCTACTCCCCAGTGGTGACAAACAGAAATGTCTCTCCAGACATCGCCAGGTGTCTCGCAGGGGCAAAACCGTTCCTGGTTGAGAACCCCTGCTATAAAGTCAGTGGAACAGCCTGTCACTGCTCTGATGAGTGCAGTGTAGATATTTGCTACTATTATTGTTGTTGGTACCATCCTTCATTTCAGGTATTCATTTAGGTATATTCCTAGAAACAGAATTTATGGGATGAGAGGTTAGTTTTAGGGTTTCTGATATGCCCTTCAGAGGACTGTAACACGTTTAATGTCATCGGTTTATATAAATATGTCAGTATCTCTGAGGCCCAGCCAGTATTGAATTGTGAGTACCCAAAATACTGTTTTGTCTTCAATTTCTGTAATTACTAGTCATCATGAGCATTTATTATTTTTTTTATTTGCATTGCCACATTTGAAGATTCTGGTGACAACCTTTGTCTACTCACCTTTTTTTTTTCCCCTCTGGTTTTTTTTTTTTTTTTTTTGGTTGCTCTGCCATTCAACAGTTAAAGTTGAATGAAATTCATCCCTCAGTAGCCAAGCCTGTATTGCATTTCATTGCTTGATGTTTAACAGCCTCGGAGTAGAACATTGCTTCAGATCCTTTTGGATTATTGTGTTTTTCCCAGTGATGCTGCATAATATGAAACCTTCCAAAATTTAAATATAAGGATAATTTTGTGGAAAACAATTCAACTCTGTATTCAGTGATATGTATCCTATAACGGAATGATTGCCTCTGGTTTCAGTACACTTTTATTTCCCTCTCCTCTCCTCTCCTCTCCTCTCCTCTCCTCTCCTCTCCTCTCCTCTCCTCTCCCTCCCTCCCTTCCTTCCCTCCTTCCTCCCTTCCTCCCTTCCTCTCTTTTCTCTTTCTTCTCTCTTTCTCTCTTTCTTTTCTTTCCTTCTTCCTTTCTTCTTTTCTTCATGTCTCACTTGGTCACCCAGGCTGGAGTGCAGTGGCATGATTTTATCTCACTGCAGCCTCCACCTCATGGGTTCAAGGGATTCTCCTGCCTCAGCCTTCCGAGTAGCTGGGACTATAGGTGCCTGCCACCATGCCTGCCTAATTTTTGTATTTTTAGTAGAAACGGGGTTTCACCATGTTGCCAGACTGGTCTCGAACTCCTCACCTCAAGTGATCCATCCATCTTAGCCTCTCAAGGTGCTGGGATTACAGGCATGAACCACTGTACCAGACCTGGTTTAAGTATCGTTTTGGAGATAACCCCAATCCTAGCTGTAGCAGAGGCTGCTGGTGACCCCACTCTCTGCCATCAGTACTTCTGGTGCATTGGGACTTCCAGCTGCCCACACCTGCATGACTTTGCCTGAGGGCATTCTCTGGCTGGAAAGTTCACACTCAGGGCTGGCAGGAAGTGTCAGCGGCCAGCAACCCATAGCCAGTGACTGCTGCTGTATTATAAATTCTCCAGCTCTCTTGCATCTCAGGTCAGCTGCTTTTGAGATGAACATTTTATACTGCATCTCCGAGTTCCCAGTTGGGTTGTGATCCAATGGTAACTTGCTGGATAATGACCCTTTTATTATTAGCCGCCTTTCCTTCTTTGTCTCCTTTCTTTACTCCCTACCAGTGTTTCCTGGGATCACTTCTGAAATAAACTACTTATACTTGAATCCTTGTCTCAGTGTCTGCTTCTAGGGGAAGAACCAAACTAAGATATTAGCCAACTTTTCTTTTGACCTTGATTGATGAAAGAAGAGGAAAGATCAGACCAGGAGAATAGAAATATTTTGAAGACCTGTCTGTACAAAAAGTAATGAATTTAACTTCACCGGTTCAAGAGACTGGATAAGTAAATATTCTTGTTATGCTGCTGCCCAGGGTGTCCTAAGGAAGAGTCTTCAGATTGTACTATGGGATTAAAGCCAAGGCAGATGGTACTTAATGTTCCTGCCTAATGTGACTTTCCACCCACTTTCTTTACACCATAGTCTCACTTAGGGGCTTGCTGGATTTCAGAAAGACTAGCTTTTAGTTTATGACTAAAAAGACTGGCGATGTTAGGAAGGGGAAAAACACCTTATCTGGTGCTCTACTAATTTTGTCCTTGAGTTTGAGCTCATTATTAATGCCCAGGGAAAAGTTTTAGCTTGGCAGGTAGGACAATATTAGTTTTAATTGTGAGCTTAATCCAGAGGGCTATGTTTGAGTTCAAACCATCCAGGAGTTTTCCAGTGAAGTCCAGAATCTTTCAGGGAAGACCAGGTGGATCTGTTTCTGGATGCTAAAAGGGTCATTGCAGGGCTGATAAGGAAATAAGTCCCTTGTTCTTAAAAAAAAAAATATTTATTTATTTATCTTTTTTAGAGACAGGGTCTCTCATTCTGTTACCCAGGCTAGAGAGCAATGGCATGACCATGGCTCATGCAGCCTCAACCTTCTGGGCTCAAGTGATCCTCCCACCTCAGTCTCCCAAGTAGCTGGGACCACAGGTGTGTGACACCACACATGGCTTTCCTTCCTTCCTTCCTTCCTTCCTTCCTTCCTTCCTTCCTTCCTTCCTTCCTTCCTCTCTCTCTCTTTCTTTCTTTCCTTTCCTTCCTTCCTCCTTTCCTCCTTTCTTTCTTTCTTTCTTTCTTTCTTTCTTTCTTTCTTTCTTTCTT
>NC_045438.1:43384693-43402957 GCF_002776525.5 Piliocolobus tephrosceles
CTTTCTTTCTTTCTTTCTTTCTTTCTTTCTTTCTTTCTTTCTTTCTTCTTTTCTTTCTCTCTTTCTTTCTTGATGGAGTCTCACTAACTTGCCCAGGCTGGTCTTGAACTCCTGGGTTTCAGTGATCCTCCTACTTTGGCCTCCCAACAGTGCTGAGATTACAGATGTGAGGCACCTCACCCAGCCAGAATTGCCTATTTCATTAGAGAGACATAAGTCAATTCCTGGGATTTTTTTTTTTTTCTTTATGCTGCCACTGTCTTACTTAAAAGAATAAAAATCAGGCCGGGCGCAGTGGCTCAAGCCTGTAATCCCAGCACTTTGGGAGGCCGAGACGGGCGGATCACGAGGTCAGGAGATCGAGACCATCCTGGCTAACACGGTGAAACCCCGTCTCTACTAAAAAATACAAAAAACTAGCCGGGCGATGTGGCGGGCTCCTGTAGTCCCAGCTACTCGGGAGGCTGAGGCAGGAGAATGGCGTAAACCTGGGAGGCGGAGCTTGCAGTGAGCTGAGATCCGGCCACTGCACTCCAGTCTGGGGAACAGAGCGAGACTCCGTCTCAAAAAAAAAAAAATCAAAGCCAGATAAATAACAGTAATCATAATAATGACAACAAAAAAAGGAGTAAATTAGAGTTGTAATGTTTGCTTTGTTATTAAAAATATCAACTCATTGGAGCTGATTTATATAAAGTTCAATCTTGCTAGAATTGCTGGATTCCTTCATACATGGGTGGAGTGGGAATGCTGAGATCTTGGTGTGGGCATTCCATGCCAGGGTAGAAATTTCCTGCTCAGGCACTTAGTGAAGGAGCCAACTGAGGGAGGGTAGGTGATGTGCCCGCCCATCTGGGGGCACCCAGCGACCTGTGCACAGCACCATGCATCTGCCCAGGACCCAGGAGTGTTGTTCATTGTACCCTTTTCAGACTGCTGACTTCCAGGAGCACTTGTCTTAAAGTCACATAGCTGTATTTTTCCTCTCCAGGAAAATGTTGAATGTATTTTCTAAATAGCTGAGGTCATTGCATGGTCTTCAGTGAACTTAGCTCCAAGTGAGTGTGACCTGGAGTGACCCAGAGTCAGTGCTGGCCAGCATAGGTTTCACATTTTCCGTGTGAAAGTTCTTCTTTTGTTGTTTGTGATTAATAACTGGATAGGATATAAAGCCAAATGATTTCATTGTTGAACACAGACTTGAAGGTCATGAGAAACTGCCTGTTCAAATTACACTTTGCCAAGATGTGGAAAAAGGTCTGCATCAACACCTGAATAGTTTTAGAAATACAGCAGAGAAGGGAAAAAAAGGACGTGCCATTTTTTATGTGATGTGAAAGTTGATTTCCACTCAATGCACTATCTTGGGTCCTTACAACATCTGACCTGTGAGGCTGAGGAGTTTGCACTGAGTCAGGACTTTAAAACAAAAGTGTAATGAGGACTTACTGTGTGCCAGGTCATTTAGAATGGGTTTTCTATGCCAAGTAATGTGTTCTATTTATGCTTATTTTGTTAAGTTCTCAGTTTTTCTTAGGTTTTGTATTATATGGGTTTGCTATTTTAAAAAAATATATTTTTAATTTTTTGGGTATGGTTTGTTATTTGAAATATGATTTTGAATAAGTTTTTCAGTACTTAGCACTTTTAATTTTATGTTTTCAAAAGATTTTTTAATGGTCGTACATAATAACTGATGGAGTTATTTTTTCTCTAAAAATAGAGAAACCATGGCACACAAAACACAGTATCTTACAGAACCATATTTTTTGCTTGTTTTCTATGTGTTTTCTAGGCCTTTGAGTCAGATGTTAGGAAAGGGTTTATCCATCTTTAATTTTCCCACTTGGAGAAGCACTGAAATATTTCTATACAGATGTTCATTTGTATAGTGACCTGGCAGCTACAACTTTAAAATCATTTTGAAATTGACACATAGAGAGCTTGGTTTTCCAGAACTGGTATGGTGTAAAATGGTTGAGGATTGACTTGGCCTGGTCGGTCCTGTTTCTTTGTAGCATTATTACTGTTTGTTTATTTTCCACATGGGCCTTACATCTCAAGACAGTATCTAGATCCCAACTCAGTTGGTAGGAATTTGTACAGTAGCAAAAACTGCAGATGGGCAGAGATACAAACTCCTCAGTCAACTCCCATTATAGTCTTTCCCTGTCTAAAACAAACAAAAGAAAGCAAAACAAAAAAGGGAGAGGAGATCATATGGGCATGTATATATACAATATTTTGTTATAAATAAGGAATAAAGTACCATATGAATTCAAAAGGTGAGGGTGGGATGGATTTAGAGCTGGGAGAGAAACCATTTAAAGGCTCCGTGAAAGGGGGTACCGTTTGCTGCAGATATTGATGGCAGCATTAGGACTGGAGCAAAATGTTCCAGGTAGAGGGCACAGAATTAATAGGGGGTGGCTATAGAAAGCATGCTGAATACCATGCTAGGTAGGCATTTAGACCTGAGCATATAGATATATCTGAATTTAAAGGCAGCAGGTGATATTCGGAGGTTTGGAGTGTAAGATATTTTGTGATCAGAAGAAGGTGAATCTGTCAGAAGTGTTTAAGATGCAAACAAGGATAGATAGTATGGGAGGTTATTGTGATACCTTGAGAGAATGCTATTGAGGGCCTGGAAGTTGAGGTTGGTAGCCTGGGAATATCTGGGCTCTGTTGATGAATTAAATTGAGTTATGGCAAAGCTCTCCTCATGGATTTTAATATTTGAGATTCCACTTCTGAAAGCTGAGCTCACTCTTCTTTTCAGTGTAACTGTGATGGAAGGAACTTGGTGTGTGAGAGTCTCCCTCCTGTTAGGTCTGTGCTATTATTGGTTTGTTGATTAGGAACTCAATTGGTAGCTGCAGAAATTGCTTCTGATTGGGACCTGATTCTCCCCACTGTCTTCCTTATGTTTTCCCCTGAAAGGTAAAAGGAGTGATTTGGGTCAAATGTCTTTTGTTTTGGGTCAGTTTGTGTGGGATGACTCCTGGTATAGATTTTGTATGTGGGTGCTAATGTACTTATAGCTAGCTGGGGCTACAAGCTCAGGCACCTACGGCTTTGCTCTCCTTGCTTCATGTTTTTACTGCTGATTTTCTGTTTCCCAGTTTGTGATTCACATGCAGGGATGAATGACTGAGAAGTGTTGCAGATGAGTGGGTGTATTTGTTTCATTTTGTGGTTGTTTCGAATTAGCACAAATTTGGTGGCTTAAAACAACACAACTTTAGTATCTTACATTTCTGGAGGTTAGAAGTCTGACACGGGTCTTACCGAGCTAAAATGAAGGTGTTGACAGGGTCATGTTCCTTCTGGAAGCTCCAGAGGAGACTCTTCCCTGGTCTTTTCCAGCCTCCACAGGCTGCCCATGTTTCTTGGCTCATGGTACTCTTTAGTCTTCAAAACCAACAGTAGTGGGTTGAGTCCTTCTCATGTGGCTTGTTGCTCATTGCTTGCTCTGCTATTCACCTGTCTCTTCCTTTTCCACTTAGAAGACCCCTTGTGATTGCACTGGGCTCACCAGGCTAACCCAAGATAACCTCCTATCCTAAAGTCAGTTGATTAGCAAACAAAAAGTTTCATCTGCAACCTCAATTTACCCCTTGCTGTGTCACCTAAGGTACTCACAGGACATGGGCCTCTTTTGCAAGTGGAGAGGAAGAGGATGTATTATTCTGCTTGCCACATTGCATAGCTCTTGATTTTCACTTCTTTTAAAAAAGAGCATCTGCAGAAAGAATTGAGAGTGGTGGATAATTCTCCAGTCATTCCTGCTTTCTCCTGAAATAAATTTTATCACTTTCTTTTGGCAGCTGACTTAATAATTATTTTAAAAAATAATGTTAGAAGAAGCTTTTCCTGTTCATGTGTGTGTTATGATGCACATATCTGATGGTGGGAAAAAAGGGAAGGAAAGACTCAAGTACTTTCAACTTTAGGGACAGCCTAGGATTGGAATTCTGGAGTAGATCATGAGGAGTAGATAGTCAACTTTCTTTTGAAAAAAGCATGTACATAAACCACTTAGGATTCTCTACTTTTCACACTTTATTCTGAAACTGCAAACTTCAGTTAATGTGATTTAATGGTTTTTTTCTCAGTGTCATTGGCAGGATTGTTACTAAGCGACACACATTCACCACAGTGTTCAAATGTACTTGGAAAGAAAATGAGTAGCCAAACTGAAAGTGGGATTTAAATGACTCCTATTTTTTGAAAAGTGAAGAAGTTCAGAGATTACTTAAGGTTTTTTTTTTTTTTTTTTTTTTGGTGATCTGTGGATTCAATGATCGTTTCGTTCATAGAAGGAATTTTTTTTTTTTTTTTTTTCCTGAGACTGAGTCTTGCTCTGTCACCCAGGCTGGAGTGCAGTGGTACGATCTCGGCTCACTGCAACCTCCGCCTCCTGGGTTCAAGCGATTCTCCTGCTTTGATCTCCTGCATAGCTGGGACTGCAGGTATGTATCACCACGCCTGGCTAATTTTTGTATTTTTAGTAGAGATGGGGTTTCACCATGTTGGCCAGGCTAGTCTTGAACTCCTCACCTCAGGTGATCCACCCATCTCAGCCTCCCAAAGTGCTGGGATTACAGGCGTGAGCCACCGCACCCAGTCTGGGAATTTATTTTCACTAACTTAAAATATTATGGCAGCTGATAGAGATTTATGTGCATCACTTTCTATTTCTGACACAATAAGCAGCATAATCACATGAAAATAAAAGTTGATGTGTTAAATCAGTACAGCTCATGTTTATTTACTTGAAAGTCTGGAGAGTATACTCGTGGGAGATGTTGCCTTCAATAAATGTTTACCTCTATATATTTTAACTTTGATTTTAATTTCTGGGGTACATATGCAGGTTTGTTATAGAGGTAAACTTGTGTAATAGGGGTTTGTCGTACTGATTATTTCATCACCCAGGTACTAGGCCTAATAGCCATTGGTTATTTTTCCTGATCCTCTCCCTCCTCCCATCTTCCAGCCTCTGGTAGGTCCCGGTGTCTGTTGTTCCGCTCTATGTGTCCATGTGTTTTCATCATGTAGCTCCCACTTTTAAGTGAGAACATGCGGTATTTGGTTTTTCGTTCCTGTGTTAGCTTGCTAAGGATAATGGCCTTCAGTTTCATCCATGTTTCTGCAGATAACATGATCTCGTTCTTTTTTATGGCTTCACATATTCTGTGGTGTATGTGTAACACATTTTCTTTATCCAGTCTACCATTGGTGGGCATTTAGGTTGACTCCATGTCTTTGCTGTTGTGAATAGTGCTGTAGTGAACATACACATGCATGTATCATCATGATGGAATGATTTATATTCCTTTGGGTTTACATCCAGTAATGGGATTTCTGGGTTGAGTAGAAGTTCTTTTGTTAGGTCTTTGAGGAATTGCCACACTGCTTTTCACAATGGTTGAACTGATTTACACTCCTACCAACAGTGTGTACGTGTTGCTTTTTCTCTGCAACTTCGCCAGTGCCTATTACTTTTTGACTTTTTGATAATAGCCATTCTGAGTGATGTGAGATGGTATCTCTACTTGCATTTTTTGTTTGTTTGTTTGTTTTTTGTTTAGACGGAGTCTCGCTCTGTCATCCAGGCTGGAGTACAGTGGCGCAATCTTGTCTCACTGCACTCCAGTGAGTGTCTGCCTCCCGGGTTCAAGCTTTTCGCCTACCTTAGTGTCCGAAGTAGCTAGGACTACAGGCGCGTGCCATCACGCCCGGCTAATTTTTTGTGTTTTTAGTAGAGACAGGGTTTCACCATGTTTCCCGGGATGGTCTTGAACTGCTGACCTCAAGCGATCTGCCTGCCTTGGACTCCCAAAGTGCTGGAATTGCAGGTGTGAGCCTCTGTGCCTGGCCCCTCTACCTGAGTTTTTAATAAAGGATTATACATGAGTCACGATTTGTTTTTTTTTTTAAAAAATCCTTCCAAGATAATTATAGATACGTTACTCAGACCTATCACTTGTTTTGGTTAATTTTACAGATGTGAATTTTATTTTATAGATATGTTATTTTTATGACTTTCCTCAATTCTTATATAGACAATGCAATTGTTGTTCAATAATATCTAAATTATTTAGAATAATAGAATATTTTCTATTATGCATTTCTGAAAAATTCAAGTTACTGTTAGAATTACGTAAGGATTTTGTCATAGACAAATAGATGTAGCGATAGCATAGTAACCTACTAGGTTAGATACTGCCTGAATCTTTTGTTTTTATATGGATAAATTCTACTAGCTTTTATTTTTCAAGGAGAAACTTATCTTCAAGAAGACAGTTATTTGTTGGGTTGGGGCCAGGAGAAAAATCCTAAGAATGTGAAAACCCCTATATAAGGAGAAGTTTCTGTTTCTTTCTCTGTTTTTGAGATGGCGTTTCACTCTTTTGCCCAGGCTGGAGTACAGTGGTGCAATCTCGGCTCATTTACCTCTGCCTTCTGGTTTCAGGCGATTCTTCTGCCTCAGCCTTCCCAGTAGCTGGGATTACAGGCACCCGACACCACGCCTGGCTAATTTTTGTATTTTTAGTATAGACGGGGTTTCACCATGTTGGCCAGGCTGGTATCGAACTCCTGACCTCGTGATCCACCCGCCTTGGCCTTCCGAAGTGCTGGGATTACAGGCGTGAGCCACCGTGCCCCGCCTTCTGTTTCTTTCATTACTGATAATCCTTAGTGATCTAAAGACTGAGAACCTATAAGCTTGTTGCTACTTTCCCTTTTCATGTCCCATAAAAAGCCATGTTACAGGCTGTTGGGAATTATCACATGGACATTGAAGATAATCTAATTCTGGCCATTGATTTCTTCAGTTTCTTTATCCTGCAGTGTGTAGAAGAAAGAAAACTGCGACGTATATCAAACCAGAAAGACATATGACATTAAAAGAACAGTGAGCCTGGCACAGAGTAGATGCTCAATAAATGTTTTTTAAAGCAATGAACCAAATAATTTGTTTGTATATGTTAATTTGTTAATTTTTATATGCTGGATTACTTGTTTTTTGGCCTTAGGAAAGGAGTTCATGTTATATCTCAAGGAAAGAGAAACATATCTTTGCCATTAAGGAATATACATGATAAGCTTGGCTGGGTGGCTCATGCCTGTAATCCCAGCACTTTAGGAGGCTGAAGAAGGCAGATCACGAGGTCAAGAGATCGAGACCATCCTGGCCAACATCTTTACTAAAAATACAAAAATTAGCTGGCCGTGGCAGCGCACACCTGTAGTCCCAGCTACTTGGAAGATTGAGGCAGGAGAATCGCTTGAACCTGGGAGGTGGAGGTTGCAGTGAGCCGAGATCGCGCCACTGCACTCCAGCTTGGCGACAGAGTGAGACTCCATCTCAAAACAAAAAACAAAAAAACAACAAAAAAATTACACCCTACTCCTAGTGGGGAACCCTCTGATATGGTTTGGTTGTGTCCCCACCCAAATCTCGTCTTGAATTTTATCTCCCATAATTCTCATGTGTTGTGGGAGGGACCTGGTGGGAGGTAATTGAATCATGAGGGCACATTTTTCCCATAGTGTTCTTGTGATATTCAGTAAGTCTCATGAGATCTAATGGTTTTATAAAGGGCAGTTCCCCTGCACATGGTCTCTTCCCTGCTGCCATGTAAGACATGCCTTTGCCTTTCCTTCGCCTTCTGCCATGATTGCAAGGCCTCCCCAGCCATGTGGAACTATGAGTCCATTAAACCTCTTTTTCTTTATAAATTACCCAGTCTTGGGTATTTCTTCACAGCAGCATGCAAATGGACTAATGCAAGAAATTTGTACTGGTAGAGTTGGGTTCTACTAATTAAGATACCTGAAAATGTGGAAGCGACTTTTTTTTTTTTTTTTCCTGCCTTAGCCTCCCAAGTAGCTGGGACTACAGGCGCTGCCACCATACCTGGCTAATTGTTTTGTATTTTTAGTAGAGATGTGGTTTCTCTGTGTTAGCCAGGATGGTCTCGATCTCCTGACCTTGTGCGTGATCTGCCTGCCTCGGCCTCCCAAACTGCTGGGATTACAGGCATGAGGAAGCGACTTTGGAACTGGGTAACAGGCAGAGCTTTGAACAATTTGGAGGGCTTCCCAGAAAGATGTTAATCCCCAAGACAGTGGGGAAAATAGTTCCAGGGCATGTCAAAGGTCTTCATGACAGCCCCTCCCATCCCAAGTCAGGAGGTCTAGGAGGGAAAAATGGTTTAGTGGGCCAGGCCCAGGGCCCTGCTGCTTTGTGCAGTCCTGGGACTTGGTGCTCTGTGTCCCAGCCATGGCTAAAAGGGGCCAACATATAGCTTAGGCCGTTGATTCAAAGGGTGCAAGGCCCAAGCCTGGGAGGCTTATACATGGTGTTGGACCTACAGGTGCACAGAAGTCAAGAATTGAGGTTTGGGAACCTCCACTTAGATCTCAGAGGATGTATGGAAATGCCTGGATGTCCAGGCAGAGGTGTGTTGCAGGAGCGGAGCGCTAATGGAGAACCTCTGCTAGGACAGCGTGGAAGGGACATGTGAGGTGGGAGCCTCCACACAAAGTCCCCATTGGGGAACTGCCTAATGGGGCTATGAGAAGAGGGCCACCATCCTCCAGACCCCAAAATGGTGGATCCACTGACAGTCGTGCACCTGGAAAAGCCACAGACAATGCCAGCCCGTGAAAGCAGCCAGGAGAGTCTGTACCCTGCAAAGCCACAGGGGTGGAACTGCCCAAGACCATGGGAACCCACCTCTTGCATCTTTATTTCCTGGATTTGAGACATGGAGTCAAAGGAGATCATTTTGGTGCTTTATGATTTGACTGCCCCTGCTCGATTTCAGACTTGCATCTATTCAGACTGTATTCATACTGAAAATTAAGATCAAGTGAGCTTTGCCCTTCTGCTCCATGGGATGTTTCTGGCCTCCCTCAGCTCACTTTAGAACACCTGCATTACTGTTTGACAGGTGTACTGCCCCAGTCAAACTCCCCACCTAGCACTGTCCCCAGTCTCCTGACTCATTCCTACAAGGGGGCCTCCCACTTATTCTACACCTCTCATGTCTCTTCACTGTGCCAGAATAGAGTCAAGTTCAATAGGGTCTTCTCTCCCCACTGATTATTTTTTTTGTTTGTGTGCATTTACTAACATGAGTATTAAAATATGAAGTTATATTGCCAATTTTTAATAAATACAAGATGATATTATTCATATTGTTTATAGCTTTTGTTTTTCTTTAGCTAAATATACTGAATTCCTTTCCATGCCAGTATTAGTAGATCTAGCATGCTCTTTTAAATCCCCGTATTACCCGTTATTTACCATGAACATAATTCTACAGACATACTAAAGTTCTTTGCAGATTAACTTTTATATTTCACATAGCTGGTGGCAGAAATAAGGGTAGACGAAGGAGTGACAGATTGGAGTGATATCTTAGTTGCTAAAACTCTGCTTTGTTCATCGTCTCAGAGAGTGGGTGCATAAGGCTAGGGGAGGCATACATTTTGAAAAGAGGGGGTTGTTGACTAAGAAATAGGCCTCCACCTAACAGAACACCCACTGTGACTATTTACAATGTGTGCATCTCAGCAAAAATACCATTTGTATTCTGAATTCCTTTGTTTCAACTACATAACTCAGTAAGAAAAAAAGCTTCCTACAATTGAAAAGAATAGACAGTGTTTAAAGGCCAAGTTTTGGCTTCCTTTTAAGACTGAATGTGCTTTATTTTAAGCCACTCTTCCTTCTCAAGTTAAGATGGGCCTTCTGGTATTTCTGTGCAAAGCATCGGTAATACTGTTTCTTTTTAAGTTTATCATTTTTAATCCTGCTTATTTTATTTAGTGCCTATTGCTATAGCATCTAATGAGCTCAATGCTTCTGACAGTATATCCTACGGATGCTTGGGGGCAGATTGCCTGGGTTGGACTCTGCACCAGTTCTTATGAGTTGTGTTTGTCAGCTCTGTTTTCCCATCTGTTAAATGGGACAGTAAGAGCCACAATAATACCTCATGGCTCTTGTGAGGATTAAAATAAGGTAATGCAAGTGAAAGGCTTTCCAGAGGATGGAGAAAATATTTGCAAATTATGTGTCTGATAAAGGTCTAGTATCCGCAATAGATAAAGAAGTCTTTTTTATTTTTGAGATGGAGTCTTGCTTTGTTGCCCAGACTGGAATGAAGTGGTGCGATCTCGGCTCACTGCAACCTCCGCCTCCCATGTTTAAGCGATTCTCCTGCCTCAGTCTCCCAAGTAGCTGCTACTATGGGCATGCACCACCATGCCTGGCTAATTTTGGCTAATGTTTGTAAAGGCGTGGTTTCACCATGTTGGCCCGGCTGGTCTTGAACTCTGGACCTCAGGTGATATGCTCACCTTAGCCTCCCAAAGTGCTGGGATTATAGGCGTGAGTCACCATGTCCATCCAAGAATTCCTATAACTCAACAATGTAAAGACAAGTAACCCAAATTGAAAAATGAGCAAAGGAATAGATACTTCTCCAGAAAAGATAAACAAATGGCTAATAATTATTGCCCATGAAAAGATGGTCAGCATCATTAGTCACTTAGGGAAATGCAAATCAATACCATAGCCAGATTTTTCTACTTTGCACCCACTGGTATGGATGTAATAAAAATGGAAAGAAATACGTGTTGGCAAGGATGTGGGAAAATTAGAACCTTATATTGCTTGTGAAAATGTAAAATGGTGTAGCAGTTTTGGAAAATATTTTGGCAGTTCTACAAAAAGTTAAGCATTGAGTTATCATATATCTCAGTAATTTCTCTCTAAGTTTTATGCCCAAGAAAACCGAAAACATATGTTCACACAAAAACTTGTACATGGATATTCATAACAGCATTATTCATAATAGGCAAAAAGTGGAAACAACCAAAATGCCCATCAGCCAACGAATGGATCAACAAAATATGGTCATTTCATATAATGGAGTATTATCTAGCCATACAGGAAATGCAGGACTGTTACAAGCTGCAACATGCATTGGCCTTGAAAACATAATGCTAAGTGAAAGACGTCTGGCACAAAAGGTGACATATCATATGATTCCATTTATATGAAATGTCTGCCATTGGAAAATCCATAAAGAGAGAAAGTAGACTAGTGGTTTATTAGGGCTGGGAGGCTGGCAGGGAATGGGGGACTGACTGCTAATGGGTTTCTTTTTGGGGTGATGAAAGTGTCTGGAATTAAGATTGGATGATTGTTGCACAACTTTGTGCATACACTAAAAAAACACAGAATCGTACATCCGTTAAATCTGGATGGATTTTATAGCATGTGAATTATTTCTCCAATGACAAAAAATAGGATAATAGTTGGGAGGTGGTACCATGCCCCTAGCATGGTAAGCACTCTATGTTTTAGTTATTTTTGCTGCTGCTGTCATCATCTTCATTGTTACTACAAAATTAATTTCATTCATTATTCCTAAAAATACCAATTTCTTATGGTTATATTATTTCTAGTTCTTTTCTTCAAATTGCACAAATATTAGGCACTCAGTGCTTGTGTAATATTTTCAAAGGTCTGCATTTGTGAACAGGTCCTGGGATGGAAAGCCTTTGAATTACTGTGGGTGTATGTGTTATCCATTTGCTTACACTGCATCTTCTTACTATAAAATAAAGTACTTCTTGGCAGATCATATAGCATTTATAGATTTTTCTTCTTACTTTCTTTTATTTGATTTATATAATTGGGTACTCTCAACTCACATGATGGAGTGAAAGCAAAGAAACCAAGAATAGGATAACGCTAAGGAATGCCTCAATCTTCTTTCTGTTTTTTATTTTTGATTGAATAATTTGAGTTTATTTCATGGAATAAGGTAAATATTTTACATTTGTTAAAAACTCTATGATTTGTTCCAGGTTCAGTGGCTTACAAAAAGTACATATAACAAAACAACAAAATTTAAAAATGAATCAGTGGAGACAGAACAAAAAAGAGCATGGATATTAAAATATAACTAAAAGATGCTGGGCACTGTGGCTCACTCCTGTAATCCCAGCACTTTGGGAGGCCAAGGTGGGCAGATCACTTGAGGTCAGGAGTTCAAGACCATCCTGACCAATATGGTGAAACCCCGTCTCTACTAAAAACACATTTTTTCTTTTTGTTTAGGTGGAGTCTCACTCTGTCACCAGGCTGGAGTGCAGTGGCGTGATCTTGGCTCACTGCAACCTCCACCTCCCGGTCTCAAGTGATTCTCCTGCCTCAGCCTCCTGAGTAGCTGCGACTACAGGCACACGCCACCACACCCAGCTAATTTTTGTATTTTTAGTAGAGATGGGGTTTCACCATGTTGGTCAGGATGGTCTCAATCTCCTGACTTCGGGATCTGCCCGCCTTGGCCTCCCAAAGTGTTGGGATTACAGGCGTGAGCCACCGCACCCAGCCTTAAAAATACAAAAATTAACTGGGTGTGGTGGCCCGCGCCTGTAATCCCAGGTACTTGGGTGACTGAGGCAGGAGAATCACTTGAACCTGGGAGGTGGAGGCTGCAGTGAGCTGAGATTGTGCCTTGCACTCCAGCCTGGGTTACAGAGTGAGACTCCGTCTCAAAAAAAAAAAAAGTAACTAAAAGTAAATACTTAAAAGATATTGGAATTCCTCAGTCTTGATGAAATATCCTTTTCACGTTTTCTCCCATAGTTAAACAAGGAGTTTTTTCCTTCTTTGGGGCAGTAGCTATATAGTATGAGACTTCTAGTAGTGCACTATGCTAGTGTAATCACACTTGAATGTTTTTTGAAAATATTTTACATAAAATACATGTCCCAGATGGACTCTATTCTTTAGTTGGTTATCTAGAATTAACGTTTGGATTATGTTTGCTAAATGCGTCAGCCATATCCTAAGTGCTGTCATCCTTTATAACTATTAACCTATGAGACTGGGGGGCATTTTGTGGTTATAAGAGCTAAATGATATTTATGCAAGTGTGTAAACATTAATAACTCAGGGTTTATAGGCATGTTAGAATATTTGGTTATGGCTAGGGAAATGCACATTAGCTATCTAGCACAGATCTAAAAGTGATCTGGGCTATACCTTTCATTTCTGGATTTGTTTCCTCAAGCTTAAAGGGTGTTCTAATTTCATTGTTATCAATCTCAAGGTCATTTCACAGTTTCCGGGTAGTTGGGCTTCATGGTGACTTTTTTTTTCCAGGCTCTTTGTTTGGATATGTGGCCTTGTTTGACTTACCTTTGATTGCTATATATCTGTACCCCGTTTGCTTTTGCCTGGCTACTGATTCTCAGTGTTTCACTTTGACCTTTGATAAAGCTGTGACTCTGATTCATTTTTAGGGGCATTCACCTGGTTGAAGAATCTAGCCTTGCCCTGCCAGGCGGCTGCCTTGGTGTTGCTTGCTGGTTGGAATGTATCCATTGAAGGCCTTAGATGTTGAAGCCCTTGCTTCCTAGCTCCTCCTCTTTGTCTGAGAGTACCTCTCTTCTGGTCTAGTGCACAGCCTGGTCTATGTCAATTAGCACGTTCTGCCTGGCGTTTTATGGCATGTTTTTTCCCTCCCACATAGGGTAGCAGGCTTTTTATATGTTGTAGTGGGTTTTTGATACCCACTGTCATTTTTCTTTTCTTTTTTTGAGACAGGGTTTCACTCTGTCACCCAGGTTGAATGCAGTGGCACGATCACAGCTCCCTGCAGTCTTGAACTCTGGGACTCAGGCAGTTCTCCCACCTCATCCTCCGGAGTAGCTGGGACTACAGGTGTGCACCACCATTCTCAGTTACTTTTTTAAAAAAGTTTTTTGGGTCGGGCCCGGTGGCTCACACCTGTAATCCCAGCACTTTGGGAGGCTGAGGTGGGTAGATCATGAGGTCAGAAGTTCGATACCAGCCTGGCCAACATGGTAAAACCTGCTCTCTACTAAAAATAAAAAAATTAGCTGGGCATGGTGGCGTGTGCCTGTAATCCTGTAATCCCAGCTATTCAGGAGGCTGAGGCAGGAGAATCGCTTGAACTCGGGAGGCGTAGGTTGCAGTGAGCTGAGATCGTGCCACTGCACTCCAGCCTGGTGACAGAGTGAGACTCTGTCTCAAAAAAAAAAAAAAAAAAAAAGGTTTTTTTGTAGAGACAGAGGCCTCACTATGTTGCCCAGGCTGATCTTGAACTCCTGGACTCAAGCAATCTGCCATCCTCCGCCTCCCAAAGTGCTGGGATTATAGGTGTGAGCTACCATGCCCAGGCTTCCCAGTGTCATTCTGTTTTGAATTTTTCTAGAATGATTTCTAGAATTTTTCTAGAATGATTATTGTATCCTAAATATTTATAGCATTATGTTCTTTACTTTTTATTGCTTAGAAAAAAATAGTTTAGTGACTACTGGTAATTTGCAAATTAAAGAATTATGTATAAAATTGCTATAGATGCCTATGATTAAATTCTTAAGATTTCACTTCTAGAGAACTGAAGAATTTACCAAAGTAAAAATGGTCTAGCTTTATTACTTGGTTTACAGAAATGAATAAATCATAGTTAATAGTACAGTATGTTAACAATACTGTATACTCTAAGCTACAGATGAGAAAAATAGGCACCCTATTTGTCACAATAAATGAAGTGACCAAAGCTATAGTATTTCAAATCTATGACTATTATGTATTTTTCTATACCGAATCACTTCTTTTTTTGTTTGTTTGTTTTTGGGAAAGAGTCTGGCTCTGTCATCCAGGCTAGAGTGCAATGGCGTGATCTCAGCTTACTGCAACCTCCACCTCCTGGGTTCAAGTGATTCTTGTGCCTCAGCCTCCCCAGTAGCTGAGATTACAGGAGTGCACCACCACACCCAGCTAATTTTTGTATTTCAATAGAGAAAGAGTTTCATCATGTTGGCCAGGCTGGTCTTGACCTCCTGACCTCAAGTGATCTACGTGCCTCAGCCTCCCAAAGTGCTGGGATTACAGGTGTGAGCCACGGTACCCGGCCTGTACCAAGTAACATTTATTTCTGTGTGCAAGAATATACATGTGCTTGTTACAGAGTTGAGTTTATCATATTCTGTCACCATGTATTTCCTATAAATCTATTAAGTTAAAATCTGTGCCACTTATCAAAGTTTGGTGTGATTACATATATATACATAAACCTATATGATCTTTGAATTCAGAGCCTTGGTGCTAGCCTGAGAGTCTGTGTATGTGAATGCGAGTGGCAAGAGTGAGGCATGGATGGTTGCTATTTTTTTTCTACCGGAGTGCCATTATTAACAGTTTCTTTTCTGGATAGTTGCTGTGAACACTGTTGTGGGGCTGCTCCCTGTGTACGGCTCTGCCTCAGAACCCACAGAGTCAGCTGGCTCCCAGACCTACTCTGTCTCTGGTTACAAGTCAGTGTCTTATTTACTGGAAGTTAAGAGACAGGGCACTGTTGATTTACGCTGTGCTTCAGCATGCCCTTATTAGTATTTCTTGGTTCTTCTATCAGTGAGTCTCTGATTTCTTCACCAAAAAATAATCTTGCACAGAGCCATGATCCTCCCTGTTTTTACAAAACACCGAGCTTTGGAAAGGGAAATGATTACTCATCACGACTCTAAACACTAGGATAAAATGTTCCTATTTAGATCAATCAGGGGCCAACTTAATTTTCTAATGAACTTTTAGAATTGCTTTTCTGGTCTGCCTTTAGGGACTATGATTATACCAGCTTTTCTTCTTTTTAATGTTTCTAGAAGTCACATTTTCATCTATGCCAAGAATTAAAGGATCCTTAAACATGTGAAAAGGATGAGAAAGACGGTGGATCATCTTGATGATGATGGTCCTGCAGTTTTGCAGAAGGTTGAAAAGGCAATAGATACAACAGATGCATGTTCTTTTTATTGAAATGGACAAGTTAGAGGTCTACATTGAATACACACTGTGTTTACACTTAATGAACACGTTAAATAAACTTATTCAAAATTTTTAAAATTGAAAACCTGTATTGGGAGCTGCATCAAAATGGACATTTCTTGTCCTCTTGGGCTTACACAAAACAATATGTAATCAAATTAAGATAAGTACTGGGTGCACAAGGAAGGAAGACAGGTTGCCTTTAGAGATTGGAGGAGTCGTCCAGAAGTCTGCTCTGAAGAGAAGATGTTGAAAATTAAACCTGCAGTGTTCATCTGAATTAAGCAGGTTGAGAACAGGGTGAAGGAGGCAGGCATAGAAGCATGAACCAATATCCTGAGGCCGGAAAGGGCTGGGTTTGTCAGAGTAACACAAAGGTCGCTGTGCTGGAGCAGACTGAGGAGGCTGAGTGTTTCCAGACAAGGCTTGGCATAGGAGTGGTCAGATGATTCAGGGCCTTATAAACCACGTTAATTTAGTTGTTCCAAAGTTCAGAGAGTCGATTAGAAGGAATAAGAAGAGAATTTAGGAGACAGTGTCAGAAGTGTATTGGCTTTAGGTTGGAGACAAGAGATGACAGTAGCTTGGACTGGGGGTTGACAGTGGAACTGAAGAGATGTGGATGGACTCAAGCTGTATCTAGAAATTAGAACCAACAAAAGTTGATAGAGGGGTTAGATTGTGGTATTAGAAGAAAGGATTCATTTCAGTATCCTGGCATGAACAAGTGAATGGATGAAAGTGCTTTCCCATAGTTGGGAAGGACTAGAGGCAGAACAGATTTGAGAGGAACAACAGTTCAATTTTCTGATATGTTAAGGTTGAAATGAGTCTGTGAGCTATCTCAGTGGAGATGTTAGGTAGGTGGTTAGATACATAGTGTGTGTTTATCTCTTGCTGCATAATAAATTATCATGAAACTTAGCAGGAAATCTATATTAGTTATCTATTGCTCTGTAACAAGTCACCCCAACATTTGGTGCTTTAAAACAACAAATATTTATTATCTCATGCAGTTTCCTTGGCCAGGAATTTGGGAGTGGCTTAGCTAGGTGATTCCAGTCCAAGGTCTGTCATGAGATTGCACTCAAGACGTTGGCCAGGGTTGCCATCATCTGAAGCTTGACCCAGGCTAGAGGATCTGATTCCAAGATGGCTTACGTACATGACTTTTGGCAGAAGCTCTCAGTTCCCTGCTGCCTCTTGGTGGAAGGCCACAGTTTCTCGCCACATGAACCTCTCTCTAGGGCTGCTTGAGTGTCTTCATGACATGGCAGTGAGCTTCTCCTAGAGTGAGAGATATGAAAGAATGCAACGGGGAAGCTGTAATACCTTTAGTCTCAGAAGTCCCACATCATCACTTCTGCTGTATTGTATTCCATAGAATTCCGTAGAAGTGAGTCACCAATTTTAGCCCATACTCAGTGGGTGGGGAATTAAGCCCCTCACTTAAATGGACAGCCACCAAACTAATTTGTGAATGTATTTTAAAACCACCACACATGATTTTGTAATTCAGAAGAAAGGTTTGGGCTGGAAATAAGACATCAGGAGTTTTGCGCATAGATGCTGTGGAGTGAGTAGATGAGTGACCACTTAGCAAAAGTGAGAAGAGGTCCAAGACTGATCCTTTAGGAAATCTGGCTTATAGAGCATCTGCTGTGGAGGAGTGGAGGAGAAAGAAGAAATGGAATCTGGGAAGATGAGAAGAATTTTTCAGGCAGGGAGTGTTCTACTCGGTGGAAGTCTATGGGAATGTGTATTTGGTTTTCATTTTTAAGAATTTATTCTCTAAATGAATGAAGAATGAATAAATAAATGTCATGTATATGTTTAAAATTTTAATTCTAAGTATGGTTATTATTGAAATGCTTATAAAATTAAGAGCAGAAATCAGCATTAGGAATGCATAACAACAGGCTGGGAGGTATTGTTAAAAATTATTTAATGTCCAGACAATAGAATACCTATGAAGCTTTAAAATGACATTATTAAAGAATGTGCACTTAATAAAAACAGATTTATAATGTATTTTAAATAAATATAAAACACTATGTAAGGAAGAAGCAGACAAAAACGTCTAGGAGGATGTATATAAACCTGTTAATACTGGTTACCTCTGGGCAGAGGGAAAATGGGTAATTTAAATTTCCTTCATTTGGTTTGTCTAAATCTTCCCTAATAAATGGGAATTGCTTTTGTAATAAAATGTTTGAAAATATCCCCTCCCAAAATAAAGAAAAATAATGAAAATAATTATACTTGAAAGTCAGTTGAGGGGCCCAGCATGGTGGCTCATGCCTGCAACCCCAACACCTTGAGAGTCTGAGGTGGGAGGATTGCTTGAGGTCAGGAGTTTGAGATCAGCCTGG
>NC_045438.1:43402967-43460253 GCF_002776525.5 Piliocolobus tephrosceles
ATGCCTGTAGTCTGAGCTACTCAGGAGGCTGAGGTGGGAGGATTGCTGGCACCCAAGTCAAAGCTACAGTGAGCTATGCTTCCTTTGCACTCCAGCCTGGAACCTCAAAAAAGAAAAAAAAAAAAAAACTTGATTGAGAAAAATTAAAGTAGAAAATGTGGCTCTGAACTTCCTGGCAGCCAAGACAAAGTGATACAAAGAAGATCTCTGATGTTTGTCAAGACAGCCTTCTTTATGCCTGGTCCCCAAAGTGAGCAGAAGTGAGGCAGGCACCTTGCCCTCTAAAGCAATTTCTTTCTTTCTTTCTTTTTTTTTTTCCCCTGTGGAAGGATTTCTTTTTTAAACTTTTAAGTTGAGGGGTACACGTGCAGGTTTGTTAGATAGGTAAATGTATATCACGGGATGGGGGTTTCTTTACAGATTATTTCATCATTCAGGTATTAAGCCTAGCATCCACTAGTTATTTTTCCTGATTGTTTCCCTCCTCCCAACCTCCACCCTCCAATAGACCCCAGTGTATATGGTTCCCTGCTATATGTCCTTGTGTTTTCATCATTTAGCTGCCACTTAAAAGTGAGAAATGCGGTATTTGGCTTTCTGTTCCTGTGTTAGTTTGCTAAGTATAATGGCGTCCAGCTCTATCCATGTCCCTATCCATGTCCCTGCAAACAACATGATCTCATTCCTTTTTATGGCTGCATAGTATTCCATAGTGTATATGTGCCACATTTTCTTTATCCAGTCTATCACTAATGGGCATTTAGGTTGATTCCAAGTCTTTGTAACTGTGAATAGTGCTGCAGTGTCCTTGTAACAGAACAATTTATATTCCTTTGGGTATATACCTTGATATGGCTTGTCTGTGTCTCCACCCAAATCTCGTCTTGAATTCCCAGGTGTTATAGGAGGGACCCAGTGGGAGTAATTGAATCATGGGGGCAAGTCTTTCCTGTGTGGTTCTTGTGATAGTGAGTAAGTCTCGTGAGATCTGATGGTTTATAAAGAGGCATTTCCCCGCACAAGCCCTCTCTTTGCCTGCTGCCATTCATGTAAGATGTGATTTCTCCTCCTTGCCTTCCACCATGATTATGAGGTTTCCCCAGCCACATGGAACTGTAAGTCTATTAAACCTCTTTCTTTTGTAAATTGCCCAGTCTTGGGGTATATCTTTATTAGCAGTGTGAAAACAGACTAATACATACCCAGTAATGGGATTGCTGAGTCAAATAGTATTTCTGTATTTAGGTCTTTGAGGAATTGCTATGTTGTCTTCCACAATGTTTGAACTAATTTACACCCCCACCAACAGTGTGTACGCATTCCTTCTTTTCTTCAACTTTGCTAGCATCTGTTCTTTTTTGCCTTTTTAATACTAGCCATTCTGACTGGTGTGAAATGGTGTATCATTGTGTTTTTGGTTGGCATTTCTCTAATAATCAGTGATGTTGAGCTTTTTAAAATATGCTTGTTGGCCACATGTATGTCTTCTTTTGTTTAAAGCAATTTCACATAAGCTACAGAGATGTTCTTAAATCTCGGGAAAAACAGAGGGCATACTTTTATTTTTTTATTTTTTTTTTGAGACGGAGTCTCGCTCTGTCGCCCGGGCTGGAGTGCAGTGGCCGGATCTCAGCTCACTAAAGCTCCGCCTCCCGGGTTTACGCCATTCTCCTGCCTCAGCCTCCCCAGTAGCTGGGACTATAGGCGCCCGCCACCTCGCCCGGCTAGTTTTTTTGTATTTTTTTTTTTTTTTTTTTTTTAGGAGAGACAGGGTTTCACTGTGTTAGCCAGGATGGTCTCTATCTCCTGACCTCGTGATCCGCCCGTCTGGGCCTCCCAAAGTGCTGGGATTACAGGCTTGAGCCACCGCGCCAGGCACAGAGGGCATACTTTTAAATGTAGGTTCTGTGAAGGCAGTTGTGTGGGCACAGGGTGGATTCCTGTATGTGGCTTAGGTAAGCTTTGTGATGATGTGGTGTGACACAGTGGTAAAGTTTTTAGTATCTTGAGAATATAGCAGTTGGTGTTCCCTTAGACCAGATTCCTTCACGTCTCTGGATGACTGGGCCCCATCTGATTCCTTAAGCCTGGCTGGAGTCAAGGAGTCTGTATTCTAAGACAGTTCTCCAGGGGATTCTGATGTTTTGCTTTATCGGGGAATTTGTGCAGTCTGCTATTCTTTTTGACCATGATGACAGTTGGGTTTTATTGAGAATTAACCATGTGGCTCTTGCCGCATGCTGATTATTATCTTTAATTCTCATAACAATCGTTTAAGGGTTGTAATTTTACCCCCTTTGTATATAGGAGAAAAATAAATTGTTCAAGACATAAAGCGGTCAAAAAGCAGTTCAATAAAGTAGTTGGGAGCTTGGTTTTCTTATAAGGCTGTTGGGATTAAATGAGATAATGTGTACAAAGTGGTTAGCCCTGTGTCTGGCACATAGAAAGCATTTAATAAATGTCAGTTTTATTATGAGAAAACATGATTTATGGATGGATGCTCTGATAGCATCCTTAGTGCATGCATCTCACTATTCCAGTCATCTGTCCTTCAGTGTTACATCTTAGATCAGAGTTATAGGACATGTGACTGGGGACTGTTGCATTTCAGGCTTATTTTATCTTATTTTCTTTCCTGACACAGGGTCTCACTCTGTCACCCAGGCTGAAGTGCAGTGATATGATCATGACTCACTGCAGCCTCGAACTCTTGGGTTTGAGCGATCCTCCCACCCCATCCTCCCAAGTAGCTGGGACCACAGGCATATGCCACAATGCGCAGCTAATTTTTGTACTTTTTGTACAGACAGGGTTTCACCATTTTGCCCAGGCTGGTCTCGAACTTCTGGCTCAAGAGATCCATTTGCCTCGGCCTCCCAAAGTGTTGGGATTGCAGACATGAGTCATTGTGCCTAGCCCATTTCAGCCTTATTAACATTCCTTTTACAGAGCTGGAACATCCAACTCCAACTTGTAGACCAGCAATATTCCTGAATTTTTTTCCTCAGACTCATCTCAGTGGCGCCAGATTGAGTGAGGATTGAGTTTAGCTGCAAGTAAGAGAAACCCTTTTACTAAAGATTAATTAAGAAAGAACTCATTTTTCTCAAGTAAGCCTCAGTCTGTAGGTAGGCAACCCAGGGCTGGTTACCTGCTCAGGGAAACTGGAAGCTTCTGTCTTTCTGGAGGGAGCAGAAAGGCCCAGGGCAAGATGTTCATGCCAGCCAAGTCTGTTAATTTTTATCAGGGAACTAATAGTTCTCTTGGGTCTTCCACCCAATATACTTCTCCCCTCCTCTGGGCAGAATTGGGCCAAATGGTTATCTCTAGTTGCAAGGCGAGGTGAATATTTTAACTGGCCGCCTTGCTACAGGGGAAAAAATGGGATTAATCTTGTAAGTGAGAAGGAGAGAAAGGACGCTTGAGTAGGCAACTAGGAGTGTCTACCATAGTGAGTTTCAGCAAATAGTTCTCTTTTAAATACCACGTCTAGAGGCATGGTCATAGTGAAAACAATCTGATTCTAGAATTCAGGTTACCTGTAATTATATTCTGAAAGAATGATAGGTTGAAAATGTGAGTTTTAAAAGACAAAATTGGAACCAAGTACAGCTTCTCCATTTGTCTTATTGGGGAATATATGAAAAGTTGAGATAAATTAATCTCTTTCCTTGAAAAAAAAAATCACACATGAAATGGACATGAAAAATGTTTATTACATGTTTTTTCTCTATGTTTTATTTTAGTAAAATATAGATAACATAAAATTTATTATTTTAGCCATTTTAAGTGTATGTACATCTTGTTATGTAACCATCACTACCATCCTTCTCCTGAATTCTTTTCTTATTGAACAACTGAAAATGCATACCCATTAAACCAGGGGTCCCCAAGCCCTGAGCCACAGATCGCTACCAGTCTGTGGCCTGTTAGGAGCCAAGCCGCATAGCAGGAGATGAGTGGTGGGTGATTGAGCATTACCTCCTGAGTTCTGCCTCCTATCAGATCAACAGCGGCATTAGATTCTCACAGGAGCACGAACCCTATTGTGAACTGTGCATGTGAGGGATGTAGATTGTACATTCCTTATTAGAATCTAACTAATGCCCGATGATCTGTGGTAAAACAGTTTCATCCCGAAACCACTCCTCCACTACCTCCCACACTGTCCCGCTCATGGAAAAATTGTCTTTCACAAAACTGGTCTCTCTTTGGTGCCAAAAAGGTTAGGGACTGCTGCATTGAACAACAACTCCTCACTCCCCTCTCCTCCTGGCCCTTGGCAGCCACCATTTTACTTTCACTATTCTAGGTACCTCATGTGAGTGGAATCATACCGTAGTTTTCTTTATGTGACTGGCTGTGTCACTTAGCATACTGTCCTCCATGTTCATCTATGTTGTAGCATGTGTCAGAATTTCCTTTCCTTCAAGGCTAGTTATTATTCCATTTTATGTAAATACCACATTTTGCTAATTAATTGATCTGTTGGTGGACACTGGGTTGCTTCCATCTTTTAGCTTTTTTGAATTACGTTCCTATTAACATGGATGTACAAATATCTCTGAGATTCTGCTTTCAGTGCTTTTGGTTATATCATTGCATATGCTTTCTACTCAGATCCTGTTTCTCCTTGACAGAACCCTAGGTAATGGAGATTAGCTTACTCTTGTCTTGAGGGAAATGCTAAAGTTTTGAGGAAAGATCATTCATCCAAATTTTTGTTTGATTCATTCTTGCTAACCTCCAAGAAAAATTTGTGATCATTGGTTATATTTTATACAGTCCATAGGCTTAGGGAAGGGAGTAATTCTAGTGTTCCTAAAAGATGCCATTGTAGTGCTGCAATGCAGAAAAATGCTAGGTTGTGGGGTGTCATTAGGAAAGAAACAAGAAAGAAAACAGAGAGCATTATCCTTCTTTTGCAAAGCCATGTTGACTGTGCACATGGATTACGATCTGAGATTCTGGTCTCCTACTTAAATGATTTAACAGTGGAAGGTATTCCAGTGAAGGAAACCCAAGTCCTGGAGCGAATGCATTTGTTACTTTTGTAAAACTGACTCAAGTGATCAGTACTCTTCACTCTAAAAAGATGAAAGTGGAAAGAAGACATCCTTACCAGCTCTAAGCTTAATTATTTCAGAAAAGCAAACATAAACTTATTCTTCCAACCTTCAACTGTTATCTGGACTTTCTCACGCTTAAAAGACCAGCACATGTTCAAGACAAATGAGAGGAAGAGCTATTTTACACTGAAGATATAATTAGCAAGTTTGCAGTACCCAGTGATAGTATAGACTGAATTTACAAATTTTTTCTTTTAAAGGCAAATAAATGCCAGACTCACAGTAGACTGTTAAATATAGTGCTGATTTGGGGCAAAATACAATCTTTTTTTTTTTTTTTTTTTTTTTTTTGAGACAGAGTCTTGCTCTTTCGCTCAGGCTTGAGTGCAGAGGTGCGATCTCGGCTCAGTGCAACCTCTGCCTCCTAAGCTCAAGTGATTCTCCTGCCTCAGCCTCCTGAGTAGCTCGGATTACAAGCGCACACCCTGACGCCTGGCTAATTTTTGTATTTTCAGTAGAAACAAGGTTTAACCATGTTGACCAGGCTGGTCTTGAACTTTTGACTTCAGGTGATTTGTCTGCCTCAGCCTCCCAAAGTGGTAGGATTACAGGCATGAGCCACTGCGCCCAGCCCAGAACCCTAATTTTTAACAGTGACAGGAAGTTAACATGATCATCAGGAAGGGGAGTGGCCTGTAAATGAGGTTTCTTGCACTTTTGCTCAGGTAATGGATTTTATCTGACCCCCTTGTCCAACCCTACCTGAATAAGCTTTTTAATTAAAAAATGCATTAGCAAGGCTGGGAGCAGTGGCTCATGCTTGTAATCCCAGCACTTTGTGTGGTGTAGGCAGGTGGATTGCTCGAGCCCCGGAGTTTGAGACCAGCCAGGGCAACATAGCAAAACCTCGTGTCTACAGAAAAATACAAAAATTAGCCAGGCATGTTGGCGTATGCCCTCCAGGTACCTGGGAGGCAGAGGTGGGAGAATCACTTGAGCCTGGGAAGTGAAGGCTGCAGTGAGCCGTGATCATACTACCGCACTCAAGCCTAAGTGATAGAGTGAGACTTTGTCTCAAACTAAAAGTGTTAGTAGTTTATGTGAACTTTTTCATAGTTATGAAAATTAAAAATAAGAATATGCATTTTTCAATATGAGACTAAACCTTTCAATTCTTTTATTTATTAACTTTCAATTTATACCCTTTTAGGCAAAGAGTTCTGTGCTTTATGGGCCAATTTTTAAACTGTGAAGTCCGTGGGAACAAAGTTTTAGCCCTGAGTTTTGAAGGGGAATACAGTGTTCCTTTCTGACTTGTTTTTCCTGCTTATTATAAATATTTTTCTTGGACAAAGGATTGTATTTTAGCGGACATGCAATTTTACAAATTTAATTATTAAAATGACTCTTCTTCCTTTTTTTATGAACTCACATTTTGTTTTTAACTTGTCATAGTGGATATTAAAACCAAATAAAGACAAAATTTTGTCCAAATAAAGACAAAAAAACTCAATATAAAAAAACCCCAAAACCACTTCTGAAATACTTCCATTTCTTCTTATTTTTAAAAAAATGCTATTTATAGTAGTAGTTGGCATTTCATCAAAGTACATAAGCAAAGGACAGATGCTCCTCATTTTTTCCCAGGTTTCTATTCTCTTTCTGAAAGTGAATAAAATATTAGACTTTGGAGAAAGTCTAAGTAGTTTGGTGTGATCTGTTGGTAGCATTTTGCTTTGCCTTAATCTTCTATTTTTTTCTTCTTATTTTATTTATTTATTTTTTCGAGATGGAGTCTCACTCACTTTGTCACCCAGGCTAGAGTGCAGTGGCGCAATCTCAGCTCACTGCAACCTCTGCCTCTTGGGTTCAAGCGATTCTTATGTCTCAGCCTCCTGCATAGTGGAAATTACAGGTACGTGCCACCACGCCTGGCTAATTTTTGTATTTTTAGTAGAGATGGTGTTTCACCATATTGTCCAGGTCTTGAGCTCCTGACCTTAAGTGATCACCCTGCCTTGGCCTCCCAAAGTGCTGAGATTACAGGCGTGAGCCACCGCGCCCGGCCTTCTTACCATTTTAATAACTAATTATTTTGTCTTAAAATACTTGAATTTATTGCAAAAAGGGTATTTTAAGCGATTCAGCTCCCTCTTCCATGGTGTTTCTGTAGTGAATAGACTGGGAGCTGGGAAGAAAGTGACCTCCATAAACACAGTTATTTACATTAATTCTCTCTCTGAAGAGAGAATTAGCTCCAAATGGAAAACGCACTGGACAGGCAGGTGCAAATAAAGCAATGTAACCTGGCAAGTTTCATTTTTAGAAATATGTGGGCTTTATCCAGTTTAGGAGCTTAGCTCGTGGTACATTTCTCTCTCCCATCCTTTGGGATTTGGGAGCTCTTTTTGTTTTTGGTTGAGTGTTTGCATCTGCAGTATCTTCCTTCCTCCTAGATCCTTCCTGTCTGCATGTAACTACTGATATGCAGAAGTCTCCCTTATTCTTACCATCCTCCACCAAAGCAGACAGACTCGCAGACGGACAGATCTTGTGTCAGCCCAGTTTATTTTTTAGCTGACAAATTATCTTCCTTTCCTACTCGTCTTCATTCAAGTGGAGAAAAATACACCTTTTACAAGATGAGTGCATTAAAGAAAAAATGTTACAGAAGATATTATGTATTTATTACAAACTTAGAAAATATGGGTAACAAATAATAGAATATAAGAGTCACTCAGAATCTTCTTTTTTTTTTTGAGAAGGAGTCTGGTGCTTTGTCGCCCAGGCTGGAGTGCAGTGGCTGGATCTCAGCTCACTGCAAGCTCCGCCTCCCGGGTTTACGCCATTCTCCTGCCTCAGCCTCCCGAGTAGCTGGGACTACAGTTGCCCGCCACCTCGCCCGGCTAGTGTTTTTGTATTTTTTAGTAGAGACGGGGTTTCACCGTGTTAGCCAGGATGGTCTCGATCTCCTGACCTCGTGATCCGCCCATCTCGGCCTCCCAAAGTGCTGGGATTGCAGGCTTGAGCCATCGTGCCCGGCCTAGAATCTTCTAATTTACAGATAGAGTGTTAACATTTTGGCTCTTGGCTTTCTGTCATACGTACACATATGTATAAGTGAAGCACTGTGTATATTCTTTAATGACCTGCTTTATTACCCCTTAATACATGGTGAAAATCCTTCCATGTCTTTACATATTCATTATATGTACCTTAATATCATTTTTTTAACCTTTTCTTTTTTTTTTTTTAGAAACAGGGTCTTGCTCTCTTGCCCCGCTGGAGTACAGTGATACAACCATAGCTCACTCCAGCCTCAAACTCCTGGGTTCAAGCGATTGTCCCACCCTAGCCTCCAGAGTAGCTGAGACTACGGGTGTGGACCATCATGCCTGGCTAATATCATTTATTTATTTATTTATTTATTTATTTATTTATTTATTTATTTACTTAAGACAGGATGTCACTCGCGCAAGCTGGAGTGCAGTGGTGCGATCACGGTTTACTGTAGCCTCCACCTCCCCAGATTCAGGTGATCTTCCCACGTCAGCCACTTGAGTAGCTGGGACTATGGCGTGTGCTACCATGCCTGGCTAAGTTTTGTATTATTTTGTAGAGATGAGGTTTTGCCATGTTGCCCAGGCTGGTGGCTCAAGCAATCCACCCACCTGGGCCTCCCAAAGTGCTGGGATTGCATGCATGAGCCACCTTGCCCTGCCTGCTAGTATCTTTTTTAATGGTTGTATTTATGCATGAAAATATACTTTTAAACAGTTCTCATGGATGGACACTGGGAAAGCTAGCCCCCTGTGAGAGTTTGAGCTCCTTAGTGTGAAGACGCTCTCCTGTTAGTTCTAATGTTGCATTTTCCTGGTATGAATCCTGAATATCTGACAGAGGTCTCAGTTAACTTAGAAAGTTTATTTTGCCGAGGTTGAGGGCGTGCACTCGTGACACAGCCTCAGGAGGTCCTGACAATGTGTTCCCAAGGTGGTCAGAGCACAGTGTGGTTTTATACATTTTGGGGAGACGTGAGATATCAATCAGCATATGTAAGATGAACATTGGCTTGGTCCAGAAAGGCGGGACAACTCAAAGTGAGGAGGGAGCTTCCAGGTCATAGGTTAATAAGAGACAAACGGTTGCATGCTTTTGAATATCTGATTAGCCTCTCCGAAGGAGGCAATCAGATATGCATTTATCTCAGTGAGCAGAGGGGTGACTGAATAGAATGGGAGGCAGGTTTGCCCTAAGCATTTCCCAGCTTGACTTTTCTCTTTAGCTTAGTGATTTTTGGGGCCCCAAGATTTATTTTCCTTTCACACCGGGCTTCCTTGATAAGTTCACCTGAGTATCCTGCTAATCTCTCACATTTTTTGGTGCAAAGAGGAATTTCTTTCCTTAATCAATTTCTTTCTGTGCTTAAAAATTTTTTTCACACTTTTTATTTTTTAATGGAGAGACACCATCCTTTAAGTTACCAAAGTTTTAGAAGTTTTTGCACTTCCCTTTCTCCTTCATTACTCTTTTTTTTTTTTCTCCTGAGATGGGGTCTGGCTCTGTCGCCCAGGCTGTAGTGCAGTGGCATGATCTCAGCTCACTGCAACCTCTGTCTCCCAAGTTCAAGCGATTCTCCTGCCTCAGCCTCCTGAGTAGCTGGGATTGCAGGTGCCCGCCACCACGCCCAGGTAATTTTTGTATTTTTGGTAGAGACAGGGTTTTACCATGTTGGCCAGGCTGGTCTTGAACTCCTGACCTCAGATGATCCACCCATCTCGGCCTCCCCAAGTGCCGGGACTACAGGCGTAAGCCACTGTGCCCGGCCTGTCCTTCATTACTCTTATAATAATTCAGTAGTCCAGTCCCAGCATGAGGGTGGGGCACTTGGAGTAATATTGGTCAAAGAATATAGTTTGACATGAGGAATAACTTCAAGAGATCTATGGTACAAGGTGATGATTATAGTTAATAACAATTTGGTGTATATTTGAAAATAGCATAGAGAGCAGATTTTAAGTGTTCTCATCACAAATAAATGATAAATATGTGAGGCAAAAGCACTAATAAAATTTTGCCTCTTAAGAGCCATAGAGTCTAATTGAGAACAGAATGGGAGGCAGGTTGTATAATAATGATCATGCCCACCCACCTCACCAAGTCCCAGCAGCAACCTTCTCTCTTCAGTTCAATATCCATTGTGTCCATCTCCCCCTTTCTTGTCTCATTACTCCTCTACTCTTTCAGGCTCTCTGATGTCTAGCACGGGCAATTCTAATAAGCCTCAAACTGAAAGCTTACTTTCTTCCGGCCTCCCTCCCCACAAGTCCATTTTTCATGTTAATCTCACTAAAGCACCCTTCTGATCATGTCACGCTCTTGCTCGGGAAAAGCCAGTGGCCCACACTGCCTACTCATTTAACCCCTTGCTGTGGCCGTCAAAGTCCTCTGCAATTTAAATGCAGCCTGTTCCAAAATTCAGTGGCATCACAGCTCTGATCAAAAACCATCCAGCCAAAGGAACCTCTTCACAGTTGTGTCTGCATCATGTTTTTAGGACTTTGCTGTAGCTGTTCTCTCTTCTACAAATGGCTTTCTAACAATTTTTACGTGCCTCAAACATAGTAATTCAAGGCCTAGCTCAAATGCAACCTGTTTGTCAAATCTTTCTCTGATCCACTTCTCATCCCCATCAAGACATATTTTTCTATGAATTTATGAATGTATCTATACCTGATATATTAGTTATAATTTTCTGTTGTCTTAGTCCCTTCCGCACCCACCCCAGGCCGCCGGACCACAGCTTCCTTGAAAGCAACATCTGGATCTCTTTTGGGGCTGACACATAGTAGATGCTCTGTAAATGTTATTATTTCTTTGTACAATGTTTTTCACAAAATAGTTGTACAACTAATTTTTATTAAATGACTAGAAAATATAAAACTTAAGACAACGAACATAACAAAGAGTTTGAAATAGTCCCAGTTCTTTTTTTTTTTTTTTTTTTTTTTTTGACACAAGGTCTTACTCAGTCACCTAGGCTGGAATGCAGTGGTGCATTCACGATTCCCTGCAGCCTCAAACTCCTGGGCTCGAGCAATCCTTCCACCTCAGCCTCCTGAATAAGTGGTACTACAGGCATGTACCAACACACCTGGATACTTTTTTGATATTTTGTAGAGACGGAGTCTCCCTGTGTTACCCAGGCTGATCTTGAACTCCTGAGCTCAAGGGATCCTCCCTGGATGGCCTCCCAAAGGGCTGAGATTACAGGTGTGAGTCACTTGCCTGGCCCCCAGTTCTTATTATGTCCATTTATTTGACTAGAAGTCTTACAAAGTGACATAAGACAATTTGAAAAACAGTTCATACAGCCTGCATTATAAAGTTGGTAAGGTAAGCTGCAGCTCTGTGTCCTTTTTTTTTTTTTTTTTTTTTTTGAGATGGAGTCTCGCTCTGCCACCCAGGCTGGAGTGCAGTGGCTCCATCTCGGCTCGGCTCACTGCAAGCTCCGCCTCCGAGGTTCACACCATTCTCCTGCCTCAGCCTCCCGAGTAGCTGGGACTACAGGCATGCACCACCACACCCATCTAATTTTCGTATTTTTAGTAGAGACAGGGTTTTACCATGTTAGCCGGGATGATCTTGATCTCCTGACCTTGTGATCCGCCCACCTCGGCCTACCAAAGTGCTGGGATTACAGGCATGAGCCCCCGCGCCCGGCAGCTCTGTGTCCTTTTGAAGGTCAGTTAAAGTAAATGCAGCAATATTCTAGAGCTGTATAATTTGGTGCATTCTGTGCTGAGTTCCTGAACTGTAGATCGTCTGAATTGAGATGATGCTGTAAATGTAATATACACCCAGGATTTCAAAGGCTTATTGTAAGAAAAAAAGACTATAAAATGTATTTTCAAGATGTTTTAAAATATTGAGTATATGTTGAAATGATAATGTTTTGGAGATATTGGGTTAAATAGTACATATTACTAAGAATTCATTCTACCTGTTTTTTAATGCAGCTTTTAAAATTATGTATGTGATTTGCATTATATTTTTATTAGACAATATTGTCTTAGGGAGAGGATTTAGTCTTATAATCAGCAGCAGATAACTAAAATCCTCCAGCCAATGGCTGAACATAGGACCTTTAGGGATCTAGCCTCCGAGACTCACTAGATTTTCATATGCTGTTTAATCAATGGTGGGGCATGTCTAGAAAATATTTTGACCAATCCTTGTTCATTGAATAACACTAAAGTCACCAGTGGGAGGATATTTCTAACATTCTAATTATGCCAATTATTAAGCCACAGTAAAAGCACATTTCTCACATTCATTAGATTATTTAACAAAGTCTCTGGTGTTCATGAAAATAAAGATAACTGACGCCTTTGCAGTGGCCCACTCTGGAGCTTAGCCTTTCTAATTAAATTATAGCTGAACTTCTCTGGAATGTTATACTGAGTTGGGACAAATGTGAGCCTCTAGTGTGATTTGCACACTGGAATATGTGTGTCTTACTGTGATCGTGGCAAGCTTTTCTAGTGGTTAAGGCACTCAAGATAGCAACCTACCTGTCTCCTTTCTTAGCTTTCCTTTCATATTTCTTCTTTTCCACTTTATAAAAGAAAGTCGTACCGCTCACTCTCCCCAAATTTTACTGTGCTGCATTGCTGTGAGACATCAAACAAGAGGACAATTTAAGAATGCAAAACAAGGAACACTCCTTAAAATTTTTTTTAAATGACTAGTGCCTTGTTGTATCTAGGGCAAGGCTTTGTGTCCAGCTGCCTGCCATCCATCCATCCATACATCCATCCATCCATTCCTCTATCTTAGAATGAGAATTCTGAAGTGAGATGTTATTTGGAAACACCTGTAACATGGTTTTTATATCCAAAACCAAGTCAGACTCCTCTTGTCAGAAAATAAATCTGCTTTGGCTGATTAGTTTGACAGTGAGGACTACTTTTGCTAATTAGGTACCAGAGGAGGCATTTTCTATTAATTGAATGAGCTAAATTTGCAACTCCTTAACAATATGCTAGAAATTACATCTTTTTGACGATTTAAATTTATGATAAATATCAATTGTCAACTTTAAAATGTGCACAGAAATTCTTTTAGAAGTTCATGAACAAGTGTTTGTAGCTTCTGACTTAAACTAGTTTAACACAAGCATATTACACTTTGTATATTGAGATCTTTTAAAATATATTATCGACATTATATAGGAAGTTTTAAGAAGAGAAACAAAAGATGGTAAAAGAGAATCCAGAAGAGAAATGATAGAAAGAGACTGACCCACATGGTGCAGGGGGCCCAGACTGCTACAGCAGGCACACTCTGTGGCTGAGAATTCCAAGATGGCGGCCTGTGTCACGACAGGTCCAGAGAAGGGTGTTGAAAAAGAATATTCAACGATACAGGATGGAGGGAGGTTTCAATGTTCAAAAAAGTAGAACAGGCTGAAGGAGGTGGGTTCCGAAAATGAAAAGGAGAGAAAGAGGGGGAGAGTCTTTACTCCAGTCATTCTCCAAATGATGGGGTGTAGTAAAGAAGGCTTGGCAGCTTTCTTTGAGGGGATGTTCATTGTGGCCCTTAAGGTTATCTAAAGTTTTGTAGATGTCTAATCCTGATGAGCTGGAGACACTTTTCTTTGACCCATGAGTTTTTCCAGGTTGCGTTGTTCTTTGATGCCACGTGGGGACTCTCCTGTCTGGCAGAATGGAAAGACCAGTGCCTTAACGTATGTGGATTGTTGTTGTCTGGGTCTTGCCTATCTCAAGGTGTCGTATGGGCCCTGACACACAGAGGACTAAATTGAAGTAAGGAAGCAAGCCAAACTGTATTGTTGGTCCTTTTGATTCGCTGCAGTTGTTGGCTTCAGAATGTTATCATTGGCTTTTACAGTGCTCATTCACTGCTTGATGCTTTTCCATTCATTATTGAATTATCATATATATTAATATATATGTGTATCAGTCTGTTTTTATGCTGCTAATAAAGACATGGTGGAGACTAGGTAATTTATAAGGAAAAAGAGGTTTAATGGACTCACAGTTCCACGTGGCTGGGGAGGCCTCACAATTACGGCAGAAGATGAAGGAAGAGCAAAAAGATCTTTATCATGGCAGCAGGCAAGAGAGAATGAGAGGCAAAGGAAAGGGGAAATCCCTTGTGAAACCATCAGATCTCATGAGACTTATTCACTACCACAAGAACAGTATGAGAGAAACCACTCCCATGATTCAGTTACCTCCTACCGGGTTCCTCCTATAATACATGGGAATTATGGGAGCTACAATTCAATATGAGATTTGAGTGAGGACACAGACAAACCATATCAATGTGTATTCTCTCACAATACAGTTTTTATTTGACTGTGATGACCCAGTGTCATGATCTTAGAAGACACATGGCATACAGTGAAAGATTTCCTACATTAGCTCTATAGAAAATCATACCATTTCTACATATGCATACGGGGAGATATTTAGGTATTTAAAGTGTTGTTCTCTTTTTCCTTGGATATTTTATACATTTTTTTGTTTGAAAATTTGCTGTTTTTTGGATATAGTTTTATTCCATGAATTTATGAGGAAGATCCTCATAACATGAGGAAAATAATAAAGTAATTAAAATGAGAAAAATATTATTTGAATAATTAGCAGTCTTGCAAGGACATATTTTTGCTGCTATTTTGACAAGTAGAACTTGTCATGAGAAAGTCTGAAGGTCAAATCACTGGAATGGTTTTTACATTCAAAATGTTTTCCCCATTTTTTTCGAGGCTCATACATCTAGAATTATATGTTCATGAAATAGTTGCTTTTTCTTGAGATTTCTGTAGACAGTTTGTAGAACATAATGTTTATTTGATAATAATGAAGAGATGAATTTGATTTCATAGAAATTTTCTATCGTAAGGTTAGCCTTTTGTCAATCAATAAAAAAATAGTTTTCTGTTGGCTTTTCATGATGGTGACTCATAGCATTATGACTAATTCACTGTCTCCTAAGTAATCCCTCCTTGTTCTATGACATTGCTAGCAATTTTAATGAAAATCTTCACTCCAGGAAAAAAATTCAAAGTGAAGTATTTGTATGTAAGGTTTACAGTCTCTACCCCCATAAATGGAGTCTGTTTTTCCACATTTGCAACACATATAATATGGTTGATAGAAAAGGTTTTCTTTTTTTTTTTTTCTTTTTTTTGCAAAATATATTTCTAGAGGAACAGTTTCAAACAGTGTCAGATGCTTGTAAATCTTAGAAACATTCTTTCAGTTTAAGTTTAGCAGCTCTAGAAAGCGGAAGTAGAAGAACATTATCTCCTATATTCCTATGCATTGTTTAAAAAAACTTGTTTGTTGAAAAGAAAATAGGTTAAGAAGTAAATAAACTAATATTAGAAGATGGAATTAATGGTTACATTTAATTCTGAAAATAATTATTTTGAGAGTAAATCAATCATTTGGCAATATGGTATGAATTAAATGTGAAAAAGCAATTTCTGAACCCCAGCTTCTTCAGGTTAGCGTGCTGTTAAACTTGAACTCATTCAGAAAGTCTTCAGGAGGTCTCTAAGTTTGGGGGTTTCGTTTGGTAGTTTCTGTTTTCAAAGTCAGTCTTACACTAGGATGGCTATACATTTTTTTTTTTTAAAGGAAAATAACAAATGTTAGCAAGGATAGGAGAAATTGGAATTCTCATGCATTATAGTGAAAGTGTTAAACGATGCAGCCGCTATGGAAAATAGTTTGCTGGTTCCTCAAAAATCTAAACATAGAATTACCATATATTAACCTAGCAATTTCAACTCCTGCATCTATACCCAAATGAACTGAAATCAGGAACTCAGATACTTGTACACCAGTGTTCATTGTGGCATTGTTCAGAATAGCCAAAAAGTGGTCAACTAGTGCTCTTCTTTAGACGAACGGATAAAGAAACTGTAGTTTATAAATACAATGCAATATTTTCTACCCTTAAAAAAGAATGAAGTTCTGATACAAGCTACAACATGGATGAAACCTTGAAAACATTATACTAAATGAAATAAGCCAGACCCAAAATGACAAATATTCTATGATTCCACTTACATGACGTATCTTAAATAGGCAAATGCATAGAGACGGAAAGTAGATTAGCTATTACCAGGGGCTGGCAGAAGTGGGGACTTACTGCTTACTTACTGCAGAGTTTCTCTTGAGTGTGATGAAGAAGTTTTGGGAATAGATAGTGGTTATGGTTGTATAACATTGTAGGTGTAACTAATGCCACTGAATTGTATGATTTAAAATGGCTGAAATCACAAATATTGTTATATATCTTTTACCACAATTAAAAAATCTATTAATGGGCCAAAAATGATTGAATTGTAAACTTTAATTGGGTGAATTATATGGTAGGTGAATTTAAATGGGTAAACTGCATGGTAGGTGAGTTGTATGGTAGGTATGTGGGTGAATTGTATGGTAGGTGAATTTTATACCTCCATAAAACAGTTTTTTTAAAAGAGCCAGTCTTGTGAGTAGGAGGAGAGCTAGGTAAGGAGACATGGATCCTGATTTGATTTATGGCACCATTCAACTGCGTGTCATGAGGGGTAAGCCCCTGACCTCTCTGGTTACAAGATGGGATCCCATCAGGCACCCTCTTATATACTTCCTACTCCTATCCTCTGTGGCTCCGTGATAGTAAGGCAGATAGTTTTGGTGGGTTAGGTTGGTTCTCAGCAGGAACAAATATGATCCTCTGGCCAGGTGCAGTGGCTCACGCCTGTACTCCCAGCACTTTGAGAGGCTGAGGCAGGTGGATCATGAGGTCAGGAGTTCGAGACCAGCCTGGCCAAGATGGTGAAACCCTGTCCCTACTAAAAATACAAAAATTAGCCAGGCGTGGTAGCATGCACCTGTAATCCCAGCTACTCGGGAGGCTGAGGCAGGAGAATTGCATCAACCTGGGAGGCGGAGGTTGCAGTGAGCTGAGATCACGCCATTGCACTCGGGCCTGGGCAACAAGAGCGAAATTCCATCTTAAAAAAAAATTCCTCTGACCTCTGATGCTGAAAGTGATGTAAATTCTAAATGCAGTTCAGATGTGGCTGTAGACATTTTAGAACCCCAAGGCTCCATAATTGCCTTCAGTTTTAGGCAGAGTGGATGGGTCATTGGGTCATGCTAGCAGAACATGTGCTTGCTTAAGGAGGTTGATTTTTTTCAAATAATCTCTATTTTATTACAAGAACATTTTTAAAAGCATATATTTTAACTCCATACCCTTCTTCTTTTTTTATAGGCATAAACAGTTTTCAGGATTGAAAATTTCCTGAAATTTGGATTATCTTAGCCTTACTTTGACATCATTATATGTTATAGCCCTCTGTGTTTTCTTGTAGGTACCACAATTGTATTAAACATGTTCTTTTTTGTGAGGTATTGAATCTGAGGCTGAAATGAAGAGGTATTGAAAAGGTTTGTTCTGTCTAGAATGCCCTTCCCATGTTTGCATGAACCATACTTTGTCTGTTATTCAAGATATGTTTTAAAGCTTTCTTTTTTTCATTAAACTCTCTTTAGCCTCCTTCTACATGGAAGTGCATTGAACACAGGCTCCACAGTCAGTTAGACCTAGTTCTGTTTGTGGCCCAGCATTTGCTGGGTGGGTGATGCTGGACAATTCATTTACTTCTGCCTCAGCCTTCTTCTTTGACAAGTGGAGTTGTTTTCTTTTTCCTTCTCACTTCCACCATTTCCACCTCTCCTTGCCTTAGGGCGGAGAGGAGTTACTAGCAGAAAGACTGGCAGGTAGCGTTGCCTGCTCTTTCCTGCTCACCATTGCTGATGATTGGCATTTGTATTTCAATATGATGTCCACACTCTGGAAAGGAATAATCTGGAAAGAAGACTGGGAAGTAGATGGTTTGCCTGTGTCATCACCACATTTTCCCTGTTCCCTGGGGTGGTGTACCTGCTCTTGCAATCTTCTTTAATTTCTGGAAGAACCTGGCTTCGGAAGGTACTGTGCTGTAGGTTTTCCCAGGAGTTTTGTTTGCTTTAGAGGTTCTTAACAACCATCATTGCCTTGGAGGCTTTGTCAACATTTTGGGCTTCCTTGTACTAAACAGATTTGCTTGTCGGGCCACACTTGTGCCTTTTCACTTATTCTCATCAGGAACTTCCTTCACTGGGCATCTGGCTGGGATTCTTGTTGCATTAGTGCACACTTAAGGGCCTCTGAAGAGTATCATGGAAGCACGTGCAGGCATTTTTTTCCCCTCCAATTATTGGTTATCCAGGACAATGATACTACTTCAATTGTTCAGGCCTGTCTGGATATCAGGATCATTATCTGTATGGCAGGTCAGGTTATTATGAAGAAGCACCCAGGAGCTATGATGTATACACAGCAGGACTGAGAGAAGAGGAACAGCTGGTTACAGCATGAAGAACCAGCCTCTGGGATCGAGGAAATACCAGGAATAGCTCACTGCCTTGCGGGCTTCTTCTCTCAGAAGAAATGAGACTATAACGGCTTCACAGGTTTGATAGCCAGTGAGGTGGCACAGTATCTTGGGAAGACATGGTCCACTTGTGTTATTATTACCCATCGGATTCATTCCCCCGCAACTAGTCCATTGTAAACTAAAGCAAAGTATGTCGTTAAAAACAAAAAAATCAACTTGTATTTAGCTTTTTACAGAGTGAAGCGAAAGTCTGTTTTAAATGTGGTTTTTAGCTTTAATAACTTCAATGTTTAAATGTGACAAACTCACCAAAATATCATTTGAAATGTTAATTATCTAAATTTCTTGTACACTTAGGTAGTTTTGACAATTCTGAAAACTACATTTTTAATTTTAGCTTTTTTTAGGTCCTCTGAGGATGTCAGATTTTGAAAGAAACTCAGGGAGGTTAAACATTCTGTTTGAGAGCAGTCTGTCTCCTGTTGGCTTTGTTTCTTTGTCTACATATTTATAATATTTTACAGATTATTATATAATATTTGTTATTTTCATTTGACATTTTAATACGTATTGTTTGAATAAATGAATTAGTGTTCAGGTATGATTGGGTATGATGAAACGAGAGCATAATGGCATAACTAAGTGTGAGTGGCAGATTTATACTGGGGGTGATTCACCTATAGGGCCCACAAAAGGAAGAAATGAGAGTATGATCTGAAATACTTTTGTTGCTTCCAAAATAATCTTCTTTGCTAATGAGAAACTGGCTTCCTAGGGTGTGTTAAATTTTGTGTGTGTGAAGGAGACCTTAATAAAATCAATCCAAGTTTAAAATCATCCAATAAGAGATTTCTTTCTTGGCTAAAGGTCTGGGTGCTTCTTTTTTGAATAGCTGCACTTTAGGGAACTCATGTTACGTTAGTGCCAGCCAACTGGCCACTCTTATTAAATTGCTTCAAATGGTGTACTGGAGGATAATGCTTTCTCTCTAATAACAGTGGAGTTTTAGAGGTGATTTGTGTGCTTTCATAGGGGAAACAACTCCTAATTTCTCTGCCACATTTCCAGTTTAGGATTTAAATTGAGATATGTTGCTACGTTCTGCTAAAACAATTTTCAATACGCATTTGAGCTGGTGAAGTGAAAACATTTTCAAACCAGTTTCCTTGAAGATTTATCAAGCAGTTTTGTTGATGCATCTTGCTTTACTTCTTTTACCTATCACAGAAATAAAATTCCAGGCTAGGCAGCAGTGAAGGCCTTTGGATCTGTGTGAGCATGTCAAAAGCATTTTAAGAAGAGCAAAATATTTAGAGGAAGAATTTGGAAAAGCAGCCTTAAGGGATTTAACACATTTTTCTTCTTCTAATTCAGTCTCGTGTTCATCCCTCTAATGGAGAAAGGTCATTAATGGATAAGATTTGCTAAGCCAGCAAAGGCTTTCAGAAACAAAATGGTTTTCAAAAATCCAAGCCTAAGGAAAACACTGGTTTGAATTTGGAAGCTTGAAAGAATACATTTGGAGAAGGTTTATGTGCAGTAGAAATTATACTCATTCACTTAATATTATACATATCTATTTATAATCAAATTATATGTAAGTTTGTTGTATTCTTACACATTTTTGTTTTGGAGATGTTAAAATAACGAATTGGCTTGATAATGAAGATTGAAATATTTTGGAGACTGTGGAAGTTCCCTATAACCTTCTAGGCAGACAAAATGGCTGATCAGAATAGCATGACAGAAGTTTAGTTATCCTGTTATCCGTCTGCTATTTTTACGTGCCCCAGATCTGGGCCAAGATTGTTTACCTTAATTGTTGTGATGTGGAGGTTAGTAAGTGTGGCAAGTTTGTTACATTTCAATCTCATAATTGAAAAGCCACAGACAAATTCTTGCTTTTTTACTGAATTCCTGTCTAGTAGAAAATAAGAAGTATGTCTGTTTGTATGTGTGTGTGGGTCTGAAAAAAGGAAAATGCAAACTAGTCTTTGAAATATGTACCCCCTTTTCCCCATTTTTAACTGTATCAAGAGAATGAATGCAGAAGTGTATTTATAAACTTTGAAGTATTTTTGAAACATTTGGATGTTAGAAAATGTATCATTTACAGACAAATAATTTATCTGTTACTTGGACTTATATTCTGACATTGACTTGACCCATAAAATAAAGACTATTTTTGAAACATTATCTTATTCATATTTAGAAACATAAGAATGGGAATCCATAAATTTGATTTCATTGTATATGTGATAAAATGGAAACATTATTGTCATTTGATAAGGTAAAAGTGCTCATTTCTTTGTCCATTTTATATCTGGGGAGAAACCTACATAGTATGAGATATGTTTTTGAAATAAGAAAGTTAAATGCTCTGGAAATAGGTTAAGAAAATGTAACATGTAGTGAGATTTCTTTCTTATAATTTTTTCCTTTTCTATGGCCTCAAATTCTTAAGTTGTGTGAATGTTATCAAATTAAGATAATTTAATACTTATTTATGGCCTTTCTATATTTTTTATTCATAGGATTAAATAAAACTGTATATAACCAGATTTATAAAAATACATCCTTTTTAGGGTAGTGGGACAAATAATTGGATTTTCCAAATGCCCTAAACAATGATATTTAATATTAAATTCCTTTTGGTGAGGCTGGTATAGCGCCTTCTTCAGGTTGATGTGTGGTGGTAGCCTTGTATTCTGAGTATAATTTCTACTGTGTCCCTCTTTGATATGAAGATGGTAAAGGGTCATTCAGTGTGTAAGCACTTTCTCTTGGTTAATAAATGGCTTATGTGGCCTTGATCGGATAATATAAAGCTTGAAATAGGGATTGTTGCTGTCTTTGATGTCCTTTCTTGAAGGAAGGTCACCTCTGAGCACCATTAACATCAAAGAGTTTCTTAAATAGCAGTTTCAGTTTTGTTTTCTATACCACTTGCTCCCTTAGTGTCTTGGAGAAGGTCTCCAATTACCTTTATGGAGTTGTAAAAGTGCATTTTTTCTTTTTTTCTGAAGCTGCTGCTGTATTTATTCTGGGAATCACCTTTTAATTACAAACTCTCCTTCCACAAAGGGGTAAGGACCAAAGACCACAAACTGGGTGAAATGGTAGATGAACGTCTAATTATCCTAATAGAGGTTTGTGAGCAGGTCTGTATTTAATGTGGAATTGATGCTGGAGGGCCAAGCACACCTGGGCCTCCTCCATTATTATTTTGCTGTTCCAATGTGGGAGGCAGCCCAGCAGTATAAAAGGTGGCAGAAGAGGCAGGACACACATATGGATGGAGCCACACCTTTCTGCACTGTTGCAGATACTCCTTGGACAGCTTTCTGAACAACTGATAGAGATTGTCAAAATGCTGTTTTGTAGGCTTTAAGTCAACAATGACTCTTTTACTGGCTTTAACAGGAAATCGGGTGGTGATGGAAGACAGTATGATCTGAAGAGGTCCAATGGATATTTATCTGCCTTGCTTACACTTTTACTATAATCATTATAACAAGCTGGACACCAGCTCTTCGTCAAGTGATTATCATTTATATTCACTAACCTTTACAATACTCTTGCAAACTAGATATTATTTATCCCTATTTTACAGATGAGAACCGTGAGGCTAGGCGATGTTATAATGACCCAAGGTCACACAATAAATGGATTGGGACACTGTCTACTTGGTTCTAAAGAGGAAGTCCTTTTCTCTTTTTGTTAGGCACACGGCCTCCTTATATGTAACCAAATCCTTCTACCCATCTTTAAAAAGTTCAGGGTGGTCAGTCTTTTAAAGTAACTTTTCATTTTTTATGGCTTATAAAATGAATTTGTAATCAAAACCAAAATTGATAATGTTTTAAATTCTTCTGATTTTTCTACCTGTAAAAGTTTGTATAGATCAAGATCATTAAAACCTCATGTCAATCTTACTGCAGGAAAATGGGTTACAAGATTGACCATAAACCTTATACTGTCATTCTAGAGGGTGTAGGACCAGTATGAAGAGGGAGGAAGTCACGAATTCCTAAGTTTTTATTGGATAAGTTTAATTTTTGTTTTGAACATGCGGACATTTTGATTATGCTGAAATTTTACTTCAACAAAATGTAGCAGAAAGTGCTGTGGGTGCTAGCTGGAAAGTAGGTCCCTGATTCGATCCCATAAACCTGGATTTGGTCTCTGATGGCAGGACTCCGGGGCTTAGGGTGAGACAGCCTGGTCCCTTGGGAAAGGTGCCCGAGCCTCCCTCTGTTGTAGGCAGTGTTGGGCTCCATAGGTGAACCGGGCAGTCATCACATTCTGCATCAGCTGTGCATCATTGTGCTCCAGGAGCTCGACTAATAGGACTATTTTAAACTCTTCGAGGATAGAGATAACCTTATTTGGTGCTTTGCTAAAGGTACAGACTCTCATACTTTTTCCTTCTCTTTCTTTTTCCATTCCACAGATGAACACAATGACGTACAGAAGAAAACCTTTACCAAATGGATAAATGCTCGATTTTCAAAGGTAACCGACACTTTCAAAAACTTTGATGTTCAGATGCCTCATTCTGATTGAAGGAGTTTGGTTGGAAGTGCGGTAAATTTTCCCCAGGAAATGTCACCTAGCAGAAGTCTTCTGAGTATGCAGATACATTTATTCTTCTCTTATTCTCTTCTAAAATACATTTAAATGGAAATTCTCACATACATAGTTTATGGGACGCTATTGACTTTTACCTAGCCTTCTCCAGATATTTAAGGCAACAATTAGCTGCTTTCGATTCTGCAAATCCTGGGTACATCTGGGAAAGGATATATCATTGGGAAAATTTTTGTGTTCTCTTGGTTAAGAGGATGATGATTTCATTTTGCCTGGTTAAAACCAAATGTTATCATTCAGGCAGTCTTTTTACCCTGTCAAAAATATTTATGGATTTTTATTCTTGTGGATGTGGCTAATAATATTTATCTGCCATGTGGTTTTTTTTTGTGTGTGTACTTCCTTAATTCCACTCCCCCCCGCAAAGATCTGCTCTTAGCATTTCTAACCATTTAGAACATAATCAATGCTTTGAGCAATAATTTTTCTTAGGGGCAGACCATGCTGAAGAGAGGAATTGTCAGTGCTATTTTCAAATCTGTTCTAATATGATTATCTATTAGTTATTGGTGTTGGGATTTTGTGCACTAAGCCTTAGGTGGGAAGAGAGTTTTCAGGGTAACAGATTGTGTTACTTTTCTATAGCAAGATGAAAAAGAGAAGTTTCTCAGAGAAACACTGTTATGGTCTTTTAAATAGTATAAAAGCTATTTTAATGAAGACTTGCTTTTCAAAATTTTTGGTTGCTTTTCGAAAGTTGTCAAGGTCAAGGAGACAAACATTGGTATTTCCTGAGGAAAAAATGAGGATATCTTAAGGTTAGTTTGAGTAGCAGCATAGTTTAAAAAATGCCACACATCCCAATATTTATAGTTGGTTATTTGATTTCACTGCTTCTTAGGCTTTACAAGTTTATCTTGAGGGATATTTTGTTTTGCCTGTGAGTATGTAAGGAATGTGAAAATTAACTTTGACAGAGGGTTAAAAATATAGAGAATTAGAACTTAAAGGTGCTTGCATAATTGGCAGTTATATGTGTAGGATTATTCCAAATAACATGTAGGCATATTTTGGTACATTTTAATTTGTTTTATTCCAGAGACACAGGTAACATACGTGCATCTCGGGCTTGACATGAATAAAAACTTTTGAACTATTCATCTGCACGTGACCATTTTCCAGAGAATGCAGTTTTAGTAACTGGGAGTCTGGATATGAGGTGCTTTATTCCAGTGGTTTCATGATTGCTCATATAAGTAAGATTATTCATCCTGGTTATTCACGAGGATAACACGGTAATTGTTTAGATAGAACAAATGAAGCAGTTTTTAGCAGCTTAATTTAGTCTTTGGGGAAGAATTGCCTTAGAACTAATTTTGAAGATTGTTTTGAAAGCATTAAACTTGGTAGACCTAAGTTTAGAGAGCATTTGAAACTGGGTAAATTACTTTTTACCTATTTATGACAATGGAGAGCAATAGGTAGTATGATAGGACATGGAAAGGGTTTGCAGAGGAAGAGAGATGAGAACTGAGAAAGAATAATTGAAAAGAAAGTTCTCAATGTTTATGGCGGGTCATTGACACCTTTAAAAAGACCTCAAATAAAACAAACTCTGGTAGTACCAGACTAGTTTATTAATTTGAATTTGTACGTTTATAATGTCTATTATTTTGCAATATAAATGGGGGCTTTAAGTCCCATGTAAATTGTTTGCCCTGGGATGTTTGTATTTCTTACCAAGCTACTAGAAAAGACTTGGTAATTTTTATCATTTTTAGTAAAAGTTATAGTTATGGAACACAGAACTTTTAGCTAAAAGTGTCTGTGTTAGTATTTGGAGATGGTAGTTTCTGAGCTCAGTTTCTGTGTTAGTGTTTGGAGAAGGTGTTTGGAGAAAAACTACCAAAAGCAGGATGACTCTGAAAACTTTTATTTTCATCTAGCAAGAAATCAAAACCTAGAAGGAATTTATCTGAGAAATTATGAATATTTGGAGATGGGAGGCTCATGGCAGTGGCACTAAATATTCACATTATTTTTTCTTTCCTCTGGCTGTCTTAAGACCATAAGCTGAACTGCTTCCAAATGGGGATAGTGAAAGAGAGAGTAACACATTTCTAGACCGGGAGATTTCCATAGACTCCCATGTGGCTTAACCCTTGCTAAGCTGGGGAAAGACTGTATTCGTGCCTGGTATTACTAGGTAATGCAAAGGCTAGAACAGGAAAAAAAAATCCCATTGAAGGGAATGAATTTTTTAAAAATCCATGTCCTTTGGTACATTGTGGTGAGCTTTACAATATACTTTTTCAGTGGGTCCACTACTCCCCTGCAGTGTGGGTTCCTAAACAGAGCAACAGGGCCCCTGTGCTGAGAAATCTAAACAGACACTGATGGCACCTTCTGCCATTTAGGAATTTGTTTTAAAACAGGCATTTGTCTGGATATTTCCTTTGTGGCCTCCTTCCCATCAAAAGTCTCAATCAAACATAGAGTCTTGTTAATTCTAATACGTACATATATTCAAAATTGTCCACTTACTCTACTTTATGTAGAGTGACATGTCTCTTTTCTAAGTCATTGTTACTGGTGTTGGAAAAAATGATGAGAGACTTTACAATGGGCAAGAAAGACTAGTGGGTGTCCTGTTAGCTCAGGCATCTGAATTATCTCTGCCTTTAATTATTTTTGAGCTATGTTACAACTAGGTAAGTTGTGGAAAATAGGTATGCAAATGATTCTTATCCATAAAAATGAAAATTATTTGGAAAGCAGTTAATTATTGCTCCTTGGATAGACCAGTTTTTGCATCTATTGCAAATCTACTTCAGTTTTCATCTTTCTCATATAAAACATGTGTTTTTAAAAATTTTCCCCTGAACTGGTTGTAACACCTTATTGGGTCCCTCATTAATTAATGAGTTAAATAAAGTCTTTGACACACATTATTATCACATTGGTTTGAGAGTAATAACTTTACCTTGTTGAAAATTATCCTTGAATACATGGACCACTCTGAGAATCTGCTAATTGGTTCTTCATTCCATGCCCCACCTTCTCCATCTCCCTATCCTTTTTTTTCTTTTTTTCTTTTTTTTTTTTTGAGACAGAGTCTTGCTCTGTCGCCCAGTCTGGAGTGCAGTGGTGCAATCTTGGCTCACTGCAGCCTCTGCCTCCCAGGTTGCAGTGATTCTCCTGCCTCAGCCTCCCTAGTAGCTGGGAGCATGGGCGCATGTCACCACGCTCAGCTAATTTTTGTATTTTTAGTAGAGATGGGGTTTCACCATGTTCGCCAGGCTGGTCTCGAACTCCTGTCCTCAAGTGATCTGCCTGCCTCAACCGCCCAAAGTGCTGGGATTATAGGCATGAACCACCGCACCCGGCCTCCCCTTGCATTTTCAAGAGAGTATCTATAGTATTTCTAAAGGGTAAACCTGAATACGTTTTTCTCTTCTGTAAGCTCTTTCATTGGGTGCCCATTGTCCTTTTTTAAAAAAACAAAATTAAAAATTGAAATTGTACATATTTTTGATATATAGTATGATGTTTTGGTCTTACTTAGTTCTTAACACTCTAAATAGCTACCTCCTAATTTACTCCTAATTTTTTGTACTTTCCTTTCGCTCCCTCTTTGTGCTCCAGCGACACTGTCTCTGCTTACCATCCCGGTGGGCCCTTCCTGGCCTTTGCACATAGTCCTTTCTCTATCTCTTCCTGGGCAGCTCCTACCTTTCCTTCTTGCCTGAACTTAAGTGTTGCTTCCTCAAGGATCTCTTTTCTGAGCTTCCAGACTAGGGTAGAAAAGCTGTATACTATCAAAGTGTTATGATTTGAAGCAGTTATCATACTGTAATTTAAATAGTTGCCAGTCTTTTTTCCTAAGTTAGGCATAAGCTCTGTGGGTGCAGGGACTGTCTATTTGCTCATTGGCATACCTTTTGGCATTTAGTAGGTATCCAGTAAAGTATTTGTAGGCTTAATAAATAAATGAATGACAATGACATAGACATACATTGAATATGCCTAATTCTATATATTCACAAGCCACTTGGGGATGGTTGCATTGGAAATAGACAGGAGTAGAGTTTAGGACTGAGTGCAACATGGCATGAACTGTGCTATGTCCTGGATATGAATACAATGCATCAGGGCTTTTGCTGCATTATTCACAAAAATAAGCAAATCCAGCTATCCAAACTTTCCCTGTTTAGCTGATTTCTTGGAGTTGTGCTGCAGTGATTGTTAAATGACCACTTGGACTTAATGTATATTATTGTTTTATTTACCCAATACAATTCTTCACATAGGATCTAACTACTACATTCACTGTGAAGAAAAAGAAGACTTAAGGCCAGCACAATTCTTTTCTTGATAAGGGATTTGGTAAAGAACTTGACAATAATATTGGTCTAAAACCATCTTTAAATTTGTAACTGTATATGAATATACAGTAGCCAAGACAGCACTCACTCAAAATACGTATTCTTTTTGCCGCAAATCCTTGTTAACATATTATAGAGTATACGGTGCTCTGGAATTCAAGGATCCTGAGAAGTCATAGTGTACAGTAAGTTATGGCTCTTGGATTTTTAAAAGTTATGAAGAGCTCAAAAAAGTGATTATCTAAAAAAAAAAAAGCAAAAAATTAGGAAATTAAACACTTATTTCTGGATATCCTGCTCATTTATTTATGACCTCAGGCAAATTATTAGTCAAATTTTTCAGGTCACCTGGTCTACATTTCTATAGCCATAAGACACAATTGATCATTATTACCTGTCTTATATCGTGAAGAAATATTGAGGCATTGCTATGAAGTGTATAGGAGATGATAATTACTTAGGAATGCAAAATAAAAAACCTATCAGGTACCTTGAATTTGTGATAGTCCTGATCTGTGGATCTGTGCCACACATATAAACAGAAAAGGGAAAAAGCATTGGCTCATTAAGCCCATGTTCTTCCATTGTATGGTGTATATGACTTGAGTTTTTTGCCCCTTCTAAATTTCAGAGCCTCTGGTTTGTTAGCCGGCCGGTCTCCCAAGGCAGGCAGCAAAGGCCTCATTGCTTTGCTGTTGGGAAATTTGCTCTGACTTTGAGCCTGCATTTTCTTTGGCTGACTTTCAGAGCTGCTCATCTGGCAGAGCTGAAAACATACAAATTGCATAGTTATTTTATCAATTTGGTGAGACAGTTCTCTAAAGAGGCTTCACAAATAAAGGTTAGTTAGAAAATATGCAAACTTAGAAATGCTGAACTTGAGTTTGTGCAAATTTCTGCTTTTCTCTTTTCTAAGACACAGATGAGACAAGTTTTCATGTAAGTTACAATCCCAAATTTGAAATTTAAATTGACAGAACCTAAGAGAGAAAAGCTATGAAGCATTTTTTTAATGAATTCCAATATGGAGAGCTATTAAGATGCTTTCCTTTAGGAGACAATGAGACATTGCTTTTAGATATTGTTTTTCTACTTTTTTCATGTTGGAAGTTAATGATCACTAAAATAGGGGTGGGAAAAGATGAGGAGAGAGATTTGTACAGGAGGTGCAATAAAAGGAGCCCAAACCCTTTTCCACCTCTAGGTGTTCAGTCTTCTCTTTAGTACTATAAACAGGCTGACAGGCTTCCTATGTGACAATAAATACCATCTGTAGTACAGGCTTGAGCTTGAAGAGCTACACACTGGGTCTGCCATTGGTTTATTTCATGGGTATGCATATGGCAACTCAACTGATTGTTTTAGGAGCCATACACATTCAAGTGGTTCCTTAAAAAGAAATGTGAATTTGTGTCTATTCACTAATACCTCTAAAAAGAAAACAATAAAATATACTCCATATTCTTAAACACCAGCTTCCAGATATACTTTGGCTATACTTATGCAAGCTTTGTTGTTGTTGCTGTTTGTTTTGTTTTCATTCAATTTGAATTTTTAAAATTCGATTTTTGTCTCAAAATTGTTTGTAAAATGAACTTCACCTTGGTTAAAACTAAAAACAAATGATTAAAATTAAAACTGTTAAGTATTATTTAATATGCTATGCTTTGATGAGTACTTAATAAAGGGTTTTGATTCAGCCTATTGGCATTCATAATTGTGAAGCAAATTTGGTAGTCTTTATAATTGACGATCAGTTTAGAAATTGATCAACTGGGAGGAAATGACTATTCACCCTTCACCTAGGAAGGAGTGAGCAGGACCACCTTCCTTGTGCTTTTCCATTCAACCTCTTGTGGCCCCACCATCTCTAGCTTCAGAGATGGGCTCTGGTGGTGCAGGGAAGGGCGGGCTTATGCCGAGGTGGGAAGTAAGGTATCAAGAGGGGATTGCTGAGAGGTAGTGGTTGAGGGGAGAGAAGCTCTACCTATTACACAGAGCAAGGAGACACTGGACCCATTTCCAGCTGTATCTGGCCTGGGAAAACTTGTAGCTGCAATTGCCACAGGTAACCATTCACCAGTCATGAAGGGAGTCACACTTGGGGAGAAGCTGACATTTATTTTTGTTATTATCTATTGGAGAAATAAAAAATCCTACCAACACTGGTACCTCTTGGTACCAACATAGAATACGGAGAAAATACAATTTACAATTAAGTGTGCATGTATGGTTAAGTGCATGCAGGCAGTTGGTTAAAGATGACAAAGTCTAGACAGAATTTCACACAAATATTCAGTAAAGTAGGAGAAAGAACAATGAACACTTGTCTCTGTGAGAGACAACTAGATGTGCCATGTTGTGATGGTTTCTGTCCACCACCTCAACAACTCCTGTGTTTAACTTAAATTGGAAAACGAGACTGGGTTTATCTATTTCCTGATCAAAAAAATTGGGTCTATTTTGTTTTAAGGAGAACCCTAAGGGAAGGGAAGGAGCAGTGTAGCTGCCTCTCCTTTATATATATTGAACAAAGGAACTTTCATTTTATTTACCTTTACACTATCAGAATGAGTGCTATTACCAGTGCCTCACCCTAGTCTCATGGAAGCCTATCTTTTGAAAGACTGCATTCTTCAAACATTTCTACTGTATTGCCAGTTGTGTATACATGGAATAAGCTGTATTGTTTCCTGAGTTTGCCTACAGACCTTGCCTGGTAATCATGTGGAGTCAGAGCTATTTATTTATTTATTTATTTATTTTATTTTATTTCCATAGGTTTTTGGGGGAACAGGTGGTGTTTGGTTACATGAGTAAGTTCTTTAGTGGTGATTTGGTGAGATTTTGATGCACCCATCACCCGAGCAGTATACACTGTACCCAATTTATAGAATTTTATCCCTCATCCCCACTTCCACCCACCCCCCTCCCACTCCCAGTCCCCAAAGTCCATTGTGTCATTCTTACACCTTCGGATGCTCACAGCTTAGCTCCCACTTATGAGTCAGAACATACGATGTTTGGTTGTCCATTCCTGAGTTACTTCACTTAGAATAATGGTCTCTAGTTTCATCCAGGTTGCTGCAAATACCATTATTTCATTCCTTGTTAATGGCTGAATAGTATTATTCATATACTAAATATATACTATACTATTAGTATATATATATAATATATAATAATATCTATATTATATATAAAAAAGATGCTTGCACACGCATGTTTATAGCAGCACAATTCGCAATTGCAAAAATATGGAGCCGCCCAAATGCCCATCAGAGGTGGGCATTTGGAAAAGGAGCCATTACACAAAAAAGATGCTTGCTCACACATGTTTATAGCAGCACAGTTTGCAACTGCAAAAATATTATATATTAATATATATTAATTAATATATAATATATAATAGTATATATACTATTTGTATAGTATTAATAGTATATACACACACACATATATATACACACACACCACAATTTCTTTATTCACTCATTGATCGATGGGCATTTGGACTGATTCCATATTTTTGCAATTGCGAATTGTGCTGCTATAAACATGTGTGTGCAAGCATCTTTTTTGTATAATGGCTTCTTTTCCTCTGGGTAGATACCCAGTAATGGGATTGCTGGATCAAATGGTAGTTTTACTTTTACTTCTTTAAGGAATCTCCGCACTGTATTCCATAGTGGTTGTACTAGTTTACATTTCCAGCAGTGTTCCCTTTTCACTGCATCCTTGCCAACCTCTATTGTTTTTTGATTTTTTCATTACGGCCATTCATGCAGGAGTGAAGTGGTATCGCATTGTGGTTTTGATTTGCATATCCTTGATCATTAGTGATGTTGAGCATTTTTTCATATTCTTGTTGGCCATTTGTATCTCTTCTTTTGAAAATTGTCTATTCATGTCCTTAGCCCATTTTTTTTTTTCTTGCTAATTTGGAGTCAGAGCTTATTCAGCCCCCAGACCTCACCTGATTGTCCGTGGAGTACGCTAGTGGCCCCTGCCTCTGGCCGCCAGGTATCTGAGCCCCACACTGGTTCCTTATCATTCCAGATTTTATCATCACTATACCAGTAACTTACCAAAATCAAGGTAAACATTCTGTTACATGTCTGTGTGACTTGTGATTCCCTGAAAGATATTACTTGGTTTGGCATGTGTTTTACAGTATTTTGTAGTTCTGAAGGTGGGTGCACATTTACTGATTTGGACTGTTCTCTGCACATTTACAGTAAACACTGTAAATCATTGCTTTGTAGTTAATGTGGCATACTCTGTGATGATCTGCAACAATCTGTTTCTCTTGTCTCTGTCTCTCTCTTCCTCTTCTCTCCCTCCCTCCTTCCAAGCAAGCTTCTAAAAGGAATCTTTTTCAATTCTTAACAACTTGTGCTGATCACCCAGAATTCTTAAAGAGGACGGCTGAGAGATCTGCACTCACTAATTGTATAAGTGACTGGAGCACATTTTACTGGTTTTCTGTTGTTGAGGTGTGGAAGGAACTCATTAGGCATTATTTCAGTGCCCTTATTTTGCTTTCAGTCTTCTCTGTGGAAAGCAATGCTGTGTTTGTTCTTTTACCATGGAGTTCAATCATAAAAGTAAATACTAAATATCATACAGTCTTCATTTCATTGATTAAGATACACATTTTATAATTGAGATGAACCTAATTTTATAATTTTGCTTAATCTTGACTAGAGCCAACATTCTTTTGAAGACTTCTATTATTTAATTTATGCAATAATACATAAACTTTGTAAAAATTAGATAAAAGAGTAAATCCAAAGAAAAATTTTCAAACTACTTTTAATTCCACCACCAAGAGAAAAAGCGTAGCATTTTGTTGTATAATGGCTTAAAAATGTATTATCATATAAATATATTATCATTAACTAAGATGATGTTGTACATAGTGCTTACTGATGCATTATTGATTATTATAAAATTGAAGAATTACAAGAATGTAAAAGGGTGCTACATTTGTGTCAGTGTTGAGATTGGGTTTCATGAGTTAAAGATTCTAATTTGAAAAGATTGAGAAATATTGAATTAAGTTATTTCTATTGGAATTTTTAAATTAACCAACTTCTTGCAAATAACAGATGAGGAGGGAGAGAGAGAGAGACCATAAAATTTACAATGTTATCAGATGCTGGGGCATCATTTTGAACTATCAGGGGCATCAGATTAATCTGAGATTAATCTGAGGAGAGTACGAATATATTATGATATGTACACTATGTATGTTTGTGTGTATATATATACTGTGTACACACACACACACACACACACACATAGACACACAGTAAATGATGGGACTAGTAATTGAATTAAACAGAGTGTCTCAAATCCTGTTTTGAAAACGGTGTAAATAAATAATAGAATAATCAATGTCAAAGGGCTCAAATTTGTTATTCGTTTGTAAGATGACACTCATCAGACATATTACTTTTGAAAGCATTTAAAATCTGTTATTTTCCAACTCTTTTTATTATATGCAGTTATAACTTGATTGCTTATTATGGGTTTAGGTAAGTCATAGAACAGATTCTGTCTCCCTGCTATATCTGTTTTTTGTATAATTTTGGCAGTACCAAGCTAGATTGGCAAATTCACCTTAACATATTTGCCATATTATGTTAGTACTGTTTTTTGTTTATATCTACAGTCATGTGTTGCATAAGGATATTTTGGACATTGATGGACCACATATATGATGGTGGTCCCAGAAGATGATAATGAAGCTGAAAAATTCCCATAATTTAGTGATGCTGTAACTGTCATAAGGGCATAGCACAATGCCATTTACTCGAGTGTATTAGTCTGTTTTTATGCTGCTACTAAAGACATTCTCGAGACTGGGTAATTTATAAAGGACTGTGGTTTAATTGACCCACAGTTCCACATGGCTGGGGAGGCCATTCTGAGAAGCAAAGGAGGAGCAAAGTCACGTCTCACGTGGCAGCAAGCAAGAGAGAGAGCATGTGCAGGGAACTAACCATCAGATCTCATGAGACTTGTTCACTATCATGAGAACAGCACAGGAAAGACCCGCCCCCATGATTCAGTTATCTCCCACTGGGTCCCTCCCACGACATGTGAGAATTATAGGAGCTACACTTCTAGATTTGGGTGGGGACACAACCAAACCGTATCATCCAGTATTTGTGGTGATGCTGTTGTAAACAAACCTACCATGCTGCCAGTTGTAGAAATAGCTAGCACATACAATTATGTATAGTACATAATACTTGGTAGTGATAACCAACGACTATGTTACTGGTTTATGTGTTTATTATAATTTTATCATTATTTTATTTATTTATTTATTTTGAGATGGAGTCTTGCTCTGTTGCTCAGGCTGAAGTGCAGTGGTGCAATTATGGCTCACTGCAACCTCTACCTCCCCTGTTCAAGCGATTCTTCTGCCTCAGCTTCCTGAGTAGCTGGGATTACAGGCTTGTGCCACCATGCCTGGCTAATTTTTGTATTTTTAGTAGAGATGGGATTTCACCATATTGGCAGGCTGGTCTCGAACTCCTGACCTCATGATCTGCCTGCCTTGGCCCCGCAAAGTGCTGGGATTGCAGGTGTGAGCCACTGTGTCCAGTCCATTATTTTAGAAGGTATTCGTTCTACTCATTAAAGAAAAAAAAGTTAACTATAAAACAGCCTCAGGCAGTTCCTTCAGGAGGTGTCCCAGAAGAAGGCATTGTATCATAGGAGACGACAGCTCCGTGTGTGTTATTGCCCCTGAAGACCTTCCAGTGGGACAAGATCCGGAGGTGGAACACAGTGATATTGCTGATCCTGACCCTGTGTAGGCCTAGGCTAATGTGTATGTTTGTGTCTTAGTTTTTAATAAAAAAGTTTAAAAACTAAAAAAATACAGTTTTAAAAAATTGAAAAAGGCTTATAGAATAAGGACAAAATGAAACAATATTCTTGCACAGATGTGTGATGTGTTTGTGTTTTAAGCTGTGTTATTATAAAAGAGTCAAAAAGTTAAAGAAATTGAAAAGCTTATAAAGTAAAAAAGTTACTGTAAGCTAAGGTTTATTATTGAAGAAAGAAAAATATTTTAAAAATAAATTTAGTGTAGTCTAAGTGTACAGTGTTTATAAGGTCGACGGTAGTATACAGTAATGTCTTAGGCCTTCACATTCATTTACCACTCACCCAGAGCAATTTCTAGTCCTGTAAACGCCATTCATGTTAAGTGTCCTATACAGGTGTACTATTTTTGTTTTGTTTTGCTTTTTTTTTGAGATGGAGTCTGTATCTGTTGCCCATGCTGGAGTGCAGTGGCGTGGTCTTGGTTCACTGTAACTTCTGCCTCCCAGGTTCAAGCAATTCTCCTGCCTCAGCCTCCTGTGTAGCTGGGATTACAGGTGTGCACCACCACAACCAGCTAATTTTTATGTTTTAGGAGAGACGGGCTTTCACCATGTTGGCCAGGCTGGTCTCCAACTCCCAACCTCAGGTGATCCACTCGCCTCGGCCTCCCAAAGTGCTGGGATTACAGGGGTGAGCCACTGTATCCAGCCTAAAATCTTTTATATCATATTTTTACTGTAACTTTTCTGTGTTTAGAAACATGAATACTTACCGTGTGTTACAGTTGCCTACAGTATTCGGTACAGTAGCATGTTCTATAGGTTTGTAGCCTAGCAGTGATATGCTATACCATCTAGCCTAGGTGTGTTGTAGGCTATTCCATCTCAGTTTGTGTAAATATACTCTATGGTGTTTGCACAATGATGGAATCACCTAAGGATGCATTTCTCTGACTGTATCCCCGTCCTTAAGTGACTCATGACTGTGTTTGGAGTCTGAGTGCCATGAAGTCAAGGGCTGCTTTTATCCGACTTGGTTTTTGCATACTGTACGACAGAAAGTAGGCACTGATCTATCTCCCTACTGGAAAATCCAAGGCCCAATTCTGCTTCTGATTTGTTATCGATACAAAGAATTAGAATTTCACTCTTTTAAGAAATCCAAACTGCACTTTCTAAATCTTACTTCCTTATTCAATCTTTTATAGATTTTTTCTATTACTACTACTGTTGCTGAAAAACATGATCTGTGATAGAAATATTAATATTGTGCTTTGGGAGTATTGAAGAAGGGTAAGAATAATACAGTATCAGATCAGAGAGAGGGTGGGACCAGATCTCACAAGATTTTTATTTGGAGTTTGGTTTGGATTTGCCTATAATGGACTCCCATTAGGGTAAATCAGGGAAATGACACAATGTGGTCTGCACATTAAAACTGGAATTATTCTGGCTCTTACGTAGAAGCAAAGAGATCAGTTGGCTGGAGCTGGAGTTCAGGCAATAGATAATGGCGGTTTGGGCTAGAGTTGACACAATGACCATGGTAAGAAGTGATCGCGTTTGGGATGTGTTTTTGGAAGTGGAAGGACAGGGCTTGTGGGTGGGTTAGAGATGGAGAATAAGTGAGAGGAAATGAATCAGGAATGACTCCCTGTGTTTTTGGCCTGAGCAAGAGTGATTATTTCTTGATATATGATATTTTTGCAATTAATCATATTCTATAGTCCATGGATGTGTGAGTGTGTGTGTGTGTGTATGTGCATATTTGTGTGTGGCCTTTCTCCAAAGCTGACCAATTCCTTAAGGCATTCCTCCTTGATTAATCCTGTATTTCACCTATATGTAGTCACGCTGTATGCAGAAATTTCTCATCAGTCACCCTATGACCTGGTGTGCCTGTAGACAAGATCTATTTGTTTAGCACAGTGTCTTAGGAAATTACAGTTATCAGGAGATTATACATATAAATACAGATTTCCACCTTCTTTTTAAAAATGAGAAGTTCTGCCCACAGTGAACCGGAATTCCCATATGGCCACCCTGGGCTAGAACTGAGCAGGAGCTGCCATTTGAACCTGCAGAGCCAGCTGATTTTCCAGATGTGCCTGGGGCCCATCAGGTTTGCTTCCCTCAAATGTGTCATCACTGCAGTTGTTTGCAGCCCCTGCTCCCCGCTAGACCCCCTGGCTTCTCCCCGTGCGTTGTGATGATCGTTTGCCTTTGTGCTCTAACATTTTAAAATCCAGCAGCAGTAGTGTCCCAGCTGCAAGTATGAATGCTGGTCTCGCTTGTCCAAATGGTGATGGTACAGGGAGATGAGACTTGGGGACAGCCAAAGCTGGCCATGCCAGGGCTGTAGTATCTGTCATCTAGAGTCATGTAATGTGTTTGTTTAATTTTTTTAAAGTTAAATGTGACCCAAGGCTTATATACCCTTCAAGTTCAAGACTCTTCATTTATACCATTTTGTATTTATTGGAAAACTATGGAAACTGTCTTGAGAATAAGGAGAATGACCTGAACTTGGCATTTCCATAGGGCCAAGCACAAAGGAGGTATTCACTAAATATTTGTCCAAATTCATTATTCAACTGTATTCTCTTTGTCAGAGAAGTCTCTGCAAATGAGTCTTTGCAAAGATTTCAAAATCGAAATAAGAGGTTAACTGTCAGGATGAATCAGTTTCTATTTTTATTCATAGATGACTTCTGACATTTCCAAGCTGTTTCCCAGAGTGGATCCCAAGTTTACAGCTTGTGATACCAAAGCACCAGACATGCTTTAAAGTGGTGTACTAGGAAAAAATAGTCTGCATTTTGAATTCATCAAAATGTAGTATATATCTTGTTGCTCTCTTTGGGAGGCCACTAAATATATCCCACCCACCCCAGTGATTAAATATTTTTTTCCCTATATATCCCAGTCCAGTGATGAAATATTTTCTTCCCTATCTGTCCTACTCCTGTGCCTTCATAATTTTAGTAGCAGTATAGCACAGATGTTGAAAATATAGATTTAGAGTCAGATTTTGTGGTATCAGATCCTGGTTCTGCCTCTCATTTGTTAAGTCACCGCCACATCATTTTCTTCACCTGTAAAATGAAGATGATGATGCTACTTTTCTTGAAATACTATCATAAGGAAATAAATAATACATCTAAATAATACAATTAAATCTTTATAAGTCTCTTAGAACAGATCTGATACATAGTGAATGCTTGCTGTCATTATGTCTAAGAACATTTCATATTTCTACTGCCTGTTTCCATATGGCCTATGAGCTAATAATGGTTTTTATAGTTTTAGGTTGTTGCAAAAAATCAAAAGAAGAGTAATATTTTGTGACATGTGGAAATTATGTGAAATTCAAATTTTAGTGTCTACAAATAAAGCTTTATTGGAAGATAGTCATTCCAATTGGTATATTTGTTTATGTATTGTCTATGGCTGCTTTCATTTTACAACAAAAGGTGGTTAATTGTTTTTGAATGAGGTATATTCCTGCAGGTCATCATATGACACATTAATGAAACCTCGAGACTTGAGAGATCTTTCTCTGTGAATTGACACTACCATGCTCTCATGTTCAGGGCCTGCTTTGCCCTCCTGCCTGAGAGGAAGAAGTGCTTATTTGTTGTCTCAGTCCTTTCAGATATTGTTGATATTTTATTACACTTTTCTGCCAATAGAAAACACTAAAGTTATGCTTGTGATATAGTCACATCAAGCATTTAATGAACATGCGTCATCTTAGTTTTTAACAGGTAAACAAATAGATGCAGAAAGGCCAAGTAGCTGGCCCAAAATTCTATGGCCAATAAGAGGCCTCTTGTTTACAGATGAGGTCATTGATGGACATCCATAATTATTTATAATATGAATAAATATTTATATTTCCTTTATATAATGCTTTTTTGTTGTTGTTTGTTTTTTTGAGATACAGTCTTGCTGTGTTGCCTAGGTTGTAGTGCAGTGGCATGATCTCGGCTCACTGCAGTCTCTGTCTCCTGGGTTCAAGCAATTTTCCTGCCTCAGTCTCTCAAGTAGCTGGGATTACAGGTGTGCACCACCACGCCCAGCCAGTTTTTGTATTTTTAGTAGAAATGGTGTTTTGCCATGTTGGCCAGGCTGGTCTCAAATTCCTGCTCAAGTGATCCTCTCGCCTCAGCCTCCCAAAGTGCTAGGATTACAGGCATGAGCCACCGCGCCCAGCCAGTTGTTTTGTATTATATTATTTTTTGGAAAGTGGAGAGTGGATTTGAGAAAGGTTACAGGATGCCCAGGTGTTATATTAGTTGCCCTTGCCATCATCAGTATTTTCTAAGATCCTTTATATGCCTATATACCCCCATTTGTTTCTCCCATGTGCTTTACCTGTATGATATATTTTTGCTATGCCTAAGACCTGAAAGTGAATTTGGTTATTTGTTGGCTGTTTTGCAGAACTGTACTTCTGGTTGGGTGGGGGAGGGGGATTAGACGTAGGCAGGTGATGAAGGCCACTTCTGCCCATTGCTTTTACTGACAGTGGGTAGCAAGTCCTCAGGGGACTTTCCCCTCAGGGAGACATTACCCCTTGCCTGGCTTCCTGGAGTTCTGCCTCTGGAAAGTGGTTCCTGCATCTTGCACATCTCTGTGTTATTTTGATTGATGGAGAAAATCTCTTTGACCCTGAATCCGTTGCTGTGTGTGAAAAAAGCAGCTGGGAATAGAAGAGCAGCTTTGTTTCAGATGTGAATAAGTAACAGTGTATTCTTTACTGATTCTGTGGTGAAAACTTTACTGCACTTTGCCTCATCTGGAGTATATGAACAATGAAGAAGGCACATGCTAAAAATTATGTTTTTTACTATAATATTTTACTATATTTACTATACCTAATACTTATTTAAAAACAGATAAAGGGAGGGAGGGGAACAAGGGTTGGAAAACTAACTCTTGGGTACTATGTTCACTACTTGGGCAGTGGGATCATTCGAGACCCAAACCTCAGCATCACACAACATACCCATGTAACAAACCTGCATATGAACTCCCTGAATCTAAATTTTTTAAAAGATAAGTAAATTATGCCTTGTAAAAAACTAAATCAAGTCTAGTTCAAGGGTCAACTCCTGTCTGAAGCCTTTGCCCACTCCCTGGCTTGCAGTGCTCTCGGGGTCTCTCTCTCCTTTGTGCTCCTATAGCACTGGCACACTTCTCTATTCCAGACCTTACACATCGCACTGTAATTATTATTTTCTCAAAAAGGATATCTCTTCCACTGAATGGTAAGCTGTTGAGTGTGCAGAAATGTGGAATCTTTATTCATCTTTGCAATTCAGGTCTCTTCAGGCATGCATGCACATACCACGCGCGCACGCACACACAAAAACACACACATACAATAAAAACAGATAAAGAATCATGAGGGGAGGAAGGAAGGAGTAATGCCAAATTTTAGGAAACTTCAGAATGGCTCCTTCTTCCCCCTCCTCCACTTCAAACTCAGGGTAAAGTTTTGCTTCATATAAATGATACATATTTATTTTTTAAAGTGAGAAATGAAGAAGATAAAAGAAGTATTCATTAAAAAATATCTATTATTGACGGGAAGTGGAACTGTTAATCTCTGTGGAGATTTTATTATACAAGGCAGTAATTTGACACAAGATCATACAACATTTATTAAATATTAAATTGTACTCTATAGTTTTCAGCGCATTTTCTTATAATGTTATATTATTTGATCTTTACAGTGACTTTCGATTTAAAAGGTTAGGTAGCTGAGCCAGGTTCACCAGGTAGTTAATGGTCAAACTGGACTTAAAGCCGAGGCTTCCTGATTTTCTATGCAGTGATCGCCCCATTGCACAATAACCCATCGTATCACAGACAGGCAAGGATCTACCAAACTTACAGTGAATGGAGTGGAATTTTCTGGCATCAGACACTAGAGCAGGATTATCTGTGGGAGTTGAGGCTGTTTATCAGGGACAAGAGTTTAGGAATTCTGTAAGCTTCAACCGACAAAATCTTGGAGTGGTACTAGTTTTAAGCACAAAAAGTATTTAATTGTTAAGCCCAAAGTGCCTTAAGTGTTAAGAAATTAATAACCAGAAATACAGACTGAACACCTCAGCCCTGAAATTGATGACCAAATCACGTGCTCCCATAATGGAAATGCTGGAAGACATTGTCACACTGTGATGTGAAATGCAGTGATGAAGTGACAATCCTTATACTTTTTTTTGGCCCCTGCACCCGGATGTTGTAGGCTCATTTACATTTTTAATGCATCTCCTTATCATTGCTTTCTCAGGAACATATATCATACTCAAGGTCTATTATTTTGTTGTCGTTCATTGTTCTAACACTTTACTGTATATTTGTGTGAAATTATGTCCAGACTTTGTAGGTTTTTTTTTTTTTTTTTTGAGATGGAGTCTTGCTATGTTGCCCAGGCTGGAGTGCAGTGGTGCGATCTTGGCTCACTGCAACCTTCACCTCCTGGGTTCAAGCAATTCTCCTGCCTCAGCCTCCCAAGTAGTTGGGATTACAGGTGGCTACCACCACTCCTAGCTAATTTTTGTATTTTTACTAGAGATGAGGTTTCACCATGTTGGCCAGGCTGGTCTTAAACTCCTGAGCTCGCCTCGGCCTCCCAAGTGCTGAAATTACAGGCATGAACCACGATGCCCGAAGGCCTATCAATGTTAACAGCAGCTTGATTTGCTTTCTTTATAAGGAAAAGTGTAATTTATTTCAGCTTAAAATATTCTTTATGGGATTTGAAAATTTCTGTATTTGTACTTGTTCTTTCTATGAAAGACAAATTTGGATAGTCTGCAGATCATCCACAACATTTTAATTGAGCAAAAAATGAAGCCACTCATTTATTTGCAGGTATATGTGGAGTTTCTGCTGTTGGCATATCCCATACTTTGTGTTTTTCTTTTACAGAGTGGGAAACCACCAATCAATGATATGTTCACAGACCTTAAAGATGGAAGGAAGCTATTGGATCTTCTAGAAGGCCTCACAGGAACATCACTGGTGAGCAAGTCATCTTTGTAAACAATGGAGTCTCCAGTCATTACTGATACTTGATGACCCACTGTGGGTACCCATTAAAGTGAAAATATCCATTTTACTTTACGTTCAAATGTAAAGGCTGAAATTGGGAACATTTTTAACGAAGCGTTTTAATGAGTGCTTTGATGCAAGAACATTTCGGTTCTTCTGAGGGCTCTGTTTTTATTGAAGATAAAATTACCTTAAATGTTTATTGCTCTGAGACAGCCCAGGGTGAGAGAGATTACAAAAAAGAATGGATTTATAGAGAGGACAGAATGTTTTGAACAGCAGAGTCTGGAGACAAACACATTTAAATGTTAAATATTTTTTAAAACAGTTGCTCAGGCTGGGTGCAGTAGCTCATGCCTGTAATCCTAGCACTTTGGGAGGCCGAGGCGGTCAGATTGCCTGAGCTTAGCAGTTTGAGACCAGCCTGGGCAGCGCAGTGAAACACCGTCTCTACTAAAATACAAAAAATTAGCTGGGCGTGGCGGCATGCATCTGTAATTCCAGGTATTCGGGAGACTGAGGCCAGGAGAATTGCTTGAACCCGGGAGGTGGAGCTTGCAGTGAGCCGAGATTGCGCCACTGCATTCCAGCCTGGGTAACAGAGTGAGGCTCCGTCTCTAAAAAAACACAAAAAGTTGTTAAAAACTATGACGTCCATTTTTTATTCAGATTTTCAGGATTGTATTTTGTTTATTTATTTTTTAAATACACCTCTATTATTTTATGTGTAGAATACTCCATAGTCATGCAGAAAAAACTGCCAATGAAGAGGATGCATTTATGGGTACAAATGTTAACTCTAGAGGTAGAGATACCATCACAGGACAGACAGATGCACTCCTGAAGATGAATTTCTTTCTTGCAGAAGTGTGGGGTGTCATTCTCTCCCTTTGCCCTCCAGGTGGTGGGTAGATAACTGTTAGACAGGCTGATCCCTCTCTCAGATAACGTTCTCTGGCCAGTGAAGTAGAAAGAATCTGCAAAGGTTATCTTTCCCCAGGTGGGGATTCCTTGCCTTCCGATGGCTCTTGTAATGCTACCTGGAGCCTGGGGATGGTGCCTCTGAATCCTCCTTGCTCTGTTCACATCTGTGCAGAATAAAGAGGCCACAGCTGCTCTAAAATCCTTCCGCAGCCATACCAGTTGAGAGAAAGGAAGCTCTGTTCATAGAGCACTGTTTTCCAAACTTGTCTGCACATTAGAACTATAGGCAATCTTTTAAAAATCCCAAGTCCAGACCACACCTTAGACCCATTAAGCCACACTCTTTGGGGTTGGGGTTGGACTGAGGGATTGGTGTTTTTATGAAGCTGCCTAGGACAATGTGCTTGCAAGTTAGGGAACTGGTGTCTTAAGATGTTGTTAGTTGAGGGATTTGCATACTGTAAACACCAGCTTCCAGGGTGGTAACCTGAGACCTCAGCCAGAGCTCCTGCCTCTGAGGGGCCCTGCACGCTGAGCTGCTCTTCTGTGTATATCTCAATGTTAGTGTTTGTCAGATATATGGAGGGACAATCGGTTTTACTTGCTTTTGTGTTTTATTTTCCAGCCAAAGGAACGTGGTTCCACGAGGGTACATGCCTTAAATAACGTCAACAGAGTGCTGCAGGTTTTACATCAGAACAATGTAAGCTTGTGATGTGAGTTTTGGGGGTCTGTGCTGCCATCAGCATTATTTATTGTGAAACTCACCAACTGCTTGATGCATTGGCATGCACTGATTCTTGCAAACATTTTTTCTTATGAGAAATATTGAACTTTTTCTATGAGTGAAGAAACAGTCATGTGCTTTTTCTGATGGCTATGTTGATCTGTGGTATAAATAATACATTTTTGAGATTTAGGTTTACCTGATTCTCTAAAATGAAATTTCTCTTATCTCTCACTTATACTGCTGTCCAAATGTGCTAAAATGAAAACCTGGAGTTCTGTGAATAAATTGTCTTAAAAGTGTTTTTTTTTTTTGTTTTTTGTTTTTTGTTTTTTTTTTCTTAATAGGTGGAATTAGTGAATATAGGGGGAACTGACATTGTGGATGGAAATCACAAACTGACTTTGGGTTTACTTTGGAGCATCATTTTGCACTGGCAGGTGGGGAAATTTCCAATCACTTTTAAATAGAGATGGAAAATGTATTGTTTGTCTTTTGGTTTCTTAGGGCTGCCGTAACCAAGTACCACAAGCTGGTTGGTTTGAACAACAGAAATTTGTTGTCTCCCAGTTCTGGAGGCTGGAAGTCCAAAATCAAGGCATCAGCAGGATTGGTTTTTCCTGAGGTCTCTGAGGGAGACTCTGATCCATGCCTTGACCCCAAATTCTGGTGGTTTGTCTGCAATCTTTGCAGTTCCTTGGCCTGTGATAAGATAGCTCCAGTGTTGCCATGGTGTTCTCCATGTGTGCATACCTGTGTCAAATTTCCTCTTTTTGTAAAGACATCAGTCATATTGGATTTAGGGCCCACCTTAGTCCTGTATGACCTCATTCTAACTAGTGACATCTGCAATTACCTTATTTCCAAATAGAGCCCCTCTCTGAAGTACTCAACATATTAACTTTAGAGAACATAATTCAACTCATAACAATTTTCAATGGAAGAGGCTGACAAAATGCCCTATTTTTGTGGCCTAGGAAAAAAAGTACGTACCTTTCTTATGTTAAATTTTAAAAATTGACATAATTTCATGTCCAGAAAAGTTGCAGGAATAGTTCAAAGAATTCTCAAGTACCTTTCACTCACATTTCCTAAATGTCTATAGCATTTGTACTCTCTCCCTATCTGCCTAAAATATTTAGTGTGTATTTTCTAAAACCATGACATTCTCCTAAAAACAAGAACTCTCATATGTAAACACAATCGCATACTGGTATAATAATATGAAATGTGAAATACTGATATTTAAAATGCCAATCATTGATTATTAAATATGAAAACTTAATATACAATTATTAAAATCAAGAAAATAACATTGAAATAATACAATTATGTAATCTACAGATCTTCAGATTTTGTCAGTTGTCCCAGTAATATCCTCAGTAGTGAAAGAAAATCTGAGATCATGCATTACATTTATTTTTCATGTCTCTTTAGTCCTCCTTAATCTGGAAGTTTTTGAGTCTTTGTATTTCATGATATTGATATTTTTGAAGAGTACTGGCCAGTTATTTTGTAGAATATCTCTCTAGGTGGGCTTGGGCTTGGCTGAGGTTTCCTTTTGATTAAGTTCAGGTTGTTCACTTTTGGCAGGGACGTCACAAAAGTGACATGAGTTCTTGTTAGTGCATCGTATCGGGGATAGGTGATGTCCGTTAGTTCTTTTTCTGGCAGTGTTAACTTTGATTGTTTGGCTAAGGTGGTATTTACCAAGTTTCTTCCCTGTAATTTGACTACCCTTTGTTATTAAAAGTATCGAGTGGGGATATACTTTGAGACTGTATAAATATTTAGTTTTTATCAAATTTTATTCATTAGTTTTAGCACCCATTCATACTTTTTGCCTGGACCAGCTATTATTATGATACTTGATAGATCATGATTTTCTCATTTCATGATTCCTTCTATATTAGTTGGCTTTCTACTTGTAAGGAAGAGCTTCCCCGTATTTCTTGTTTCTCTGTCTATCTTATCTCTCTCTCCATTCATTTAGTCATTTATATATCAGTATAGATTCATGGACATTTGCATAGGTTTATAATCTTTTACTAGTACTCATTTGAGTGTTCAAGTCATCCTAGATTTGGCCAGTGTGAGCCCCTTAAAATTGGCTCCTGTGTCCCTTAGATAGATCTGTGTCATTCTTTGAGCACTTTCTTTTTTTTTTTTTTTTTTTTTCGCACTTTCTTGAAACATAATAATAATTTAAAATGTTAGTTCTAGAGTATAATTGTGATTGCAATCAGGAAAGATACTTTATTTTGTAGGTACTCAAAAGTTTTTCCTTTCTAATTTTTGTAGAAAATAAACTTTTTTAAATTGAAAAGGTCTTTGTAAACACATAGAGTTAAACTATGACTTTCTATGACTATGAAAGTAGTGTTCATTGTAACCAAACATAGTATAAGTGTTGCTTAAGATATAGAAAACACAGTAATGTATAAAAGTGAGGTAAAAATCACCCCAAATTTTGTCCCACAAAATAATCACTGTTAACATTTATTGCTCCAGTGTCTACAGAAAAATCTGAAGTAAAATGAATGCCAGTTACCTGATCCGTAATGGTTAATTAGTGCAATATTGCTTTTTCAAAGACTTCTTTGAATTAAATAGAAGTAAACGATTGAAGTATTAGTTATAGACAGGTCTGGTTTCTCTTACATAGGTGAAAGATGTCATGAAGGATGTCATGTCGGACCTGCAGCAGACCAACAGTGAAAAGATCCTGCTCAGCTGGGTGCGTCAGACCACCAGGCCCTACAGCCAAGTCAACGTCCTCAACTTCACCACCAGCTGGACAGATGGACTCGCCTTTAATGCTGTCCTCCACCGACATAAGTGAGACATTACTCTATCTAGAAGTGGGCTTTACAAATTCGTGTTTCCTCTCTGCCCCTTTGCTGCCACCACTACTCCCTGAAGCCCCTTCTCCAGTCCCACGGCTCTCCTTTCTGCACATGTTCTACCAAAACCTTAAGAAAAGAAATATCATGGAAGAAAACTACCCATCAAGTCTTTATTTCCTTAGGACTTAAATGCCACAATACAAGGTCCATAGTTTCTCCTGCATATTTATGAATTTAAAAAATATGAAATAACTCACATAGTTCAACCCTAGTCATTCAGCAATAACTGATAATGTACACAAAAAGTTGTGTTAGCTTTTCTTCTCATACCGAAAGTAAAACTCCGTAAATTCAGTGCATTCCCAATTAAAATTAAAAGTAGCCAAATTGTCTTTAATGAAACTTATGAACAGATTCTAATTATATAAAAGATGAGGCCCAAGAATAGCCAGTAGACTTCTGAAGAAGAACCAGGCTGAAATACTTTCCAAAAAGAAAGTATGAAGCTATATTAATTAAGACTATACAGTACTATCAATATACACACCAATGTAAGCTGAACCATATGAAATTGCCTATGTGACTGTTTTTGCTGTATAAGAGTGGTGTTTTCATATGGTTCAACCTAACAAAATTAAGAACTCAGAAATGGCTCCATTACACGGAAAATCTGATATATGCTTGAGCTGACATTGCAGATTAATAGATGGTTTGGACAATTGATTACCCATATATAAGTAAATGCATTGGATCTTTACTTCACAACAGTAAACAAAAAAAAAAAAATAATAATAATAATTTCTACATGAATCAGGGATTGAAATGCCAAAGGCAAAATTTGTTATGTTTTATTGTTATTGTAAATGATTACTTTTCTCAAGTTTCATTTCCTCTATGTTTTTTTGCTGGTACATAAAAGTGCAATAGACGTTTCTACATCTTGTATCTGGAAATTTAATCAGTTCTTACACATTTTAGTAAGTTTGTTTCTGTAGATTGTAGGTTTTTTGGGGGAGGAGGCATTAGAATGTCCTAGAATTATGATTCTTTTATTTCTTCTCTTTTCTTTTTTGTTCTCTATTGTGCCTTGTCCGTCAATGCAGTGTTGATTTGAATTGGTGATAGTGGGTAGAATTTTTGTTGTTGATAACAAAAGGAGTGTTTTTAGTGTTTTACCATAAGAATGATGTTTTTTGTAGCTTTTTGGGTACACTCTTTATGAGGTTAAAGAATCCCTCCCTGCCAGTATTCATCCACTCCTCCTTTGTCAGTTTAAGAAGGTTGCCCTAGGTTTCTACTTGGTTAAGGGATTTTATCAAGAAAGTGTAGAGTTTTAGCCAATATGCCTTTCAATTTATTAATTAATTGATTCAACAAATATGTGTGGAGTGCCTTTTACGTGCTAGACACAGGGTATACAGCAGAGAACAAAACAGGCAAAAGTCTTAGTTCTCCTTGAGCTTATGTTCCAACAGAGGGAGATAGACAATAATAAAGTTGTGTAGTATATAGAAATAGTACACACACTGAAGAAAAATATGTCAGACAAGAGCAGAGGAGGCACCTGGCATAAGAGAGGCCAGTGACTGCAGTGACCTGAGTTGGGGGAGTAATGGGAGATGAATTCAGGGAGGGAAGTGGGGGAAGTGCATCTCAGAAGGTGGGTGGGTCTAACATGCAAGAACAGACACAGAATAAAGAAAATGATGAACTTTTGGATAAGTCAAAGCAACAATAATGTCCAATTTGTGGGATTAAAAGAAAACCAAGATAGAAATGAAATACAGTACTAGACAATATAGTAGCATGGAAGCGGGGCACTGGAGGGAAACTCTTCTAAGGATTTTTTTTTAGGAATATCCTGAGAACAGATTAGAGCTGCATTTTGTGTTCTGCTAATCTTGATCTTTTAATTGAAGAATTTAGTCCACTAACGTTGATTGTGATAATTTATATATTTAGGTTCATTTTTACAACATAGTGTGAGCTGCTCATTTGTCTTATCTTTTCTGTGTGTGTGTGTGTTTTTTTTTTACTTTCTTATCTCTTTTTGTATTGGTAGGTTCCCCCTTACCCCCTTTTCTTCTACTCTTTGGGAAATATTACGTACTACTTCTAGTCTTAATGGTTACTATAGAAAATAGCAGTCCTATTTAGCTAATACAAGATCCTTGGAAAGTAGTATCTGCTATTTTCATATTTGTGAATTAATTTCAAGTATGTATTTGACAAGTCTTTGGAATATAAAAATAAACTCAAAAAATCCTCACAAATAAAAATAATCTAAAACTAAAATGTGTTATAGTATAACAATGCCTACTTTGTTTCCACATATTTCATCTTCATTGCATTTTATTTGCATGGTTTTCAGACCTGATCTCTTCAGCTGGGATAAAGTTATCAAAATGTCACCAATTGAGAGACTTGAACATGCCTTCAGCAAGGCTCAAACTTATTTGGGAATTGAAAAACTGTTAGATCCTGAAGGTATTGTTCAGCGTTTAATTTCAACCTTGATTTTACTTTACAGTTTTGCATTCTTGAAAAGCAGTGTCTCTTTGTCCTTTTAAAAATGAATTATGAGACTTGAACCTTATCCTTTTTGGAGTATAGGTGCAAGTCATTTTATTACGGACAATTATTAATACTTTTGTACTTAGCAATTTGTAGGATCCTTTAGGTAGAAATTTAACTACAGCACTGGACAACAGTTAATCTAAATTAAGTAAGAATTAAAGTTTTAAGAAAATGTAATTATTAGATAAATTCCGTATCTGGTTAGTCCATTAAAAAGTGTTTTTATGTGAGCTTCTTACATGTGATGTAAAGACTTTAGTTATAAATGTTGCAGGATTGAATTCCAGACTTATTTTCATAGTATGAATAAAGTCTGTATCTTTATCCTAAATGGTAACATATGGTAGCTTATCTTTGGCCATTTTGGGGAAGCTTTTAGGGAAGACTTTAAAAAATGATATACTGAACAAAAATAAGTAATCCCTTTTGCCTTTGTCTCATATATTTTGAAGTGGCAATGTACTGAGCTGTGGTATTGCAAAGATTATGTATTAGGTATTGTTTATGGGTACTAAGGAAAGTTATTTTATATCTAATATTGAGCAATTCACATATTTTGGACACCTAATTTAAGCTGGTTCTTATATTCTTCCACTTTTAGATGTTGCCGTTCAGCTTCCTGACAAGAAATCCATAATTATGTATTTAACATCTTTGTTTGAGGTGCTACCTCAGCAAGTCACCATAGATGCCATCCGTGAGGTAGAGACACTCCCAAGGAAATATAAGAAAGAATGTGAGGAAGAAGCAATTAATATACAGGTACAGATAACATTTTATTAAAGTGTTTGGCTTACCATATTTGTTTTCTCCTAGGCACTAGATAAAAACACTTTCAGAGGGTTTTTTTCTTGACTGACAACATCTTGGTTTCTCAGCTTACATTTGCATAAGAAGTTCAGTTTAGCAGTTAGCATTCTGTCACATTCATGTAATAGAAAAACCATAATTCAATGGACTTTATTAAGAAGGAAAATACCTTATTTCACCCAGAAAAACTGGACTGTTGATCATGCTGCTGCATTACATGCTGAGAATCTATGTTTTTACATCATCTGGTTGCCAGCTTTTATTTCTGTCAAGTGCTAAGGATGGTTTTTCTCATATCAGTCTAGTTTTTGTTCTAAGTACTAATTGTCTTTCTTTTTTCACCATTGAAAAAAAGATTTTTTTTCCGTTATATATCTCACAAGGGCTATCAAAATGTAAGCCTTATTTTCCCTTTCCTTTAGGAGCAGTAATGTATGGTAAACTATTGGTGAGCTTTTCATGAAGGGATTATGATGATTTCATTCATCAGGATATAAATGAATTTTTAAAGAGAGAAATAAAATCATAATTTATTTTCTTACTTAGTTATACTGTTTGAATGAATCCATATTTAATCTCATTCTGTTTTAGTCCAACCAGTCCTTGTAATTCGTAAGATGAGAGAGTCTTAAGAGTTGGACCTTAGAAGTCACTTGGTTCAATATTCTAGAGACCAAGCAACCAAGACATACATGTAGATTTCAAAATTATAAGAAATACATTTCAGAGAGAAAGCAAGCTTGGGCTCCAGACCTTAAATTAATCCTGTTGCTACTTGTTTTGGGTTGTTACTTAAACTGTCAATCACAGTTTTGTCTGCAAAATGTGGTTAAAACCACCTACTTCATAAAGATAATTAATTCAAAGTGTCTAAAATGACATTGATAAGCACTCAACAAGCAACAGCTATCATTATTATCGTTTTTTTTCTTGATTTGTTTTGGCATTCTCATTTAACGGATTTCTTTAAAAAATTATTTAATTCCCATATTATGATACTAGTCTTGAATTGACACAGCATTCTTTTCCTTCCTCTGAGATTCAGAGAATTTACTTATTATTTTAAATTTTATTTGGGTAGTATGTACCAATCCTTTTATTTCCCCCATTTCAAAAATAGAGTGATTTATAGAAAAAGAAAAAACATTTATTGCAAAGAAAAGATTGAGCAATGAGGCCTGATTGTGAACCCATTCTTTTGAAATGAATATCAAATGATGCTGACGAAAATTCCTAACTTACTATAATTGAAGAAAGTGCTAGGGCGCGTTTGCCTCTACCAGTGTAGTTATTATTCTACATTAATGATGACGTTTTTAGTTGGCTCAGATGATCTTCTGGGTTTGTTTTGGGGTTTTAGATTCATTTCCTTATTGCATTTTGTTAGAAGGTGGAGATATTTAGCTCTTAAGGACCTTCTCTCTTAAAAAGGAGGGAGACTTCATTTACTTTTCATTATGTGCAGATAAAATAATCACTTATGTTTAGGACTCAGGGTGGCATTATAAGAACTTCAGAAAACATTTGCTATTTGATTAAGTGCAAGTGTATTAACACTAACGTCTTCATTTGCAAGCTTTCATTAGTGCCTTAGAGGCTGAATTACGTTAATTAATAAATAAAATGTGATCAAGTTTTTTTTTTTTTTTTTTTTTTTTTTTTGAGACGAAGTCTCGCTCTGTCGCCCAGGCTGGAGTGCAGTGGCTGGATCCCAGCTCACTGCAAGCTCCGCCTCCCGGGTTTACGCCATTCTCCTACCTCAGCCTCCCGAGTAGCTGGGACTACAGGCGCCCGCCACCTCGCCCGGCTATTTTTTTGTGTTTTTTTTAGTAGAGACGGGGTTTCACTGTGTTAGCCGGGATGGTCTCGATCTCCTGACCTCGTGATCCGCCCGTCTCGGCCTCCCAAAGTGCTGGGATTACAGGCGTGAGCTACTGCGTCCAGCCGTGATCAAGTTTTAATCATCTCTCTGACATAGCTTACCGTCCACTACTCTCCTAATAGCCAGACTTCTTCTGCCCCGTTCTTTCTACAAACATACGCTGGTGGTCAGTGAATAATTCCTGCACTCTTTAAATATCTGTCAGTTGAAAGTTTCCTCATGTGTTTGAATTAATACCATTTGAACATTTGTGTTTAGATAATGCCTTCCTTCTCGACCTCATGGATACTGTTGCCTCTCTCAGTGACCTTTGGCTGGTCACTAACTTTCCTGGTTCTTAGATATTCTTATTTTAGTATAGAAGTTTGTAGCTAAATGATCTCCAGGGGTTATTTTAATTCTGCAGTTTTAGGATTTTTGGTCCATAACTTAACTCATTTTTCTTTCTCTGTCTTTGGCACCATCTGTCTTTCAATTATCCATGGTTTCAACTCTGTGCTGATTGGCTCATTTCTTAACTCATGTATTCAGTTTCCTGGATTCTTCAAATCTTCCTCCAAAATGTCTTTTGTGTGTGTTTTCATTCTATTCTAGCCTTCATACTAATTAAAGACTTCATTTTCTCCTATAGTTTACAAGATGTGGCCTACCTCTGCTACTCTGCCCTGCAGTTAGAGTGGACTTTTTCCACTTTTTCCCCAAGATTCTTGTTCATGCAGGTTCCCATCTGTTAAATGCTTCTCCACCCACCATTATATGGCAGGCTGCACATTTTTCCTTAGTTTAAATGGAGCCTTTTCAGAGAAGTCTTTTCTGATTAATCTATCAAAATACAACTCTCTGTCTGTCTCTCTCTTTCTGTCTCTCTATCTTGGTTTCTTGCTATCACAGTATTTTTGTAAACTGCGTTAAGAATTTTAAATTATATCTTAAGAGCATTGGGAAAGCCAGCGAAAGGTTTTCAGCAGGTACGTCTTATGATGGGATTACATTTTTGAAAGATCATTCTGGCTGCTGTGTGAGAAAAGGACTGTGGATGATGAAGGTGAGAGTGTTGGGTGGGGGAAAACAGGAAAGTAAAGGCACTTGTTAGCAGGTATTCCGGTTCAGAAGATGGATGTAGGTGGTCGTGGAAAGGGAAAGGTCTGGATGGATTTGAGATAAGTTTGAAGGAAGATCAGAATTACTTACATATTAAATGTGGAAGATGAAGGAGAGAAGCGGACTGGCTCCCAGGTTTGTAACTGGAGTACCTAGTTGTAGGGAGGAGCCATCTACTGAGATGGAGAAGCCTGAGGAGGAACAATTGGAATAAAGTGAAAGGTTTGAGTATGAACATGGTTTAATATTCCTAGGAGGCATTGAAGTAGAGATATGAAGATTAGTGGGATATGAGAGTTTGGAATCCAGACTCCTAGGTGGTTCTAGATGGTTCTTTAAATCCAATAAGAGTAGATGAGATTACTCAGAGTATAGAGAGGGGAGAAGAAAGAGCCCAGGACTTTATTTGGGGGAGATTCATTACTTATGAGTCAGCAGCTGCTGTTGAACCAGCAAGAAACCAGGGCAGTGTCGCAGAAGCAGGGAAAGAAGCTTCCGGAAGCTGAGGTTGCTCAGCCTTGAGGAATGCTACCGAGGGCTGAAGCAAGAAACGTGGGTGGCCAGCTCTCTGGGCTTTCTTGGGCGGTTCTGATTTAGATTTGTTGTTCGAGCATAGTTATCATTAAAAATTAGTTTGTTGGTTAATTATATGGTCACCGTGAAGATGATGCTGGAAAGGTCCATTTGGCAATGGGAAGGTTATTGGTGACATCGGCAAAAGCCTTTTCAGTTGAGTCATGGGGCAAATAGCAAGTTGAAGTTAGAGGGAATGTTAACAAACCGTAGCTGTTAAATACCTGAGCATTTTTTGTGTTGTTCTCTATACATTTCTGTATGTTTGAAATATTCTACTTAAAAATTATGCGTGAGAGTTGATAAAGTAGAGACAGAATGTAGGCAAGTTTTCTTCTTTAAAAATTTAAGACTTCTTAAAGAAGTCTTGCTCTGAAAGGGAATAAAAGAACTAGGGAGAGTCAATTTGGTTATAAGCTCTTAAAGTATATAAGGAAATACTCAGTTGTTTAGAAAGAGGTTGAAAGAAATTTATTCCATGAGCCCTAAAAGGCCATCAAATAAACCAGAGGGCAATTGCCTAAGAAAAATACAATCAGTACAACAGCCTGTGTGGCTGTCTTTTAGTGTCTAAAATGCAATGATAGAACGCAGTTCAGCAAAAACAATTTACCTAAGGGTCAAAGCAGAAGTCTCACCTTTCTTTTTCTTTAAATTACAGAAAAGGCCCAACATGCTGTAGCTCCTCTATGAAACTTTCCTGACTGTTTTAGCCTTTGTGAACTCAAATTATCATGCCTTGTTGGGACCATGGCATTTACAACTTTTCTAATAGCTGTTTTTAAATTTCTGTTCAGAAGTGATTCATGTAGGTTCTCTGTCCCTGACTATATTAGAATCTCCTTGAGTACAGAATTCATGAGTGCATGCTGCTTTTATACTCTTTGCTACCCTAGTGCACTTACTCAATGCTTCTGACTCATTCATGGCTGTGCCCATCTGGCTCCTGAGAATTGGATTAGTGCCTAAGACAGAGTGGTGTCTACTTTGGATTTGCCATACAGTGTGAGTTTGCTGAACACCTCTTGCTTTCATGGTAAGTGTGGATTTTTCTTGGCTTTGTGTTTACAGAGTACAGCGCCCGAGGAGGAGCATGAGATTCCCCGAGCTGAGACCCCCAGCACTGTCACTGAAGTTGACGTGGATCTGGACAGCTATCAGATAGCGTTGGAGGAAGTGCTGACCTGGTTGCTTTCTGCCGAGGACACTTTCCAGGAGCAGGATGATATTTCTGATGATGTTGAAGAAGTCAAAGACCAGTTTGCAACCCATGAAGTAAATATCTGTCGTTTCTTAGCAGGGTGTGTCCCCCACGGGACCTGAGTCTTAATTAGGGACTCTACTCTCCTATTTGTTATCTACCGAATTCTGTTCTTTGGAAAGGTCAATGGTTTATTTCAGGAACTGTGATATTTAAATAGTGCTTTGTTACATAATTGGTATGGGTGATTAAACTGTGCCTCAGAATTAGATTTTAGATTTCAGTCTCCTTGTATGTTTTGGAGAGCCACTGATGAAAATCATTGCATAGTACTGCTCAGTTCTGAAGTGCATTGTTATATTTCAAAAGCGAAGGAGTGAACCAGTACACCAAATCTTTAAGATCTGAGTGTTCCCTAGGAAACGATTATTCTTTTTAATTGCATGATTAGACAAATGTCATACCCAGGGTTCCTGTATTTGTTTATATCTTAAAAGTTTCCTGCTCCTTTGAGGACATACTATATTGCAGCATAGTGAATTTCACTATATGGAGATTTCTTTTGGTTAAATTTTTCTTTTGTATAAGTATGTTAATTGACAGATCTTATTTGTTGTTTTTGATAGAAAATAATATAAGTGGTAATATCTCTTAAACAATTCCTCTTGGGTGAGTATGGTATTTTATTTTGTGTGTGTATGTATATATATATATATATATATATTTTTTTTTTTTTTTTTTTAAATAGAGTCTCACTCTGTCGCCCAGGCTGGAGTACAGCGGCGTGATCTTGGCTCACTGCAATTTCTACCTGCTGGCTTTAAGCGATTCTCTTGCCTCAGCCTCCCAAGTAGCTGGGACCATAAACATGTGCCACCATACCCAGCTAATTTTTTGTATTTTTAGTAGAGATGGGGTTTCACCATGTTGTCCAGGCTGGTCTTGAACTCCTGGCCTAAGTGATCCACCCACCTTAGCCTTCCAAAGTGCTGGGATTACAGGTGTGAGCCACCATGCCCAGCCTTTTATTTATTGTATTTATTTAGAATTTCATGTCCATGATCTATGAGTAGCGTAGTCAGCATTTACTTTAAAATAGCTGGTATTATCAGGTGCAACACTGCTTATTTTTAGCTATGTCTCTTTTAACTCATAGCAGGTGATTATTCCTACTTTCAGAGCTTAAAAAATGGGGTCAATGTCTGCATTGTTTGCACTCTACTAGGCTACCTTTTTTTGCATCACTGACATTTAGGTTAGGCATTAGCAATTTGTTCAGTTTTTTTTTTTTTTTGCACTGAGTAACTCACAAATTATACCAAATGTCCCTTTCTAGGCTTTTATGATGGAACTAACTGCACACCAGAGCAGTGTGGGCAGCGTCCTGCAGGCAGGCAACCAACTGATAACACAAGGAACTCTATCAGACGAAGAGGAATTTGAGATTCAGGAACAGATGACTCTGCTGAATGCTAGATGGGAGGCTCTTAGGGTGGAGAGTATGGACAGACAGTCCCGGTGAGTGGAAAGCCAAGAAATGCACTTAATTCCACAGGCTGCTTCGCACAGTTGAGCTCTAGGAGATGTCTGCATGTCTGTGAAAGCAAGATGATTACAGAACTTGCCTCAGAAAAGTAAGACTCTTTTCTATGGGTAATATTGCTGGAATTTTGCATGATCTTTGTTTCCCCTTTGGTGTACTAGCCATACCAGAAGGTAAAAGTTGGAATACAGAACTTAACAAAAAGGGAAAAGAGGACAGGCCTGGTGGCTCATGCCTGTAATTCCAGCACTTGGGAGGCCGACGCGGGTGGATCACTTGAGACCAGGAGTTTGAGACCAGCCTGGGCAACATGGTGAAACTCTGTCTCTATTAGAAATACAAAAATCAGCTGGGCATAGTGGGCCACGCTTGTAATCCTAGCTATTTGGGAGGTTGAGGTATGAGAATTCCTTGAACCAGGAGTCGGAGGTTGCAGTGAGCTGAGATTCAGCCACTGCACTCCAGCCTGGGCAACAAAGTGAGACTGTCTCCAAAAAAAGGAAAAGACATTTCATATGGGCAGTTACTTATTTGCAATATTAAAATCAGCTAAACATTATCTTGGTGTGAAGACAGGACTATGTAGTATTGATCTACTTTTCCATTTTGTAACTTTTATTTTAAAGCTTTCTCATGGTTTATTTTATTTCATGTATTGTGTCTTCAGGAGCAAACTTCCACCTATTTAATAAGTAGGAGTTCCTCACTGAAGAAACAATGATTCTGATATGAATACAGGGTGCTGTTATTTGCATTCTTTGTCTGCATTTAATGAACTCCATTTAGGAAAAAATAAAAGTTTACTTTCCTGGCTTGTATATTTAAAGACTAAATGCTACCTAGAATGTTTAGACAAAGGTGTTTTCCCTTGCCCTGTATCTCTGGTGCCCAGAATGTATATTTGACTTTGCAAAGGGAAAAGGCTTATGGGAGTAATGCTGTGCTCCCCACGGGCAGGCTGCATGACGTGCTGATGGAACTACAGAAGAAGCAACTGCAGCAGCTCTCCACCTGGTTAACACTCACAGAGGAGCGCATTCAGAAGATGGAAACTTGCCCCCTGGACGATGATGTAAAATCTCTACAAAAGCTGCTAGAAGAACATAAAGTAAATCTGTCTCATATTTCTTTGATACCTTATCAAATAAGAAAGGGCAGCACTTAGCATCTCAAAGACTGATGACGTCTATCGTTAACATGAAGTTGCGACACTTCTTCAGGGTTCTCTTCATTTAGCAGCTCAGAGTGTGGAATTGATGAGGACGAGACTTTTCTGAGCCAGGGATAAAAGGGGCAGGGTAAAATTTTATATGTTATGTGCAGTTTTCTTATGAAAGTGCATAGCTTTCATACAACTGGAGAAGGGTTCTTTTGACCCTGTAAGTGGTGAAGAACCCTACCATGTTGGTGTTCACACGGTGTGTGGGTGAAGAGCAAATTTTGAGAGTTGTCTGTACCTTTAAGGAGAGCTGTTTCTTTGTCTGTGATCCAGGAAAGCATCAGGCGTTAGCATCAGGCGTTACGGGAGGAACCGATATTAGTTAGGCAATTTAATTTGGTCACAAGTTTAGGAGATAAACTTTTCATAGTTAAGATAAGGAAAGGTAGAATAAAATATGCTCTCTGTAAACTGAAGACTTTATTGATCAGTGAAACATTGAGGTAGCTGAT